>NC_141156.1:33002481-33319299 GCF_053477565.2 Lygodium microphyllum | reverse complement strand
TTTGGAAAATGCTTAAGAATACTTATGGAAGGTAAACATTGATGTATTGGAGCTTGTAGATGATATTTTGTTGCTATACCTCACTAGTTAAGCACTGAAGGCATTGATTTATGCTTGACAACGATTGCAAATTTATTCATTACATGCTCGAGATGCTTCCATATTGCAATGTCTGATGTAATGACATTTTGTGCTCAATTGAGAGCTGGTTTACTACTAGTTATGGAAGGCCTTATGCTAGTTACTATTATTGGCAATGATCTTCTTCATGTTTGCATGAGTTTTATGCATCTACTATTGCTCGTATGGAAATATTTTAATGTTGAAATGTTGTGGTGATGACTTGAGATATTTTTGAGTTGATTTGACCCTTTTTTGAGCTTAGTTAAATTGTTATTTTGTTGCTATAATACAATTTACAGCTAGCACTCATAAGAAAATACCATCTTGATGCAAGACCTATATGAGGATGTGTTTCCACTGTCAACAAAAGTTAAAGAAACTTGCAGCTTTGTACCAATTATGAAACTGAAGAAACACAAGCGAGGAGAATGGTTGGAAATAGAAAATTTAGATTTTGTTGAGGATTTTCTAGACCACATCAAATGGAATGTTATGAAGAAGATTTAGGAGTTGTGGTCAATGAAAGTTAAGAAAAACAAGAAAGAGAAGAGTTGGAATCTCTTGGTGGCAGCCCAATAATAGGATATGTGGATGCATAGTGCATTGAAAACCTTCTATTTATTCAATTAGCAACTCATAGAAAGACAAGTCATCCATAAAGCGGTTGAGTTTTTTTAGTGGATGTATTGAATCTTTGGGTATCATATACATGTATGAAGATGTTTATGGAAAATTTTAAGCTACAAATTTGAACTGCATTTGCTATCTTGGAGCTTGGTTGCATTGCACTAATTGTGTTAAATAGACTTGGTTTATGTCTTGAGCAATCGATGATATTTGCAGCTATAACTAGTAAACTTGAATAGGATGGGAAATCCCAACTTTCTTCATTTTTAGAGCAACTATGGCCCATTGTTCCTTTGAGATCTATTGCTAGAGAAGGTGTGATTTGAGCTTATAGTCTCGGTTCATGTCGAGCACTACTAATTGCATGACTTGAATCCACTCCTTTGCCTCAGCATTTCACTACTCCAATGCTTGGTAGTGCTCCACCATCATCTCCCGCTTCAAATTTGGGAATCTAGTGCTAGTGAAGAAGTTAAAACATTCTATGGCTAGAGCCTTTGGTGATGCATCCTTGTCACTCACAGTGGTGTTGGGATCTTCCATAGCAAGCTCCTTCCCTTTCCCTAAAGACGGAGGTGTGGCACACTTTGTTGTTATCCCGTGATAATTGGGTGACCCATGTGCAAGGGTATCGAGAGTGGATAGACTAGTTTGGGGGCCAAGGCCACAATTTTAAACTTGGTAGCAGAGCCAAAAGTAGAGTGTAAGTGAGATGGGGTGGGACCAGTAAGGGTGCTCTCACCTTGCCATTGATGGATATGGGGAGTGGTGATGGACTGTAATTGGGTAGGAGAGAAATAATTGGCAGCAACGTCTGATTCATGTTGTTTGTTAGGTAGGGATAAAAGATGGGAGTAGGATTCTATGAGAGCTACATGGATTTCCTTCTTAACCTTTTTCTAACAAAGATTGTTGTAATCCCATTAGATCTCCTCAATAGTCTTTAGGTTGAGAGGAATTGCATCATCAGGATGCTCTACTTTTGTTGCACGTGTGTGAAGGAAGACATTTTTCTTCTCCATCTCCTGCGCACTAGTGCATATGTCATCTACAAAGGCTATACTTATTGGCATGCCTCTAGCCTTTGTTGATGTTCATAGAGTGTGGCATCCTTCTACCAGAGTTGTTCAAAGAGGGTGGTGTTGGCCTACTTTAGGTGACTCACTTGGGTTGTGAGCACTTGATGTGAGCACTTGATGTGGGTATTACTGCTAGGTCAAGAACCTATTGACAAAGTTTAGAGATAGATGCTCTATTTTCTAGCTTAACTCTAGATGGATGAGAACAAGTCATTAGAAAAGAGTTGTGGAGGATAGGGTGGTAGCAGAGGAGGTGCCATCTAGACTTGTGGGTCATGGGAGTGAGGCCAGGGCACTTGTTGTCTTGTGAGTGTTGTCAGAGCAGGGCAGGGCTACTTATTGACAAAGGTTCTTCCTCTCTTTGGTACTTTTATCCGTGAGATTTAAGGAGGGCGAGTTTAGCAAAGAGGATGGTGGAAAAGGAGGTGAACTTCTTAGATAAGTTGGGGAGATGGCTTTCCTATTTTTTGAAGATGTGGTCTTCAGGGCTTTACTTTACTAAGTCTTGATGAGGGTTAGGGCTAGCCTCATGTCTGGGATCAGCTCACTAGTATATAGATCCTATATATCATGTGTGTTCATGGCATGTTCTATATATTATCCCTATCATGTAACCTATTTTGCGATATTTTATTGACCCTTCTATGACTTTTTACCATAATTTACAAATCCCTTACTGTAAGTTTATTTTTTTCATAAAATAATTTAAAAAATTCTTATACCATAAATATAAAACACTAGCTCTATCTTAGAATTTATCACAAACTAGTTGAGTCACGACTTCACGCTATGCTGTGGAAAGGTGCAAGTATATTAATGGTTCTCAACACTGAACACCTTGAAGGGCGCATCTAAAGAAGATATGGCAAGCGGGCTCAATGTGCGACCAGATGTTTGCTCAGCTAAAAATGCATTCTAAACTTGATCAGCTCATTAAGAAAAAAAATTAATTAAAAATAGCGTATAAGATCCAAACTTCCAAGCTTCTATTAAATAGAAAGTAATCCTAGAAAGTTTTAACAGATTTTAGCATTGCCTAAAATTCACAAGCTATGGTGTACATGTGCTAGTAAGCTTTGCTCAAGCCTACTGCAAAGTGAGCCACCAGAAGTGAGCCTTGTGGGTCTCTAAACATAAAAATTAAAATAGAAATAGAAGAATATATAGTTTCACCATCATAATACTATCTTTGAGCTCTCATACATTGCGATGTTGATCTTACTCTTGGTTTTTAGTGATAACATTGGACTATATCATTGCATCTTTTGTATCTAATTCATCTTAAGTAATTGTCTCCACCATTTCTACAAAGAATATCAATAACAAATGGACACACACACACAAATTCTAAAGACAACAAGAAATAAACACTCAAAATATTTCAGTTAGTTAATATCAAGTCTTAACAAAAGTCGAAGGATATGAGTTTAACTTGTAGCTAAAACAAATAGCTATATTGAAGGGAAAAATATATTGCATTTCTATAGTCCACAACTAAATTCTAGAGTTATTTGCATGAAGATGGAACTAAAAGCACAATGTTTTATACTTACATCTATACAAAATTTATCTCATTTTCCTTTATAAAGTAGATATGGCTATTAAAAAAATGTGTATATGCAAAATTTTCCTCTACATCATACATTTTACTCAGCATCTCAACATTGTTGAAGCTAGAATTAATTGTCATTTTCATATACGTAGATGCATCATCATAATCCACTAGTTATGTTCCTCTGAAATTGAGCTTTCAAATTGAATCGTGATCTTGCTTGATTGATCTTCTATCTTGGAATTTCTCAAGGACCTATGTGGTCACGACTTTGCTTTCGAAAACCCTTCAATATCTTTTGGTAAACCCGACGTGAAAGCGTCGCATAAATTTCAGGATGGTAGATACTTTAGCATACATTTCAACCTCTTCTATGATTCCTGCTTTGTCCTCTACTTCAGCTCCATCATTGACTGCTGCTTCAAGTACTTCAACGGATTATTTAAAGCAAATTTTGCAGAATATGTCTATGTATATGCAGCTTCAAAATCAGCAGATGCAATTGTATATGCAGTAGCAGCAGCAGTTGCATCAACAACAATTGTCTCAGCAAAGGCAACTATAGTCGGAGCAGGAGAATGCAATCAGCGCGACTAAGGCGATTGAAGCAGTTGATAATGAGAAGAAGCTATTTGATGGCCGTAATGTTTCGGCTTATTTGAAGACGTATGAGATCAAGATGGGATTTTTTGGAGTACCAGCAGGAATTATGAGTAAGTATTTCCTTAGTCTTGTCACACCCGCCTTGAGGGCAAAAGTGACTGATCTTTTTCTTCAAAATTTGCATTGGCAAGATTTTAAGAAGGCTCTGAAAGAAGAGTATTTTCTTGAGGAATTTGGGATGGCTACACGGCGGTCATTCCGAGAGTGGGTCTACATGCCAAACAAAGGTCTAGCTGCTTCAGAGTTGATACGAGAATTTGAAGAGAGGTATAGTCAGCTTGATGCCATTGAACAAAGAGCATTGGATATTGAGAAAGTTGAGCTTTTCTTGCAAGCTGCAGATCCTGCTCTTCATGAAGAATTATGAGAGCTTCTTGAGGATTGCATGAAGCCTATGGGTCTTAAAACGGATTGGCAAGATGCCCAGGATGCAGTCTTGACTTTGACCAAGAGGAGGATATGGAAGACCCGCCTACAGAATGGATCTATGACACCGATGCCATCTTCTACTCCTATGCCTACTTCTATCCCTGTTATTTCTTCTCTTCCTCAGCTAGTTTCTTGGCCTATGCCAGTGCCTACTGTTTCTACTCCTCCCGTTCCTCCTGTTCCAAGACAGATACCGGCTCCTTCTGCTCCAAAACCATCCGCTTCGTTGGTGCCTTCCTCTCTTGATGACATAATCAAAGGCATAACGGATTTGACACTGGAGTCAGTTAAAGCAGAATTGGTGGGAAAATTGAAAGAGCAGTTTTCTTTGACCGTGCCTGCTATTCCTTCTGGTGCTCCTATTGCACCTAGGAGTGCTCCTAGTGCACCTAGGAGAGATCGAAGATGTATTTGGCATGACAGTACAGACCATCAGCATTGCAGGGATTGTGAATTTTTTCAGGATGCAAGGAGGAAGAATTTGGTATTTTGGGGACAAGATGGTAAGATCTGGTTGACTGAAACAGGAGCTCCGCTTGCTACCAATTTTGGGAAAGGCGGAATGAAGAAATTAGTGGATGACATGGCTGCGCGTACTTCTTATGTGGCAGCTAGAGGAGATGCTTCTGCATATGGAGTCCAGATTGAGAAAGGATCAGAGAATCAGTCAGCATTATGGACTTATGCTACGGAGACGGCAAACAAGGGAAAAATTCAGCAAACTATTTTGACTAGTGCATGTTCTAGCATCAGATCTGAGACAGGTTGGGATTCGCCTGTTGACAGGTACACTATTTATGCCTACTTGGCTAAGTCTCAGGGAGCAGATGTACTTGTTGAGAAGTGTAAGAGGGATGAAGAAAATCCAAATGCAGCTAAAAATACTAGAGGGGGTGAGTTTGTTACTCCACCTACTGCAGGACCGTCTTTGGGGCCAGGGCCAGAACGACAGATGGAAGATGCTCAAAAGAAAGAAAAGAGGCAAGAGCCTAGAGAGAGAAAGCAGCCAGGGTTTAGATTGATGTCTGATATTGAGACATCTACGGACATGAAGAAAATATTTAATGACAAGATACTTGGCAGTGAGGTGACTTTTACTATTTCTGAGGTTTTGGGCATCTCGAAAAGAGAGTTTCAAGATCAGTTCCAAGAGGTCTTGAAAAGGAAAAGACATGCATTGCCTACTACTGATACACAGGGAGTTTTGATTGGGGAGTTGGATGAGGATGAGGATGAGGTTATGGTTGAGAATGCTTCTGTTTTTCCACAAATAGAGAAGAGGGTTCAGCCTATGCATTATGTTGAAATTGATGAGCCTGTCTTGATACCGCATAGTCACTTTTCACGGAGTCATTGGGCTAGGGCATCTACAGAAACAATGGCAAAAATTGGAGAGAAACATGTGCCTTATATTGCTTTGGTGGATCATGGTTCAGAGATTAATCTCATAGTTTGTGGAGTTTATGAAAGCAATAGATGCCCTATGGATGTAGAGCATGGGTGGCGTATGAGAGCCGCCAACAACACTGCAGGTGATTTGTATGCTGCGTGTCCCAGTGTCAGGGTTCCTATTGGAGATGTAGAGGAGGATTTCCATTTCTTTCTGCAGGATTCATGCTCTTATCCCATAATTCTTGGATAGCCATTCATCACAAAGATGCGCATGGAAACAAAAGTAATGGATGATGGGTTTGCTTATGCACGGATTCGCAGTAAAGATTGTATTTGCATTTAGTTTATGACTGTGTGTGTGAACCACCATGTTAGAAATAGGGATACTCTTAGAGATGCATCTTTACCCACTGTGAGGGATTTGGGTTTTCATTAGGTACCGCTGTTTCGCGAGACGACGGTGGTACAGAGCAGAGGAGATTGGAGTTCTGGCCTCCTGGCAGCTGTGTTTTCTCCTCTAGTTTTGTTGGAATTTCAGCAAACAGTTCAATGAGTTATCAGAAGACTTCTAAGTTTCCTAGAGCTGCCAGGCAGTACATATGCATGAAGGAGAAAAAATTGAAAAATGCAGGTATTTTAGAGGATGATGAGCATATAGATGGGATGTATGATAGTATGATTTGTGCAGATACGATGACAAAGATGGAAAAAATGCTGAAAACTGATATGCAGAGTAGTCACAGTGTATTAGTGCAATCCTTGGACATGTTTCATGAAATTGCAGATTTTGTGTCACAGATAGAGTCAAAGGCTGAGGTGACTCAGCAAAAAGTGTTGAGTGCTGACGAAATTCAGCAAACAGAGTTTCCAGCTGATTATGATCAGCTTACAGAGACACAGAGGGCTGAAAACTTTCAGCCCAACAGAGTTTACTGCTGAAATATTTCAGCATCTAGAGTTAAGGGTTGTTCCTATGCAGTCCATAGAGCATAGGGCTGAGGATATTCAGCCACTAGAGTGCAGAATTACTGATTTACAGCAAGATTTGAGTAATGCAGAGGATCAAAATGAAGCCAGGGTTGACACAAAATACAAGACTATGGATAAGAAGGTGAAGCCGGTAGCTGTACCACTTCCACCTTATAGTGATCAGCAAATAGAGAGAGCTGCCAAACATCCAATTTTGAGGAATCCAGAGCATATAGGCCATAAATTTTCAGCAGAGACTCTTACTGAATTAAAAATTGGAAATGGTGATTTCTTGCTACCCACGGAGAAGCAATGCTTTCAGGAGATGCTTGAGCGACATGGAAAGAGATTTTCTTTTTTCCCGCATGAGATTGGATGTGTGAATCCAGATATTGTTGCTCCTATGGTGATCTTTACTATTCCTCATATTCCATGGAACCTCCAACCTATTCCAGTGTCTAAGGCATACCTGTCAAAGCTAATTGACTTGTTGAATGAGAAAATCAGGATGGGAATCCTAGAGACGTCATCTTTACCATACTCAAATAGGTGGTTTACGGTTCCAAAGAAGAATGGTACTCTCCGATTTATATAGGACATGCAGCCAATAAAAATAGAGTTACTATCAAGAATGTTGGTATAGGTCCAGTTGTGGATGAGTTTGCAGAAGCATTTGCTGGATGTGACATCTATTCTTTAGGTGATTTGTATTCGGGATATGATCAGTTTCAGCTGGCTTTGGAAAGTAGGGACATAACCACTATGAGAACTCCTATTGGGCTTGTCAGGATGTGTACATTGCCTCAAGGTGCCACTAATTCTGTTGCGCATATGATGAATGCCATGCATAAGGTCCTTCATGATTACATACCTCAGCTTACCATGCCTTTCTTGGATGATGTGCCCATTAAAGGGTATGCAGAAGAAGAGAAGAATGAGAGTCTAAATGAGCAGGGATGCAGATATTTTGTGGCTGATCATATTTCAGCTTGTGAAAATATTTTGGCCAGGCTAGAAGAAGTGAACTTGACACTATCAGGGCAAAAATCTATTTTTGGAGTAAATGAGGTTGTCATTGTTGGACATATGTGTGGGTATTATGGCACGAAACCCTCACCCGAGAAGGTGGATGCTATAGGAAAGATTACGGAGTATTGTTCTACCACTTCAGAGGTACGGAGATTCATTGGAGCTTGTGTGTTTTATATGATTTGGATACCCCATTTTGCACATATAGCAGATTGCTTATATCAGCTGCTTCGAAAGGGGCAGAAATTTTATTGGGATGAGAGCCACACTAAAGCCATGCGGAAATTGAAGAAGTTATTGTAGATTGCTCCTACTCTCAGGAAAGCGGATTATAATTGCGGAAGGCCTATTGTATTGATAGTTGACACTAGTCCAATTGGCATAGGTTCGGCTGTGGGTCAAGATGATGCAGATGGAAATAGGTATGCTATTCGGTTTGGGGCAAAAGTCCTAAACGAGAGACAGAGGAGATATCCGCAAATCAAGAGGGAATTACTGGAAATTGTTACGGCTCTCAAATGTGACAAGGAGTACTTTATTAGAGCCTCAGTTGTGGTAGAGACAGACTGCTTGCCATTGATAGGTATGATTACGAGTTGCTCTACTCTGGATATAGCTATGTTGAGATGGATCACATACATCAAGTCATTAAATCCAAAATTTAGACACATAATAGGGAAGGATAATCCAGGCAGATATGGTGTCTAGATCCAGATATGATGATGAGGAGAAACTACTTGCAAAAGAAGATGATGCATAAATTTCAGCCGCTATGGTTGATCATGTTTGCCATGTCTATGATATTGTGGCTTTCATAGAAGAACTCTATGTTGGAGATTGGTTGCAGATTGGCAAGTACCTTAGTACATTAAGCAAAAGAGATGAATGGACAGATGAAGAGTTCAAGAAGATTAGAAGAAAAGCCTATGGTTATTTTCTCAAGGATGGATTTCTTTAGAAGCACCTGAAGAAAAGAGGTGGATTACCCTTGCGGGTTGTCTACGATAAAGAGACACAGTTACAGGTGATGAGGGAGTTTCATGAGAGTCCTTGGGCTGGTCATAGAGGAGTGTGGGCTACTTATGAGAAAATCAAGGAGAAATATTGGTGGAAAGGCATGTATAGAGATGTTTCTCACTTTGTAGAGACTTGCAGAGACTGCCAGATGTATTCGGTAGTGCGTCATTGAGATGAGCTTCATCTGACCTATCCGCTATGCATTCATTATAAGTGGGTAGTTGACTTGGTTACTATGCCTATGGGTCTATGGCAAATGAGATATATTGTTTTTGGCTAGAGAGGATCTTATCAATCATGTTGAGGGCAGACCTTTGAGAACGAAGACCACTAGTGCAGTGTGTAAGTTCTTATTGGAAGAAATTTTCTGCAGGTATGGCTGTGTGGGTAAGATCATTGCAGATCGCGGTGAACTCGATGCAGATGAAGCTAGGGAGTTTTTCTCTCAACTAGGAATCAAGTTGTCTCTAACCACAGCATACAATCCAGAGGGAAATGGGAAGAGTGAAAGAGGGCATCCGTCCGATAGTGAAAGCATTAGCCAAAGCATGCAGAGGACGGATTGGAGAATGGCCGAGACTTCTACCATTTGCTTTGTGGGCTGATCGTATGACTCATAGTGTTACCACATGATATATGCCCGCAGAGTTGATGTATGGTCAGAAACCGGTTATGCCGACTGAGACTTGTGCTTTGACTTGGTCAGTTTTACCTTGGCAGGAGGATTTGATGAGAGAGGAGCTCTTAGCTCTTTGGATCCGGTAGTTGGAGAGAAGACCAGAGGATATTCAGCTAGCTATTGACAGGTTGAAGGTTGCTAGACTTAGAAATAAGGACAGGTTTGACAACAAGCATTGCTTGCGGCCTAAAGTAATAGAAGAGGGAGACTGGGTATTAGTCTTTGATAGCAGCCTTGAAAATCAGCATACTGCACTTCGAAAGATGGTGAAAAGATGGTTTAGACCATACATAGTCAGACATGTCTTTGATAATGCAACATATGAGATGACAGAATTGGATGGGACAGTGCTTAGAGTGCCTATTGCAGGAAAAAGAATCAAGATTTTCAAGAAAAGAGATGATGAGGATTATGCATTGGAAGATTTTGCAAGAGAAGAGCAACGAGAAGAAACTCCAATAGAAGAGACAGATGATATGACAGATAATCTTGCTGATATACTAGAAATACACAATGAAGAGATTGATCTGTTCGTGGATCTTGACGATAATGATCATGGGTAGTTGGCCCATCTGGAGGATGCGCAGGATTAGAGGGGATGGATGTCGTACCGCTGTGCATCCGAGGTGTGAAATCCACCAAAAAGTTGTGTGTGTGACATTTGTTACTTTGTACATATTTAGTTGTTGTGTTTCCATTTTTGTTCTGCATGGGCAATATAGGGAGAGAAGGCTCTCCATTAGTATGATATTATGCAGCATGAGGGCCCTGTGCCAAACAAGTTCATATTGACATGTCTTCTAAAAGCTTGTAATAGCATTGGGGCCGTAAGGCATGGTAGAATGATACCTGATCAGATAATCAGGACAGAATCTGATTTTGATGTAGAAGTAGGAAATGCACTTATTGATATGTACTCCAAACATGGAGAACCTGCTGAATCATATGAAGTGTTCAATGGGCTGGCATGTAGGATCATGGGGTGCAATGATTGCTGGTGTTTTTCTACAAGGTCATGATCTAGCCAGTATTGAACTTTATGAATGGATGGAATAGGAAGGTGTGTTTCCCAACAGGGTTGTCTTTTTGTCCGTCTGAAAGCTTGTGGCACTATGGGGGCTCTAGAAGTAGGTCAAGATGTCCATGCTGACATAACTAAAAGAGGTATGGAAATGGAGCTGCATGTAGGCAGTACACTAGTGGACATGTATGGCAAAGGTGGCTTGCTTCCAGAAGCACAAAATGTATTCAATGGATTGCAGGTTTGAGATGCAATCTCATGGAAGGCAATGATTGCTGGATACTCCAAATATGGGCTCAGTGAGGAAGTGCTCAATTGTTTCAGGGAGATGCAAGAAGAAGTCCTATCCTTGGATGCTGGCACATTTTTGTGTAGTTTGAAATCTTGTGCCAGTATAGTCTCCATTCCAACTGGCCAACAATTACACACTGAATCAACAAAATGGGGAAAGCAAAGTTCCAACTGCAACTAGGTAGGTACACCTTGATCGTCTAGTTGAATGCTATCTTCAAAAATCAAATACAAGGGCCATGGGAGATAATGCAGAATGTAGAGCTGCCATTGCACAGGCTCTACAAAAAGAGAAAGAAATCTATAGTAGAGCCAGTACCAAAGGTGTTTACATGAATCTGTGTGTACAAGCACTTTCCTCCATATTGAGCTAGCAAAATGAAGCCAAAGGCAAGATTGAGGTTATTTTACCACAGGCAGCAGAGATGCTACCACTTGAAGCTGTGGACTATGAGGATGAGGCTGTCATAAGGGCTTTAAAAGAAATTGGGCTTTTATCAGATTCTCCACCTGGAAGTCCTTCTAAACAAGAAATAGAAGATTCAACAAGCCTTTTGTGCAGCGAGAGAAATATCTCATATCCTGATAATGGTGCTGTGCTGACTCATGATTGTAAAGAGGCAAGGGAAAATGATACACATATTCAAGAAACCCAACAGCTAGTGATTGACATGCATACTGTTGCTGTGTCAGAAGTGCTACCTTCAGCTACAGCTGATGCTAACTCCTGGGAGTTCTCATCCTCAGATATCCTACTGAGTCATGAGCAGATGGGGCAAAAGGCTAGCCTTTTGGAGATGCCTTTAGCAGAATGCCACAGCTTTGTGGAAGTTGAAAATGTTCCTGCAAATGGTGAAATCCTGGCAGGAGCTAAAGATTTCAAAGAAGAAGGGGGAAGAGAGATTGTTGACAGATAGGAAAGTGACAGGCCAAAGACCTCAAATGATGAGAGCCTGGTAGGGGTTAAAGACCTCAAAGAATAAGAGGGAAGAGAGATTGTTGACAGGCAGGAAATGAAGCACCAAACTCTTGCATTGGAAAGAGAAGTAGTTGGACAAGAAGAAGACCATTTCCTTTCTATTGAACCAGAGACTGGAAAAACGGGCTTTGTTTGTGGGCACGATTGGTGATGGTATGTATCTACTGCTTTTCTAAGGGGGGTGCTTTTTTGGAGGGGAAAAAGGGGCTCGAAATAAAAAAGGACCTGCTTTGTATGGAGGCCTGGGGAGAAAACACAAAAAAGGCTGAAGACTCAAGCTTGGGGGAGAGAAAGGAATCGGAGTGTCATCGTAATGACAGAGGAGCAAGGGCTTATGGAACATCTTCCAGATCGTGATTTTCCAACTGGTGGCAAAAGTCTTGGCTCTCTTGGTATTATTGAGGCATACACAAGTGGTAAAGGTAAACTGACAATACAGGGAAAAAGCTTGCAAGGTCCGAACCAAGTGACAGTGTTGACAGTGAACAAGGAAGCGAGGTCGTTAATCCTTATGCTATAAACAATTTCAAAATAGCAGATGCTCTAAGGAAAAAGCAAAAAGAGGCCAATCGTGAGTTTGCAAGGCAATCAAGACAACGTAAACAAGCAAGAGGGATTTGGGGGCCTGCTAGCTGGACGTGTATCTTGGCAAATTTTCTCTGCTCAAGTCTTGCGGTTTTTGGTGGAAAGCATTTGGCATCCCGTATTTCTGAAAAAACTATTGCATATTGTGGTGACTTTGTTTTTCTTGCTTTTTCAGTCCATTCACTGTTATCTGCAGCATATGGGTAGTCTGCTATTATTTTTTTTCCTTCTTCTCGGAGTCCATCTATATTGAGATCCATTACTAACGTAATGTTATTTACGAAGCAATGTGTTAAAAATAGACCAGATCAGAACAAATCATCACTTATAGGATGGAAGTCCCCAGAACTTGGAAATTTGACTGTTTGAGGGAGTCTGTCCGATGCATTATTACAGCAAAAAGCTGAAAAAGCAAGTCAGCTTTGTCAGGGGTTTGGTGAATTTCATACAGATTCCTACAACTGTCATGGCATAGGTTTGGTGGTTTCATCTTACAGAAATCAATGAGAGCCATACTTTCTTAACAGTTGTCAAGTGTTCGAGATTGCTATGCAGGTGGACTCATCAGTTGGAGGAAGAACTGGGGTAAATCATCCTAGGGGGGGAAGAATTTGATCGGTGCATTTTACCAGCCTCAAGCTATTCTTGTAGATACAGATACACTGGGCACTCTTCCTGACCAAGAACTTGCTTCAGGGATTGCAGAAATTATCAAATATTAGCTGATCAGAAATGCTCCATTCTTTGAATGGCAGGAGAAAAACATGGAAGCATTGCTAGCAAGGCACATCAAAGGAAAAATGAAGTTCTTAATGTGAAAAATTCAATTGCTGCACCTTTATACTTGGACAAGGTTACTACTGCTGTTAAACATGGAGATGCCCATTTTATGGTTGAGCATGTCATCCTACCTGATGGGGAGCAGTATAAAGATATGGACACTTTGATGAAAGTGTTTGATAAAGCCATAGAAACACGTATGGATAGAAGAGAAATGAAAAATAGAGCGTGAGAGAGTCTGTTATTGATAAGGAAGAACCACATGGAGAGAGAGTGAGAAGACCGTGGCGTACCTTCATGAGAGAGAGAGAAAGAGAGAGGAAGACTTTGTTGACTGTGTTCTAAGATTGCCTTATGGCTGCCAAAATTATGTGATTCAGAGTTTGTCTTTGATGTAGCTAGTGTTGCATACATTCAAGTTTGAATTCCGCATTTCAAGAAGCTCGAGGCCTGAAACAGTTGATGATGAGACCAATCTCTGACATTGGGTCATCTCGCACTTGCATTGGTACAAACATTTGATATTTTCAGGTCTGTTTGCCACGTTCAAGAGACCAAAGGCATGAAGAAGTTGATTATAGGGCCATTACCTGAAATTGAGCTTTCAAATTGAATCGTGATCTTGCTTGATTGATCTTCTATCTTGGAATTTCTCAAGGACCTCTGTGGTCGCGACTTTGCTTTTGAAAACCCTTCGACAACATGGTATTACGAATAAACAATCACGTTTATCCAAATATTATTCTCCTTGTGACTATTGCAAAAAGAGTGATCATCCAACCCATCTATGTTTCAAGAGGTGTTTTGATTCAGATCGTAATAAAGCATATGCTACTACACTTGACAACACTACTAAAGAAGCAAATTGTGTGAGTTATTCTATCTCTCTGGAAAGGATACTTCATGTTTGTGATGGATCTCTTTTTATTATTGATTATGGTGCTACAGGAAACATGACATATTGGTCCCAATGGTTACATAATTATCATTCTATTCCTATCAAGAAAGGTGATTTATATCTCAGTACTCTTTTTTCAACATAAACTCTATGTGGAGTTTTATATGTCCCAGATCTACAAAGGAATCTTCTTTTGATTACAAAACTTGTGGATCTTGGTCTCTTTGTCGGTTTTGACCATAGAGTGTCGCATTGAGAAAGATGGCCAAGCCATAACCATTGCTCCATGAAATGATAATCTTTTTGAGTTATCTTTAAATGAAGATGTTGCAAATGTTGTTATAGGTCATGGCCATCTTAAGAACAAAATATGGCATCATCACTTTGTTTACTTTGATTTTTCTAAGCTTGTCGATCTTTATCAGTGCGAAGGTATGGAATTCAAAGCTCATTCTTATATGGGCATTTGTGAATATTGTGCACTTGTTTCTCAAACCCTTTTCAAATTCCACCACAACTCATTCTAGAGATTTGCTTGATCTTATTCACATTGATATTTGTGGATCTTTTCAGTAACATGTCCACCTGTTCGCTTGTAGGACACGTCTTAGCAGCCCAACAAAAAGAGAGTCTAGAAAGCTCCGCCCGACACTCCCATGGAATGTTATGGGGTTTGCAATCTAGGTCTTTCCGAGTCTGCCACATAGCAGAAGTATTCCGGTCGTTCCCACTTAGGACTGACATGGATCAAGGATTCCCTAATGGTGAAATTCCTAGAACGGTAGCTAGCATCGAACCCCAAGCAAACTACTTTACGCAGAAACGTCAGGGTCGAAGTGGATTCATGCTGCATTTGGTTCAAGGAGAATGGGAAATGAGAGGAATGCAAAGCTCGACCTTTCTTCCCATAAGGCATAGTCCCATTCCGTTCCCCTAAAACAATATAAATCGGGATTCTAGTATCCTAGACTCTAGGTCAACGCCCTTGATGTTCATTTCCTTCGACAAGAGTTTCCTACTGTCGATTTCATTTGAGAAAAGTTCCCGACCAACTGGGACCACCTATCTGTAGGATGGACAAATGGCCACATCCACCGCACTTTCCTCAGGGTAGCTTTAGTTGTCTAATTACCTATCACATTTAGTTGGACACGCATAAGATACGTTCCTTAATTATCTAATTATTCACCGGCTCCTTCAGGTAATCTTAGCATTGACATAGAAAACAATTCAAACAAGTTCCTTTATATCAATTGATCTTATTTATCTTTGGAAAACAATCATATAATCCATAATCTGCTCGAAGGCAATCCATAATCCACAGGGATTACTAATTGAAAATTCCGCCCGTAGACTAGTATGCAGGCCTCGAGATCCAATCCCGAGTCATGTTGGCCTCTTTTGCAGGGCCCAGAAGGCAAGGGATTTATGGCTAGAGCCCCCCTAGCACCCAAGCGTCCTCCTGCTCCAAGTAGTGCCCAACGGAGAGGCCTCTCGCGGCGGGTTCGGTCCACGTCCCCAGCGCAGCTAACAAACCCCTTGGTTAGGGTCAGGTAGATAGTCGAGGATAAGTGATGCTGCCTCTCCCTTTAGGCCTTCAACCTAAAGCATTAATTATCTTTTCATCTTTAGTTCCTTAAGCAAAAAATGCAAATAGTACTCCTAAACTGTTTCAAACACAATCAATCTAGTGGTCGTTTAGTTGACCAACTGCTAAGGAGTGAATCCTTCTCTTCGAATGCATCCAGCATTCAATCCGAGATTAATTGTGACTTGGAAAGATCCCCAAGGTTTTGTTTGTTTACCCTTTTATCCTTGGGTTAGGGTCATACCCTGTCAACCCGAATTAACCAACGCCTTAGGTTTCTTAAGTTAAGACAGCAAATCGTGGCGACCATGTCGCTCCAACTTGATTGATCCTTTGCTTACTAAGCAATACATAACTTCCCTTAACTTGGCAAATCGGCCTAAGAAAGGTGATGTAACAGGATGTCTACTCATCCTCTTGCAATTTAAACTTGCGCTAGAACCTACCAACCTCATTCCAAGGAATGGCAAATCTATCTTGTGACTAAACCACAAGGCCATGCGATGTTGCAACTTGTTGCACAGTGTTGCACCTAATTCATGGGTTCATTTCACCCATTGAACGACATTTCCTACTCAAGGAATTTTGTTTAGACAAGATACAGGGTTTAGGGTGTCTTCTTACCCAACCCAACCCTAATTATACTAGGCCGACAACGTTCGGTCCTAGGATTTCAAAACTCAATCCGAGTTTTAACATTAGGTTGGTGGATCCTTAGGGTAGAACCCTAGATCATTGTTTGCATGGGCATCCAATTGATCCAAACATTCCGTGAATGTGGGTAGGACCTTTGGGTTTGAGGGTTTCGACTTGGCATCCAAGTACAATACTAGGCTGCACTTCCAACGTGCCAAGCCCTAGCTAGTACTTGAGGTGTTTATCGTATCGACTAGTTATGCCTATACGAATCCCTAATGGTTATAATTTTACAAGTGATTTAGCTAAACTAATCTATTTGTCTTGGGACAAGGATGATCCTTTCCTAGAGATGCTAAACTTGTTTTGGAGGTGTAAATAATTGCAACATGCAATTCATTACTTTTAGGCAACTATAAGGATTGAAATAACTGTAATATTTCAGTTGAAAATATATCTAAACCATTTTTTCTATTGAAATACTTTGGATAAATTAAAAGGAAATAGCTTACGATCAAGAAAATTGGTCATTTGCATTTTTGCAATGGAACGAATGAAAGGACATAAGATGTCTATGCATTCTTAGCAATTTATTTTATGCATTACAAAGTAACAAACTTATATTAACTAAAGCCAATATTTACAAGTCAAAATAATGATAGTACACTTCAATTATGCATGGAAGGAATCAATCGCATTATTGAACATCTTTTCTTCGACATGATTCTTTAAGGAAGGTTGCTAACAACCGTAGGAAATTGCTAGGGCTGCATGGAGAAGATTAAACTCTAGGCAAGTGGCCTAAAAACTCAAATCAACGAAAGGTTGTGTAAGTTCAGCATATGAATAATTCATTCAGAAATGAAAGTAGAAAAAGGCTGCATGGTTAAACAT
Source organism: Lygodium microphyllum (assembly GCF_053477565.2). Taxonomy (NCBI): domain Eukaryota; kingdom Viridiplantae; phylum Streptophyta; class Polypodiopsida; order Schizaeales; family Lygodiaceae; genus Lygodium; species Lygodium microphyllum. The sequence goes on along the minus strand of NC_141156.1, from coordinate 33,302,068 downwards.
AAAATCCTAAAGCTTAGTAGCATGAATCTTATTTGCATGTACAAAAGGATCAATTGGAATTATGCCATAACTTAGCATATGCTTTGATCTTAACCAAAAAAGTTAGGGTTTGTAAAATCTACTCAATACGTAGGTAGTGAATCATGTGGTACGAAAATGGTAGTGTAATTATCTTCAAGAGTAGATAAGTAAATTGGTTTAATCAAAACACCTAAATTGCGAGGGACTCGTTAGGAATGGTTAAATCGATGCAACATTTGCCAAGTTCTAACTGAGATTTAGCACGCTCAGGATATGACCTAATCGCTCTTATTGCCAAAGCTGAAACTCTTAAACCTAAAGACTTGGCCACATTCACGGAATGTAGGGAAAATAGGACGTACTTGTGAGAGACGATTTAGGGTTTTTACCCTAAGGATCACTCGCTAAAAGGATGAAACTCAATTTGAATTTGGAACCTTAGGACCGACAATGTCGGCCTAGTGCAATCAGGAACGGATTGTTATGAAGACACCCCAACCCTGTTTCCTATCTAATCATGATTTCGTGATTAGAAGACCCCATTCGATGGGTAAAATAGTCCCATAGTTTTGATGCGATTCATGTGCAGCAAGTTGAAGTGTCACATGATCTTGTGAGTTGATCATAAGGGAATGGCCAATTCCTCGGAATAAGATTGGCAGATTCTTAAGCAAGTTTATCTTGCAAGAGGATGAATAATCCTCCTGATATAGTACCTTTCTTGGGTAAAGTAGCCAAGATATGAGGATTAGATATTTGCTTGGAAGCAAAAGACTAATCAATAAATTGGAATAACATATTTACTGCTAATTGAACTTAAGGTATAGATTAAGTCAGGTTAATAGGATACAGCCCTAACCCAAGGATATAGGGTTAACAAAGAAACCCTTGGGGATCTTGCCAAATTGCAATTGATCCCGGATCAAGTGCTGGATGCATTCAGAAAGAAGGATTCGCTCGTTAGCAGTTGGCCAAATAACGACCAATGGAAATGATTGTGCTTGTAACAATTTTAAGAGCACTGTTTTGCTTTGTTTGCTCAAAGAATTAAAGGATGAAAAGATATCTAGTGCTTCAGGTTGAAGGCTTGAAGGGAGAGGCAGCTTTAGTTACCCTCGACTACCTACTTGACCCTAACCAAGGGGATTGTTAACCGCGATGAGAAGGTGGACTGAACCCGCCATGAGAGGTCTCTCCGTTGAGCGCTACTTGGAGCAAGAGGACGCTTCGGTGCGAGATGGGGCTCTAGCCGTAAATCCCTCGCCTTTCGGGCCCTGCACAAGAGGCCAACGTGACTCGGAATTAGATCTCGAGGCCCGCATACTAGTCTACAGGCAGAATCTTGGATTAGTAATCCCTGTGGATTGCTAGATAGCCTTCGGGCGGATTATGGATAAGCCTAGGGACTGGATGCTATAAATGTATTCCAAAGATAAATATGATAAGCTGTTGAAAAGGAACTTGTTTGACATTGCTTTTCTACGTCAAGTGCTATGATTACGTAAAGAAGCCAGTGCCTAACAGACTAATTAAGGAAGCTGTTTGATGCATGTCCAACTAAATGTGGTAGGTAATTAGATAACTAAAATAACCTGAGGAAAGTGCAATGGATGTGGCCATGGGTCTGTCCTACGAATGGGTGGTCCCGGTTGGCCGGGAACTTTTCTCAATCATGATGGACATCAAGAAGATCGTTTCAAAGGACACGAATAGCAAGGGTGCTCACCTAGAGTCTAAGTTATAGTAATCCCAATTTACGGTGTTTTAGGGGAACGAAATGGGACTATGACTTATGGCAAAGAGGTTGAGCTTTGCATCCCTCTCGTTTTCTATTCTCCTTGAACCACGTGCAGCGTGAATCCACTTCGGATCTAGCATTTCTGCGTAAAGTAAATTGCTCGGGTTCAATGTTAGTTGCCGTTTAGGAAATGACCAATAGGGAAAATCTTGATTCAGGTCGATCCTAAGTGGAAACGGCCAGAATACTTCTGCTACGTGGCAGACGCGGAAAGTCCTAGATCACAAACCCCGTAACATTCCATGGGAGTGCCGGACAGAGCTTTCTAGACATCCTTTCCAATGGACTGCTAAGATGTGTCCTGAAGACAACAGGTGAACACGTTACAGTTGATATCAGAGCAAACCAACAAAGGATTTGTTTTTATGAAATCTTAATAAGATGAAGTAAAGCAAATGTTGCTGTTCCAAACATTTCCTTACTTTCAATGTTGTCTTGCAGAATTATGAAGTATGGAATATGTTCTTAGTGTTCCGAGTCATGTTTATGACTGCAATGCATTCCCCAAATTATCAAAAAAGGGTTGAGATGATGAACATCCTAGAGCGTATTTATAATCCATCGCCTTTGTACGTGGAATGAAGATGGATGGGTGCCTCAGGAATCTACTATATAGCTGCCCACCGGTTTGCATACCTTCAAACCAACCAAAAGAGGATCAAGTGGTTGGAAGACCTTAAGATCGTGAAGCTATTCATTTTTGTGGAGGCTCATATAAACTCAACTTTACATATTCGAGGTTGGAGGGTTGAGCTGAACTCATATGTATATGATGAAGTGACCCATGTAATCCCCGCCGACAGGATCAAGGTGTTGGGGCGCTATGAGAAGAATGGGTTCCAAAGGAAAGGATACCCTGATCTTCTAATGACTTACCGATTTCTGAAGATCCATGACTCAAAACCATACTATTATCCAGTTTTTGTAAATAAATGTAATACAACATTATTCTCGCCAAGCTAAATGTAAATAGTTGCTGTATCATTCCAAGAAATGTTGTATTCCGAAAGGGCTATGCCCATATAAATGCAATAAGACTTCTTTTTATCAATGTCTGTTTTGTTCATGAGAATTGATAAGAAGTTAAGTGGTTATATTTCTTGGTTGATAGCTGAAATGGAGATGAAATATAAATCATAACGATTAAACTCGTAATAACGTTAAGAAACCTTTATCCAGGCACAACCCCTGGTACAGATTCCCAATTCGCCTCCTACATCAAGTACTGCTGTAATCTAGGAGAAGAATTTTCTTCTCAAGCAAATTAAGCCACCTTAATTTGATGGGAAAGGAAGATCCGTCCAAGCAGATGCTGAAATTTGGATTGAATCCATGGAGGATTACTTTGAAGTAGCCGGTCTTACACCCACCAACCAGGCTATGCTCGCCAAGCTGAAGCTCACCGGCGAAGCAAGGCTTTGGTGGAAACAATGGTGTAGAAATCAAGGGATCGCAGAAGGATCCATTACCTAGGAGAAGCTGAAGAAAGCCGTGCAAGGAAGATACTTACCACCTGCATATCGCACACAAAAAATAAATGAGTTCTACAAGCTAAAACAGCTGGGACTCACTCTTGACGCATACTACTCTAAATTCGTCTCACTTCTTAAGTATGCGCCACAGATGGACATGACACAGTAGGTGTCAAAATTTTTTGCTGGTTTAAATCCACCAGTGAATACCAATCTCGAATCTATGCACCCATCAGATCTTCAAGGCGCACTCATTCGAGCTGCTTCTATAATTCAGGAGGTGCAGGCTAGACCAAGAGGTAACAAAACTTGGTCTTATAATGACTCGAACAGAGGAACATTTAGGCCTCAAATGAAGAGAGTTCAAGGTTAGAATGAGGGACAAAGAAAGAAATCAAGGACTAATAATATCAACAACTTTGTTCCTACTCAAAGCAATGGCCGAAACCTCCCTTGTTTCCACTGCAACGAGCTCGGTCATTTCAAGAGGTAATGTCCCAAGCTTGGAGGAGGACATCACCAAGCACCTTTTCAAGGAACTGGCCATGGCCAAGGAACCACTACCCGAGGTAGAGGAAGAACCACCTACATTGCCAATAGTCAAATGTGCGAAGATAAAGAAGATCTGACCATGGAAGCAGAGTTTGAAAGGGCAACAGTCCATGCCGCTCTTCACAAGAAAGGCCCGAATCGCCAGTTCTCAGTGATTTAGACACCGTCAGACTATCAAGGTAAAGGTTTCAAGATCTTGATTGATTGTGGCAGTATACATTCCTTTATATCACCAGCTTGTGCAAAAAGATTAGGAATAGCCACAGTAGAAGCACCTACCTTGCTTGTGGAGTTAGCAAGTGGTCGTGAGGTAACTTGTACCAGGAAAACTGCTAAGGTGGAATTCTTTTTGGGAGGAAAGACGACTCCAGTCAAATTCAGAGTCATGAACTTAGGTATCCATGAGTGTCTACTTGGAATAGATTGGATTAAACCTAATGACGCCCACATTCATTGTGGAAAGGGCCAAATTTCCTTTCGAAACGCTGAAGGAGAATTGGTCACAACTCAAGGAGAGGCTGGAAAGCCAAAAATTCAATTGGCCAAAGCATCTCAGATTATAAAGGGAGTCAGAAAAGGACTACATGTCTAATTGATTAAGCTCAACAAGTTAGATCAGAAGCAAGAGTCTACTGAAGGACCTTCATGGCTAAAGGAATATGTGGACATATTTCCTGAAGAGTTGATAGAACTCCCACCTCAAAGAGAAGTGGATCATGAGATCAAGTTAGTACCAAGAGCTGCACCAATTGCAAAGAGACCTTATAGAATGTCCATACCAAAAGCAATTGAGCTGAAGGAACAACTAGAGCAACTACTAGATCAGGGCTACATCTGTTTTTAGCAGTTCACCATGGGGAGCTCCAGTTCTGTTCCAGAAAATGAAAGATGGAATGCTTCGACTATGTATTGATTACAGAGGGATGAATCAATCAATTGTCAAGAACAAGTACCCTATTCCTAGAATAGATGAGCTTCTTGATCGTCTTCAGGGTGTGAAGATCTTCTCCAAGATTGATCTCAGGTCTGGTTACTATCAGATAAGGATCAAGGAAGAAGATATCCCAAAGACGGACGGCCTTCAACACAAGATATAGACACTTTGAGTTCCTAGTTATATCATTCGGGCTTACGAATGCGCCTGCCACCTTCAATAGGTTAATGTAGGATATCTTTAGGCCATATCTTGATGACTTCGTACTTGTCTCCTTTGATGACACTTTAGTCTATTCCAAACAGGAGGAAGATCATGAATCCCAACTTCGGATTGTCCTTGAGAAAATGAGGTCACACAAGCTGTAGGATGCTAAGATGAAGAAATGTACATTCTTCGAGCGTTAGATTGAATATCTGGGATTCATTGTATCAGCGGAAGGAATCTCAATGGATCCAGCCAAAGTCAGAGATGTGCTAGAATGGCCAATATCAACAACTGTCAAAGAAATACGAAGTTTTCTTGGATTGACAGGATGGTATAGGATCTTCATAAAAAACTATTCTTTAATTGCAGCACCTCTGACGGATTTATTGAAGAAGCAAACATCTATTGCATGGTCAACTCCCGAACAAACAAGCTTTGATAGATTGAAGCAAAGTTTGGTATCAACACCTATCCTAAAACTTCCAGACCTCAGTAAGGAGTTTGAGGTAGTAACTGATGCTAGCATACTTGCCTTAGGATATGTGCTCATGCAAGAGGGTCACCCGGTAGCCTACTCTTCAAGGAAACTGAAGAACCATGAGAAGAATTATGGTACCCATGATCTAGAATTGTTAGCTGTTATCCATGCTCTAAAACTTTGGAGACACTACCTATTGGTAACAAGTTTACTCTAGTGACTGATCATAAGAGTCTCAAGTGGATCTTTACCCGGAATGAGCTCAACATAAGGCAACGTTGGTGAATTGAAGTATTGGAGAAGTATGACTTTGAAATCAAGTACCGACCGAGAAAGGAGAATGTAGTTGTTGATGCACTCAGTCGCAAGGCATTCCTTAATTCACTAATCTTGCAAAACCCATCAACAGCCAGATCGCTAGCCACAAAGGTATCCATGCCGAGCAATCCCATACTTGAGCTAGCTAGAGAAGAAGCATGCCATGATCCAGCCTATCAAAAGATGCTAAGGGAAATCTCTATCAAGGACTAGGATCAAAAGCTACAGGCTGAGTATCATGAATTCTCTATCAATAGTGGACTTGTCTAGTATAGAACGAGAGTATCTATACTGGCAAGCCAGTCACTTAAGCAGAAGATATTGTGGGAAGCTCATGATGTCAAGATTGTGGGAGAGAAGGAAGGAGTCTCACTTGTAGCTTTCTCACTTACACAATGGGGGAATACACACAAAGGTGGAGGCTGAAAACAATTTTCCTCTTCTTAGTTGTGTAAGCCAAAAGAACTCTTGTACAGAGAAATAGAAGAACCCTATATATGGGTCTCAAACCAAACTCAACTAACTAAGGTGGCATACTAGCTTAGCCACGAACTAGAGTAGATAAGGATAGTTGTCATCTAGCTATTATTCATGGGCAGTGTACCAACTGCATCTACAGCTAACAAGTCGGTGACATAAATGCACAACGGTCACCCTGGCATATCACAAGTGGAGCTTGATATCTCAACACTCCCCCTCGAGCTCAATCCCAATTCCTGCACACCAAGCAAGTCTCTGAACTTGCGTAGCTTCTCTGCGCCCAATGCCTTCGTAAATATGTCAGCTACCTGATCCTCTATGCTGACATAAACTAGATCAATAAGACCTAGTAAAACCCTCTCCCTCACATAGTGATAATGCACCTCAATGTGCTTTGTTCTAGCATGATAGACTGGGTTATTTTCCAAGTGTATACTACTCATGTTGTCACAATAAATGAAAACTTGCCCATCTATAGGCTGACGCATATCATAAAGTAGCTTATGCAATCAAGGTACCTCACATGCAGCCATTGCTGCACCCCTGTACTCACCCTCTGTGCTCGACAAGGCAACTATAGGATGTTTCTTGCTGCTCCAAGTGACTGCAGCACTCCCAAAAGAGAACACATATCCACTGGTAGATCATCTATCAGAAATACTACTAGCCCAGTCAGCATCAGTGTATCCATGCAACTATATCTGAACCCCAGTCTCATAAAATAGTCCATACTGCAATGTGGACATCACATACCTGAGTATGCGTCTAGCCGCATCCAAATGCAGTTTGCTTGGAGCCTGCATAAACTGACTTACCAATCCAACAACATAGCTCAAATCTGGCCTGGTAATAGTCATATAAATCAAACTTCCTACTATGCGTCTGTACATAGTAGGGTCTTCTAAAAACTCACCTGCATCTGCGCTCAGCTTCACATTCTGCTCCAAAGAAACTGAAATAGGCTTACAGCCTGTCATTCCATATTTGGACAACATGTCCAATCCATACTGCCTCTGTAAGAGCCGTATCCCACTTGGTGATCTCATCACCTCAATGCCCAAGAAATAACGCAGCTCTCCCAAATCCTTCATCTCAAACTTCTGCTTCAATAGCATTTTCACATGAGGGATATCTTCATCACTATCACCTGTGATAATCAAATCATCAATATAAATGACTAGTAGCATAATACCTTTCTCTATTTTTCTCACATAAAGTGAGAAAACTGCCTTGGAAATCTGAAAGCCGATTGTGACAAGATACTGTCCTATCTTGTCAGACCATGCTCTAGGTGTTTGCTTCAAGCCATACAAGGCTTTCTTCAACCTACAAACAAACTCAGGATGAACAACGTGCACATAACTTGGTGGCTGCTCCATATAGACCTCTTCTTGCAAATCACCATGCAAGAAGGCATTCTTTACATCCATCTGATGTAAAGACCATCCCTTTGATGCAGCCATAGCAATGACTGCTCTTACGGTTGCCATCCTTGCAACCGGACTAAATATTTCTTCATAATCAATGCCATATGTTTGTGCATACCCCTTGACTACTAATCTTACCTTGTATCTATTTACAGAACCATTTGCATTGTGTTTCACCTTATAAACCCACATACAACCAATTGCATTCTTATCTTTAGGCAAAGGTACCGATTTCGATGTAGCATTTTCTTCCAAGGCATCCATGGATTTCTCCCATTTTTCTTTTCCCATGGCTTGCTCAAAAGAAGTGGGTTCTGGTTCCTGTATCACTTTGACCATATAGGCGTAGTGAATGGCTATAAATCCATCATATTTCAACCTATCCATAGGATACCTAGCTTTGGTAGACTTGCGTAAAGTAGTTCACTCCCAAGTGCTCTCAAAACATCCCTGGTCTTCCTTACTCCAGGTGTAACAATAGAAGGAATACCCAACTCATGTTCAATGCTCTGTTTTGAGCCACTAGATTCACCATCCACATAAGAGTGACCTGCATTCACATCAAACATGGGCTGATCTACCTTCTCTTTTCCTTTTCGTGAAACCTGCATACCACTATCTGCATTGTTTTGAGGAGATTCTCTTGATCTCAATCTGCCTGTCCATGGCGAAGAATGTGAACCACTGCTAGAGGACACTCCACGTCCACTAATATTTTGTGACAGCTGTAGCAAGTGCTTCAGCCCAGTAAAAATCTGGCAAATCTTTTTTTTTTAGCATGGCACGAGATACCTCTCCAATATGCCTATTTTTCCTTTCTGTAATTCCATTTTGTTGTGGGGTATGATTGCATGAATATTGTTGCTTTATGCCATGCTCCTGCAGGAACCTTGCAAACTCATTTGAGAGGTACTCTCCCCCTCCATCTGACCTTAGGCATTTTATTTGCAGGCTTGTTTCTTTTTCAACCATAGCTTTTAGAGTTTTGAAATGCCCAAACACTTCACTTTTCTTTTTCATAAAATACACCCAAACTTTTCTGCTATAGTCATCAATAAAAGTGACAAAATAATGACAACCTCCAATAGATGTAGCTTTAGTTGTCCACACATCTGAGTGGATTAATTCCAATGGCTTCTTACTCTCTTGAACATGTCTAGGAAATGGTTTCCTTGCCTGTTTTCCAAATTGACAGGCTTCACATATCTTATGCATTTCTGTAACCTTGAATTTAGACAATCCTGCAACAATATTTTGGGCTTGCATTGATTTAAGTCATTGTACATTAACATGACCAATGCTTTTATGCCAGATATCAATATCTGCAACTACCCCTGTCCCATGTGCAAACATTGCTGCACTCAATTCAGGTATGTCTGCATCCAATGTAAACATTCTGCCCTTCTTCTTTCCTTTTGCTATCAAGCGACCTTTATTTTTCATATCCTCAACAAAGCATCCATGAGAATTAAATTTGACTTGTAAGCCCTGCTCAACCATTTGACCAACAGAAACCAGGTTCTTGGTGATATTCGGGACATGAAATACATTCGACAAGTATTTCTTTTTCCCATCCTGCATAGACAAAGGAAGTTTTTCAATCTGCACAATAGGATGTGCAGTATCATCACCAATCTTCACAAATCCTAGATTTTCCATTTTCCTTACATCTTGCATCCATTCTGCATGACCTATCATGTGGTTTAATGCACCTGAGTCAACATACCACACATCGTTGCTTTCTTCTGCACGTCACAGAATTGGTCATATGCTGCACCATAAACAAATGCTCATTTCTGTCATTACCCTATCTACTAGAAGATGCATAATCCCCTTGTTGCAATTTTCCATTCATGATGTCATTCTGCTTTTTATAGCAGCCTTTAGCCATATGACACATTCTACCACAGTAGTAGCATTCAACATTGTTGTTTGCATTTTGGCCTCTTTGCCATCCACCACGACCTCTTTGGCTCCCCCTACCTCTAGAGTTACCACGTCCTTGTCCATAGGACTGGTTTTCTTGAGTTTGCTGCATATTTTGATTTCTACCATGGCCTCCAGATCGGCCTCCTCTACCTCTGCCTCTACCTCTTCCAGCATTTGAGTAGAAGACAACTTCTTTTGAAGTCCCTCTTAAAGAAGATGCACCACCATTTTTCTGCTCCTCAGAAATTAGAAGAGCAATCAACTCCTCAAAATCAGGAAATCTTTCACGGACGGAAATCGATGTTTGGAACTGTGCATAATCCTTTCCTAGACCATTCAAGGTCACAAAAACTAAATCATCATCTTCCACTGGCGACCCAATGGAAGCAAGTGCATCTGCAATCTTCGTCACCTTCATGTGAGTAGATAAGGATAGTTGTCATCTAGCTATTATTCATGGGCGGTGTATCAACCGCATTTGCAGCTAACAAGTCGGTGACATAAATGCACAACGGTCACCCTGGCATATCACGAGTAGAGCTCGATATCTCAACACATGATTCCCCTTTCTCATGACATCTTGGCTATGCCAAGACACTCAATGCAGTTAGGAAGAGATACTATTGGGAGAGGCTTAAAGGTAACATTCTCAAATATGTCATTGAGTGTTTGTCTTGTCAACTATCAAAGCCGAACATGTCAAAATTCCAGGAAAATTACAACCACTCGAGATTCCCCAAATGAAATGGGAATTCATCAGTATGGACTTTGTTGTTGGCCTACCCCAAGTTCAGGGAGGATACAACTCCATCATGGTTGTAGTTGACATGGTTACTAAGGTTGCACACCTTATTCCAGTAAAAACAAACTATAAAGCCTCAGACATTGCAAGGTTGTTTATCAAGGAGATATTCAAGATACATGGGTTACCTAGAAGAATCATTAGTAATCGTGATTCTCTCTTCACATCACACTTCTGGAGAGCTATCTTTGAAGCCATTGGGACTTAAATGTGTTTTAGCATAGCTTACCATACCCAAACTGATGGTCAGACGGAGCGTGTCAATCAAGTAATCGAGGATATGCTTAGGGCATACTGCTGTCGTGAACCAAAAAGGTGGATTCAATACTTGCTTTTGGTTGAATTTGCCTACAATGCTTCTTACCAACAAAGTATTCAGATGACCCCTTTCCAAGCATTGTATGGTCATGACTGTCAAAGTCCCCTAAACTTCTCAGATCCAACCTTGAGGGTTGAAGCTTCAAGGTAGATGTTGGAAGAGATGGATGTCCAAATAAAGTCAACAAGATAGGACATCCAAGCCGCCAAGGATAGACCGAAGGTATATGCGGATTTGAAGCATCAAGATAGAATCTTCGAGGAAGGATACATGGTCTTCATTCGCGTATGCCCAAAGAAGAGTTCCCTATCCTTAGGAGATGGAAAAAAGCTAAGTCCAAGGTATTGTGGACCATACAAGATCCTTAAGTACCTACGACCTAATGCTTGTAGACTGCAACCCCCTGAGAACCTAAAGGTTCATAATGTATTTCATATCAGCCTATTGAAGAAGTATGTACCTAATCCTAACCATGTACTTGATGACCAGCAAGTTGTAATGCCTAGTCAAGGAGTCCTTGAACTATGGCCCGACAAGATCTTAGATATTAGGGAGAGACAACTAAGATCTAGAACCTTGAGAGAATGCCTCGTCTAGTGGAAAGATTATCTTGAGGAGGATGCCACTTGGATAGATGAAAGCACTCTCAAACATCAATATCCCTAGTTTATCTCGAGATGAGGATATCTCAATTTCTCCAAGGAGGAGAGTATGTAATATTTTAGTTTAAAATATATCCAAACCCTGTGATAATCATGTAAGACAGTACCAGTAGTGGGTCTCGACGGTACGAACTTAAACACGATGTATCATAATCTCGATTGGCAGAATCGAGACTATGGTTTAATGAAACCGCATATGTCGCATGAATCCCCTCCTGGGAAGAGGTCATGAGGATAATATTTGAATTATGGTCAATTTTTTTTATTATCCCCTCTTTCCCCTAGCCGACAGTCATACTCGAGGAGAGGGGTATAGCAAGGATGACTGAGCATCCTTGTTGGAGCTCGCTAAAGGCTGAAGGCCATGCAAATGGCCCCATGGGGGGATTAGGTACCTCTCCCTCTCCCTATAAAAACCTTGTGAGGGAGAGAGTGAGGACGATTAGCAGAGAGGAGGAGGCGGTAATCATCGTGATGCTGCTGTAGAGCTGGAAGAGGGAGCGAATCGCTGCCGTAGATGAAGGAGGAGCTCACGAGGCTGCCACCAGAACGTCGCCGTCTGATCGTCTGGCCGCCATCTTCAATCCCTTCACCATGTGTTGAAGCTCCTAAGAAGCTTCTAAGGGGGCTGTCATAAGCCCCTTCCCCCCCCTCGGGATCCAAAGCCCCTTTCCCGTGGGCCTTTCTATTGCCTTTGCAAAGCGAGTTTTATAACCCCACCCCCCCGGGATTTATGCCCTTTACAAGCACCCCCTTTTTTTCATTCCATCCAAGCCCTTCAAAAGCCCATGTACCCTAGAAATTAAGCCCTTTTTCCCCCCTTGGATTCCCCCACAAGCTCCCATTAGCCGGAGGTTCTAAACCCCCTTCTCTATTGCTCTCTCAAGCGGGCTCTTGTTACCCTGGGATCTTTTAAAATCCCCTTTTATTTGCCTTCCCAGAGCAATCTTTTACACCCCTTTTTCCTTGAAGTTTAAGGTTTTTCTTTTCTTCCCTCATAGCCTCGGAGTTTAAGCATTTGCATTCCCACATAAGCCTTTTAAAACCATTTCATAAGAGGAAGCCTATAAAGCCTTCTAAAGCCGATTCCGAAAGATGGTGCCAATGGTCACAAAGGGAGTTTCGTGTTCGAAGGAGACGGGCCAAGATCATAAGTCCGCGACTAAGGTGAGAAGGTCAAAGTCTCGATGGCTCCTAAGAAGGCACAAGGTGCAACCACAGGAGGATCTTCTCCTAACATCCATGTGGACATTTCACCACAAGTCTAGGTTTTTCTTCCTAAATTTGATTAACGTCGTAATATTTTGATTGTGCATGGATCATTTATGAAATTAGGTTGCACTTTTTTTATTGAAATACTTTGGATAAATTAAAAGGAAATAGCTTACGATCAAGGAAATTGGTCATTTGTATTTTTCCAATGGAACGAATGAAAGGACATAAGACGTCTATGCATTCTTAGCAATTTATTTTATGCATTGCAAAGTAACGAACTTAGATTAACTAATGCCCATCTTTAGAAGTCAAAATAATGATAGTACATTTCAATTACCCATGGAAGGAATCAATCGCATTATTGAACATCTTTTCTTCGTAATGATTCTTTAAAGAAGGTTGCTAACAATCGTAGCAAATTGCTAGGGCTGCATGGAGAAGATTAAACTCTAGGCAGGTGGCCTAAAAACTCAAATCAACGAAAGGTTGTGTAAGTTCAGCATATGAATAATTCATTTGGAAATGAAAGTAGAAAAAGGCTGCATAGTTAAACATAAAATCCTAAAGCTTAGTAGTATGAATCTTATTTTCTTGTACAAAAGGATCAATTGGAATTATTCCATATTTTAGCATATGCTTTGATCTTAACCAGAAAAATTAGGGTTTGTAAAATCTACTCAATACGTAGGTAATGAATCATGTGGTTATGAAAATGGTAGCTAATTATCTTGAAGAGTAGATAAGTAAATTAGTTTAATCTAAACACCTAAATCATGAGGGACTCGTTAGGAATGGTTAAATCGATGCAACATATCCCAAGTGCTAACTGAGATTTAGCACGCTGAGGACATGACCTAATTGCTCTTATTGCCAAAGCTGAAACTCTTAAACCTAAAGACTTGCCCACAATCACAGAATGTAGGGACAATAGGACGTACTTGCGAGAGATGATCTAGGGTTTTTACCGTAAGGATCGCTCGCTAAAAGGATGAAACTCAATTTGAATTTGGAACCTTAGGACCGACAATGTCGGCCTAGTGCAATCAGGAACGGATTGTTATGAAGACACCCCAACCCTGTTTCCTATCTAATCATGATTTCGTGATTAGAAGACCCCATTCGATGGGTAAAATAGTCCCATAGTTTTGATGCGATTCATGTGCAGCAAGTTGAAGTGTCGCATGATCTTGTGAGTTGATCACAAGGGAATGGCCAATTCCTTGGAATGAGATTGGCAGATTCTTATGCAAGTTTATCTTGCAAGAGGATGAATAATCATCCTGATATATTACCTTTCTTGGGTAAAGTAACCAAGATACGGGGATTAGATATTTGCTTGGAAGCAAAAGACCAATCAGTAAATTGGAATAATATATTTACTGCTAATTGAACTTAAGGTATTGATTAAGTCGGGTTAATAGGGTACGACCCTAACCCAAGGATATAGGGTTAACAAAGGAACCCTTGGGGATCTTGCCAAGTCGCAATTGATCCGAGATCGAGTGCTAGATGCATTCGGAAAGAAGGATTCGCTCCTTAGTAGTTGGCCAAATAACGACCAATGGAAATGATTGTGCTTGTAACAGTTTTAAGAGCACTGTTTTGCTTTGTTTGCTCAAAGAATTAAAGGATAGAAAGATATCTAATGCTTCAGGTTGAAGGCCTGAAGGGAGAGACAGCTTCAATTACCCCCGACTGCCTGCTTGACCCTAACCAAGGGGGTTGTTAACCGTGCCGAGAAGGTGGACCGAACCCGCCGTGAGAGGTCTCTTCATTGAGCGCTATTGGGAGGACGAGGACACTTGGGTGCCAGAGGGGGCTCTGGTGGTAAATCCCTCGCATTTCGGGCCCTGCACAAGAGGCCAACGTGACTCAGGATTGGATATCGAGGCCCACATACTAGTCTACAGGCGGAATCTTGGATTAGTAATCCCTGTGGATTGTTGGATAGCCTTCGGGCGGGATTATGGATAAGCTTACGGGATGGATGTTATAAATGTATTCCAAAGATAAATATGATAAGTTGTTGAAAAGGAACTTTCTTGACATTGCTTTTCTATCTCAAGTGCTATGATTACGTAAAGAAACTAGTGCCTAACGGACTAATTAAGGAAGCTGTTTGATGCATGTCCAACTAAATGTGGTAGGTAATTAGATAACTAAAACAACCTGAGGAAAGTGCGGTGGATGTGGCCATGGGTCCTACGGATGGGTGGTCCCGGTTGGCTGGGAACTTTTCTCAATCATGATGGACAGCAAGAATATCATTTCGAAGGACACGAACAGCAAGGGCGCTGACCTAGAGTCTAAGTTATAGTAATCCTGATTTACGCTATTTTAGGGGAACGGAATGGGACTATGCCTTATGGTAGAGAGGTTGAGCTTTGCATCCCTCTTGTTTCCCATTCTCCTTGAACCATGTGTAGCGTGAATCCAATTCGGACCTGGCGTTTCTGCGTAAAGTAATTCACTCGAGTTCGACGCTAGTTGCCGTTTAGGAAATGACCAAGAGAAAAAATCCTGATTCAGGTCGGTCTTAAGTGGGAACGGCCAGAATACTTCTGCTACATGGCAGACGTGCAAAGTCCTAGATTGCAAACCTCGTAACATTCCATGGGAGTGCCGGGCAGAGCTTTCTAGACATCCTTTTTGATGGACTACTAAGATATGTCCTGAAGGCAATAGGTGGACACATTACAATAACCCTTCTCTTTCCTTGCTAAAGTCATGACAAACGACAATTTTGAGAATAACTTACACAGGATCTACTAGGATTTATGTTAAGGAACTATGCCTACAACCTTCTATCTAAAAAATTGAATTTCATGCTTTGATAAGCCATGCAACCTTTCCTAAATGTAACTCTTGATGAATGAATTTTTTGCATGACGAATATGTAACATGCAACCCTTTCCTAGATACAACACTATTAATGAAATTCATGTGACATGCAACCTTTAATCTATTCGACAAACTTCTTCGCATGCAACGTGCAAGTGTATGGTCCCATTTCCATGCTATGCAACAGACGTTAACAATTCTTTCCATGCGAGTCATAGCAAGATACGTTTGTTCTTTCACGGCCAAACAAAGATGCACTTAACAATTTTCATCTTTTTAATGCTAGGCAATATGCAGTTTAGGCTTGTTTCTTTGAAATGCACGACAAGGAAACAAGCTACTAAGCTCGTAAAATGGATAGGTAATTTACATTCATAACATTGGAAATGCAAATAACCCAATTGCATGTCATGCATTTATTTTAGTAAATCATTCGAGTAGGCAATTTTCCCCAAATACATTTTAACTAGGCTAGGTGAATTAGAAACATGCATAAATGCTTCCTTTCCATCAAAGTTATTGTGCTGAATGCATTTCTTTTACGTGGAATTAAAATCATACAACCTGGGTTTGAGGGCTCGTGGGAATGTCCACGTGTATGTTCAGGAAAGAACCTCCAGCAGGTGCACCTGCGTCTCCTTGGGAGCCATCGTTGATGACTTGAACTCCGCGATCTCTTACTCAATCTCCAAATTTCCTCCGAGCTTTGGCAAAACAGCTTCCAAGCCCATTTGCTTTCTCCCTTGTGCAGGAATTACCCTTTTACAGGGTGTGGATATTACGACCTCGGGAAATAGGCGCGTGCACAAGGCCTAAGAAGTTTTTCTTTAGAAGCTTCTAAGAAGCCTCTAGGAAGCTTCTGCTTCCCAGGATTACGTGGATGGAGGCCAATGATTGGAAAAGGAGCTTTCGATGAGAAAGAGGGGTAGTGATTGATGGCAATGGTGGCGGGGAGTATGAGCAGCAGCCATCGCTGTAGGCGGACTATGGCACAGCAGGGCGGCGGATTTTGGCGGCTGTAGGAGCATGGCGGAAATAGTTTCCCTTTGATCATACCTCCCTCCAAGGCTAAGGGAGAGATTATATAGTGCTTAAGGGGGGGGAGAGGTGGCCACATACGTGGCTGGTGCATGCCTCCCCCCTCATGCAACCCACATACCTCACTTGCTCTTCCCCTACTCCCTCTCCTCCAGCCATGCATCGGCTAGGGGAAGGGATAATTAGAAAAAAAATTGCCTAAAATTTATCCAATTGCCCCTTCAAAAAGGGTGTTTGCGTGGGCGTGCGCGGATCAAAGCTCCTTAATATTTCGGGCAAAAATATTACATTCTCTCCCCCTTGGAATAATCGAGATGTCCTCATCTCGAGAAGAGCTGGGGGTATTGTTGGCTGAGAGTACTTTCATCCATCCAAGTGGCATCTCCCACAAGATAATCTTTCCACTGGACAAGACATTCTCTCAAGGTTCTAGAGCTCAATTTCCTCTCCCTAACATCTAAAACACCATATTGAGGAATATGGGAATTTCTCGTAAGTTTGGGACATGTGGTTAAATCTTTGGATTTGTCATAACTTGAACATTATAACTCCAAATTGAGCACTCTATAGCTCAAGAGATTCCATTTTTCAAGCGCTTTCCAATGATAGGTCACATCATATGGTTTTGAGAAACTTATGATCATATTATCCGGGTGCCACCTTTTTAGTATTCTGAAAATGGGAATTGGGAGATTCCCAAACTCACTAATATTGTATTCTAAGATCCTGTCAAGCCGTAGCTCAAGGACTCCTTGGCTAGGCATTACAACTTGTTGATCATCAAGTACATGGCTAGGATTAGGTACATACTTCTTCAGTAGACTGATGTGGAATACATTATGAACCTTCAGATTCTCAGGGAGTTACAATCTTTAAGCATTGGGTCCTAGGCATTTGAGGATCTTGTAGGGTCCACAATATCTCGGACTTAGCTTTTTTCATTCATCTAAGGATAGGGAACTCTTCTTTGGGCGTACGCAAATGAAGACCATGTCTCCTTCACTGAAGGTTCTATCTTGATGTTTCGAATCCGCGTATGCCTTCTGTCTATCCTTGCGGACTTGGATGTCTTGTCTTATTGACTTCATTTGATCATCCATATCTTCCAGCATTTTCTTTGAAGCTTCAACTCTTAGGGTTGGATCTGAGAAGTTTAAAGGACTTCGACAGTCGTGCCCATACAATTCTTGAAAAGGGGTCATCTGAATGCTTTGTTGATAAGAAGCATTGTAGGCAAACTCAACCAGTGGAAAGTATTGAATCCACCTTTTTGGTTCATGGCAACAGTGTGTCCTTAGCATATCCTCGATGACTTGGTTGAATCGCTCCGTTTGGCCATCAATTTGGGGATGGTAAGTTGTACTAAAATAGAGTTGAGTCCCAATGGCTTCAAAGATAGCTCTCCAGAATTGTGATGTGAAGAGAGAATCACGATCACTAATGATTCTTCTGGGCAACCCATGCATTTTGAATATCTCCTTGATAAATAACTTTGCAATGTCAGAGGCTTTATAGTTTGTCTTAATAGGAATAAGATGTGCAGCCTTGGTGAGCATATCCACCACAACCATAATGGAGTTGTATCCTCCCAGAACTTGGGGTAGGCCAAAAACAAAGTCTATACTAATGAATTTCCATTTCATTTTGGGAATGTTAAGTGGTTGCAACTTTCCTGGCATTTTGACATGTTTAGTCTTAATATGTTGACAAGACAAACACTCAGTGACATACTTGAGAATGTCACCTTTAAACCTCTCCCAATAGTAGCTCTTCTTGACTGCATTGAGAGTCTTCGCATAGCCAGGATGTCCTGAGAAAGGGAAATCATGAGCTTCCCAAAGTATCTTTTGCTTGAGGGACTGGCTTGCCGGTATACATAATCTTGTTCTATAGTAGACAAGTCCACTATTGATAGAGAAATCTTGATACTTAGCCTCTAGCTTTCGGTCATGATCCTTGATAGGGATCTCCCTTAGCATCTTCTGATAGGTTGAATCATGGCATGCTTCTTCTCTAGCTAGCTCAAGTATTGGGTTGTTTGGCATGGATACCTTTGTGGCTAGAGATCTAGCTATTGATGGATTTTGCAAGATTAGAGAATTAAGAAATGCCTTGCGCGACTAAGTGCATCGAAAACTACATTCTCCTTTCCAGGCCGGTATTTGATTTCAAAATCATACTCCTCCAACACTTCAATCCATCGACATTGCCTCATGTTGAGCTCGTTCTGGGTAAAGATCCACTTGAGACTTTTATGATCCGTCACTAGGGTAAACTTGTTACCTAGCAAGTAGTGTCTCCAAATCTTGAGAGCATGGATGATAGCTAACAGCTCTAGATCATGGGTAGCATTTCCAGATATTCAATCTGTCGCTTGAAGAATGCACACTTTTTCATTTTGGCATAAAGCTTGTGTGCCCTCATTGTCTCAAGGACAATGTGAAACTAGGATTCATGATCTTCTTCCTGTTTGGAGTAGACTAAGGTATCATCGAAGAAGATGAGTATGAAGTCATCAAGATATGGCCTAAAGATATCCTACATTAACCTGTTGAAGTTGGCAGGTGCATTCGTCAGCCCGAATGACATGACTAGGAACTCAAAGTGTCCATATCTTGTGTTAAATGCCGTCTTTGGGATATCTTCTTCCTTGATCCTTATTTGATAGTATCCAGGCCTAAGATCAATCTTGGAGAAGATTTTTGCACCTTGAAGATGGTCAAGAAGTTCATCTATTCTTAGAATAGGGTACTTGTTCTTAATGGTTGATTGATTCAACCCTCTGTAATCAATACACAACCGAAGCATTCCATCTTTCTTTTTCTGGAATAGCACTGGAGCTCCCCATGGTGAGCTGCTAGGACAGATGTAACCCTGATCTAATAGTTTCTTGAGTTGCTCCTTCAGCTGAATTGCTTCCGGGATGGACATTCTATAAGGCCTCTTTGCGATTGGCGCAGCTCCCGGCACTAGCTTGATCTCATTATCAACTCCCCTTTGAGGCGAAAGTTCTGTCAGCTCTTCAGGAAATATGTCTGCGTACTCCTTTAGCCATGAAGATTCTTCACTAGACTCCTAATTCTGATTTAGCTTATTGAGCTTAATCAAATAGATAGGTAGTCCCTTTCTAACTCCCTTTATTATCCGAGGTGCTTTGGCCAATTGAATTTTCGGCTTTCCAGCCTCTCCTTGAGTTGTGACCAATTCCCCTTGAGAGTTTCAAAAGGAAACTTGGCCCTTTCCACAATGAATGTGGACGTCATTAGGTTTAAGCCAATCCATTCCGAGCAAACACTCATGGATACCTAGGTTCATGACCCTGAATCTGATCGAAGTCGACTTTCCTCCCAGTAAGAATTCCACATTACATTACATTTCATGTCCACTTCAGATTTTAGCCAAGTGTCCAAATCACTTAACTTTTTATCAATACTCATAGTCAAGACAATCATTGATAAAAAAAGTCTTATTTCATTCATAAGGGCATAGCCCTTTCGAGTACAATCATTCTTGGGGAGATGAAACAAGCTGATACATTAATTCGAGGAGAATAAGATGTTGTTGCATTCAGCTCTACGAGAACTATGTAATAGTATGGATTGGGGTCATGGATTTTCAGAAATTGATAGGTCATTGGAAGATTAGGGTATCTTTTCCTTTGATATTTGTTCTTCTCATGACGTCCCAACACCTTAATTTTGTCGGCATGGATTACTCGAGTCACTTCCTTGTACACTTACATGTTCTGCTTAACCCTTTGACCTCCGACATGTAGGGTTTCGTTAGCGTGAGCCTCAACAAAGACAAACAGCTTCACGATCTTTAAGTCCTCCATCCACTTGATTCTCTTCAAGTTGGTTTCAAAGGTACGAAAGTCGGTGGGCAGCTATGTAATAGATCCCTGAAACGCCCATCTATCTCCATTCCATATACAAGGGTGATGGATTGTAGATGCGGTCTACGATATTCATCATATCGATCCTCCGTCGATAATCTAAGGCATGCATCATGGTCATAAACATGACCTAAAACATTAAGAATCTGTTCCACACTTCCCAACTCTGCAAGTCAGCATTGACAAGTAGGTAAGGAAATATTCTTAATAGCAATATTTTCTTTACTTCATCTTATTACGTTTTCTTATAAAGACAGATCCTTCATTGGTTCACTCTGATACCAATTGTAACGTGTGCACCTGTTCAATTGCAGGACACGTCTTAGCAGCCCATCGGAAAGAGGGCCTAGAAATCTCCGCCCGGCACTCCCATGGAATGTTATGGGGTTTGCGATCTAGGTCTTTCCGATTCTGCCACGTAGCAGAAGTATTCCGGCCATTCCCACTTAGAACCGACCTGAATCAGGGATTCCCTAATGGTCAAATTCCTAGAATGGCAACTAGCGTCGAGCCCCATGTAAACTACTTTACACACAAACGTCAGGGTCAAAGTGGATTCATGCTGCACTTGGTTTAAGGAGAATGGGAAATGAGAGGGGATGCAAAGCTCGCCCTCTCTGCCCATAAGGCATAGTCCCATTCCGTTCCCCTAAAACAACATAAATCGGGATTCTAGTACCCTAGACTCTAGGTCAACGCCCTTACTATTCATTTCCTTCGAGAAGAGTTTCCTGCCTGTCGATTTCATTTCAGAAATGTTCCCAACCAACCGAGACTACCCATCCATAGGATGGACCCATGGATACATCCACTGCACTTTCCTTAGGGTAGCTGTAGTTGTCTAATTACCTATCACATTTAGTTGGACACGCATAAAACAACTTCCTTAATTAGCCAATTATTCACCACTTCCTTCATGTAATCTTAGGACTGATATAGAAAACAGTTTAAATAAGTTCCTTCACATCAATTGATCTTATTTATCTTTGGAAAATATCCATATGATCCATAATCCACCCGAAGCAATCCATAATCCACAGGGATTACTAATCCAAGATTCTGCCCATAAACTAGTATGCAGGCCTCGAGATCCAGTCCCGAGTCACGTTGGCCTCTCGTGCAAGGCCCAGAAGGCAAGGGATTTATGGCCAGAGCCCCCCCTGGCACCCAAGCATCCTCCTGCTCCAAGTAGTGCCCAACAGAGAGACCTCTCGCGGTGGTTTCAGTCCACGTCCCCGGCATGGCTAACAACCCCCTTGGTTAGGTTCACAGAGACAGTTGCAGGTAACTGATGCTGCCTCTCCCTTCAAGCCTTCAACTTGAAGTATTAATTATCTTTCCATATTTAGTTCCTTGAGAACAAAATGCAAACAGTACTCCTAAATTGTTAGAAACACAATCAATCTAGTGGTCGTTTAATTGGCCAACTGCTAAGGAGTGAATCCTTCTCTCCGAATGCATCCAGCATTCGATCCGGGATCAATTGAGACTTGGCAAGATCCCCAAGGGTTTGTTTGTTTACCTTTTATCCTTGGGTTAGGGTCATACCCTGTCAACCCAAATTAACCAACACATTAGGTTTCTTAAGTTAAGACAACAAATCCTGGTGACCATGTCACTCCAACTTGATTGATCCTTTGCTTACTAAGAAATACATAACTTCCCTTAACTTGGCAAGTCAGCCCAAGAAAGGTGATGTAACAGGATGTCTACTCATTCTCTTGCAAGTTAAACTTGCACTAGAACCTGCCAACCTCATTCCAAGGAATGGCAAATCTATCTTGTGATTAAACCACAAGGTCATGCGACATTGCAACTTGTTGCATAGTGTCACACCTAACTCATGGGGTCATTTCACCCATTGAACGGCGTTTCCTGGTCAAGGAATTTTGTTTAGACAAGATGCAGGGTTTAGGGTGTCTTCTTACCCAACCCAACCCTAATTGTACTAGGCCGACAATGTTCGGTCCTAGGGTTTCCAAACTCAATTTGAGTTTTAACATTAGGTCGATTGATCCTTAGGGTACAACCTAGATCTTTGTTTGCATGGGCGTCCAATTGATCCGAACATTCCGTGAATGTGGCTAGGACCTTTGGGTTTGAGGGTTTCGACTTAGCATCCAAGTACGATACTAGGCTACACTTCCAACGTGCCAAGCCCTAGCTAGTACTTAAGGTGTTTATCGTATCGACTAGTTATGCCTATACGAATCCCTAATGGTTATAATATTACAAGTGATTTAGCTAAATTGATCTACTTGTCTTGCGACAAGGACAATCCTTTCCTAGAGATGCTAAACTTGTTCTAGAGGTGTAAATAATTGCAACATGGGATTCATTACTTTTAGGCAACTATAAGGATTGCAATAACCCTTCTCTTTCCTTGCTAAAGTTGTGACGAACAACAATTTGGAGAATAACTTACATAGGACCTACTAGGATTTACGTTAAGGAACTATGCCTACAACCTTTTGTCTAAGCAATTGAATTTCATGCTTTGATAAGCCATGCAACCTTTCCTAAATGCAACTCTTGATGAAAGAATTTTTTGCATGACGAATATGTAACATGCAACCCTTTATTAGATACAACATTGTTAATGAAATTCATGTGACATGCAACCTTTAATCCGTTCGACAAACTTCTTCGCATGCAACATGCAAGTCTATGGTCCCATTTCCATGCTATGCAACAGACATTAACAATTCTTTCCATGCGAGTCATAGCAAGATACGCTTGTTCTTTCACGGCCAAACAAAGATGCACTTAACAATTTTCATCTTTTTAACGCTAGGAAATATGCATTTTAGGCTTGTGACTTTGAAATG
The DNA here is from genome assembly GCF_053477565.2 of Lygodium microphyllum. Classification (NCBI taxonomy): domain Eukaryota; kingdom Viridiplantae; phylum Streptophyta; class Polypodiopsida; order Schizaeales; family Lygodiaceae; genus Lygodium; species Lygodium microphyllum. The sequence continues at coordinate 33,278,852 of NC_141156.1, read as the reverse complement.
CACGATAAGGCAACAAGCTACTAAGCTTGTGAAATGGATAGGTAATTTACATTCATAACATTGGAAATGCAAATAACCCAATTGCATGTCATGCATTAATTTTAGTAAATCATTCGAGTAGGCAATTTTCCCCAAATGCATTTTAACTAGGCTAGGTGAATTAGAACATGCATAATTGCTTCCTTTCCATGAAAGTTATCGTGCTTAATGCATTTCTTTTACGTGGAATTAAAATCGTAAAACCTGGGTTTGAGGGGTCATGGGAATGTCTAGGTGTATGTTCGAGGAAGAACCTCCCGCGGGTGCGCCTTGCATCTTCCTGGGAGCCATCGTTGATGACTTGAACTCCGCAATCTCTTACTCGATCTCCGAATTTCCTCCAAGCTTTGGCAAAATAGCTTCCAAGCCCGCCTGCTTTATCCCTTGCGCAAGAATTACCCTTTTACAGTGTGTGGATATTAAGACCCCGAGAAATAGACACATGCATAAGGCCTAAGAAGTTTTCCTTTAGAAGCTTCCTAGAAGCTTCTGCTTCCCAGGATTACGTGGATGGAGGTCAATGATTGGAAAAGGAGATTTCGATGACGAAAGGGTGGTAGTGATCGATAGTGATGGTGGCGGGGAGTATGAGCAGCAGTCGGCGCTGTAGGCGGACTGTGGCGTAGCAGGGCCACATACGTGGCTGGTGCATGCCTCCCCCCTCATGCAACCCACACACCTCACCTGCTCTTCCCCTACTCCCTCTCCTCTAGCCATGCATTGGCTGGGGGAAGGGATAATTAGAAAAAAAAAAACCTAAAATTTATCCAATTGCCCCTTCAAAAAGGGTGTTCTCTCTCGACTTTGCAGTCTTAAACTCTAGCCTCAATTTCACAATGCAGAGGGCTCATTTTTGCACATGCGGGGTACGGATTAAGCTACCAATAATTACGATGTGGGAGATAACCTTGCACAAGTTTTTGCGCGGGCATGCGGTGATCAAAGCTCCTTAATATTTCGAGTGGAAATATTACATTTTCCTCCATCAAAATCTCAATATCGGTATTTCTTTACTTTTATTGATGACTTCTATATAGATACACCATTGTTTTTTTCTTGTGACACAAATCAAAAGCTTTATCATCTATTAAGCAATATCAAAACACTGAAAAACTTCATACATATCATTGTATGAAAAAAATTCACAGTGATAATGGTGGAGAATACACTTCAAATGATTTTGATGTTTACTATAATAATCACGGTATTCATAATTAATATATGGTTCCCAGGGACTCTCCTCAACAAAATGATATTTTTGGACGTAAAAACATGACTATTTTCAATGCCATGCAATATATGCTCATTCATTCCAGATTATCTTGATGTTTTTGGGCTGAAGCAATCCTAACAATAGTATTTATACAAAATCATTTTTCTAAAAATGCTCCTTCTTGCAAAATACTGACAAGTGAAACTCCTATTGTTTCATATTTTTGGAATTTTGGATGTATTGCTTATATTTATGTACCCAAAGAGACTTGCAAAAAACTTGATCCTCCCGTTTTGAAAGTTATTTTGATTGGATATTCAACTTTTTCTAAGGGATACAATTTTTATGATCCATCTTTGAAGAAGCTCATCATATGTTGTGATGCTTTCCAATGAGCAACTTATGGGTAGCATGTGGTCTCAGGAGGATACTGGGGGCGCACGTGGTTACTAGAGGACATTGATTATACAAAGTCATTGCTCACTTGTTTTCCTTTTCTATATGATGATGAACATCCTTCATAGGATAATATTGACTCTTCAAATCAGGATTCACAACCTACACCTCTTACTGCTGATGATGACCTTGATGTTGATCTTTCAATTGATAATGAGCATGGTACTTTCCATGTTTATGATGTTGATATTCTTAAGAATGCTCTCAATATTTGTGAAGCCTGTCTCTTATAGTGATGCCATGCCATCCATACAAAATAAAAAATGGCAAGAGGCCATGAAAATTGAGTATGAATCTCTTCTCTCTAAATATACATGGGTTCTAACTGAGTTACCACCTAGATGTACTACCATTAAATGCAACTGGGTTTATAAGACTAAAAGAAAAGTAGATGGAACATTTGACAAATTCAAAGCAAGGATAGTTTCCATAGGTTTCTCAAAAATTGCAACAATTGATTATCAAGAAACTTTCTCACCTATTATTCTCATATTACCAGTATTCAGCTCTTGTTTTCTTGTTAATTTTTATTTGGAGGTTCACCAAATGGATGTGAGAAGTGATTTTCTTAATGGAAATTTAAAGAAAGAGATATACATGGAGCAACCAGAGGGATTTTAGTCAAACATAAGAAAAATCTTGCTTGCAGACTTCATTGGGCACTCTATGGTCTCAAACAATCTTCATGAGCTGGGTATCAAAATATTGATCTCTTCCTTACAAAACAAGTTTTTATCTCTTGTTCTTCAGATCCTAACTTATACGTCAGTCGTTGCAATGATAGTTTTTTAATTCTTGCTCTATGTGTGAATGATACAATACTTGTTTCTAACAATCTCAACTTCCTTCAATAAGTAAAGAAGGTTTTATCTTCTGCATTTGACATGGTCAATCTTGGAGACACACTCATGTCTTGGTATTCAGATTCAATGCTATCGAGAAAAGGGTGTTTTATTACTGCGTCAAACAAAGTTCATCGAAGATATTATTCAAAAGTTTGGTTTGGATTCTAAACATCCTGGTAGTACTCCTTGTCTTGTGAGCTCTACCATGAGATGTGTGGAATTTGATAATGAAGGTAGAGGGGATTCTAGGTCAATGGAAAATGGACATTGGAAGCCATCGGCATGATAATGGAGCAGTTGGAATCCCTTGACAAGTTTTGGTAGTAGCTTTCCCAGCAAGTCAATTAGGAAGAAACAGTTAGTATCAAAATCATGGAACACCCAAAAGGGATCACTCTATTAGAATTTTAGCTTGCTTGGGAGCTTTCCCATCTAGGTCTTGAAGAGCAAGATGAGTTGGCGCTTTTGGAAGAGTTGTTTCTTTAGAAAGGCTATCAACTTGATGCTTTTGCTAGGCTTGGATTTTGAATAAGATATAAGCATTGTGGATCTAGTCTTCTTCTAGGGTGAGGGCTTCCATTCAGAAGGGAAGAGATTCCTTTGGGATGAGCCATCCTTGTATCATGATCTATAGAGTGGGTACTATATACTCTAGAGGTGTGATGTCTTCTAGGCTCTAAATGCCAATTTGTAAGGTGTCATTTTGATAATGGCCTTGGAAGAAGTACGATAAGCTCATAATGTAGTTGGGAGCTCAGTATCCCAATCTTTTTAATTTTGACATGTAAATTTAGTTAAAATTATACAAAGCACTTTTTTTGTGGATTCTTCTAAGACATTACCTTGCAAATAATATAGTGATGACTTTTTTTGCATGATGAGAAAAATGGAAGTTAGTTCCTTGATGACCTTATTAACAAAATGTGTACCTGGATCACTAGCCAATTCAATGGGAGTACCATACCGAATGAAAATATCATTGAATAAGCATTTGGCAAGAGATTTGGTAGTGTTATCTTGGAGATCCCATGCTTCCACCAATTTGGTATAGTAGTTAGTTTTTGCTGTCATGATGTACTTACTATTAGTGTATGTGGCTGTTGGGGAGATTGGACCAACAAAGTTGAGACCTCTTTTTTGAAAGGGTTCCAAGGGGAGGATTGGTTTGAAGCGATAAGCGATCTGTGGTGCTAGGTTATTGACCTAGCTTTTTCTAAGTATCACATTGCTGGAAAAACTTACGTGCATCATCATGCATGGTAGACCACTCTAAGCTAGCTTGGTAGATTTTTTGGATGGTCACATCAGTCATAAATGGCAAGCTGAAACCGCTGTTTGTTGAGATTTCTCCAGAACATAGACTACTCTACTGGTAAGAGTAATCTTTTTAGCACTCTAGATAGGGTGCAGTGATACAATTGGCCCATGATGTCCTCAACACATCGACTCTAGAGAGCCAGCCATTTTTGTTGATCCTTCTAAAGATGGCCAAAGGCACTCTAGTCTCCAGGAAGGTCAATATTTCCTCATACTAGATTCATGCTGGACTAGGTGATTCAGGCTTAGATTCATTTGGTTTTGCTAGAAATATGTGGACATCCAAGAAATCATCATTGACATGTATTGGTGCTTCTTGAGAATCTAGTTAGTAGGAAAGAAAGTTAGCAATCACATGTTGAGTTCCTAGTCGATGTATCACTTTGTACTTAAATTCTTGTAGCAATAGAATCCACCTTGCTAATCTTCATGACACATTTTGTTTCTTAACTAGATAAACCAAGATTGAGTGATCCACATTAAAAACAAAAGCATGCCCTAGTAAATAATGCCAAAATTTTGTGATAGAATAGATCGTGCCTAGGCATTCTCTTTCAATAACGAAGTAACTCTTTTGTGGATCAAATAATCTCCGACTAGCATAGAAGACTAGGTGAAACCACCCTTTGGAATCTTCCTGCATGAGAACATTGCCAATAGCCACATCAAAAGCATCAACGAAGACATGAAATAGTTTATTTCAATTCGGGGGAATCACTAGGAGCTTAGGATAATAACAGCTTGAGGTGTCAAAATGTTAGATCTACCTCCTCTTCCACTCAAAAAAAGATTTTTCTATATGTGCCAACTAATTCAAGGTAACACCCATGCCACCAAATTCGTCCCAAGAATCAAAGAAGTGTGGATGGTGAATCTGTTATAGTACCCTACATGATGGTTATCACCTTTGTGCTGTTGACAACAATGGCATCTTCGGAAAAAAACTTACCTCTCGACATCTTGTCAAACACAATTAGAGCCCTGTTAGGTGGAGTATGACTATCCCAGAGACATTGAAGTCATCTAAAAATACTTTCATAAAATCACTCATATAGAGGTTAGCCCTCTTCCTCTTTCTTTGGAGGTTTATCTAGCCAACTCCATTGCAAATATTTCTCACTGATCTACAAAACATTAAAGAGGCACCATGGTTGTAGAGCTCTAATGTCCTTTTGAAACTTCTCTTTCTCATCATCACTTAATCCTGCTTGTGATCAAGGAGTAGAGAACACACATCAAATATGGAAACAATAGAGATTGCTTTAATTTCAAATGAACAACCAAAAAGATGGCTCTGTCCACCCGTGCACTTCCACTGTGAAGCTTAGATGGTGATCCAAACATATGATAGGCGACGAACTTAAGAGTCGCTAGAAGAACTTTGACTGGGTGGTGAAAGATAGTTTGACGATGGATTTGGATGGGTCTTTCTTTTATAACTTGGGAAGGCAACTTGGACGGACTATCCAACCATATTATAAACCTTCCCGCTACCCCCAAACCCCAAAATAGGGGTGCCTAACAACTCCGACACCCTATAACTCAATGCTGCGGACTTTCTACTACTGGCATACCTACTTTATCTAAACCAAAGGCTAGATCCACAAATGTCACCTTTTTCATCTGATCAAATAGACCTCATTTGAGATACAAGTCAGGATCCACCCAATATCCATGCTTACACATGGCTTCTCATAATGGGGACCTTACAACTTAGAGCACCATGGATCATTAGTGGAACCTTATGAGGGTGAAGCATTGAGCATACTAACAAGGAGATGGTGCCATTTGATGTTTTTCAACCCTATACCACTGTGCTTGGCCCAAAGCCAAAACTACATTGGGCCAACCTTGTGAATATGTATGGATTTAGCCTACTGCATAAAGAAATGTTGATCATGGTTGCCATGCCTAATTGGGTTTGAGTTTCATTGCCACAATGCAAAGTGCAGTCATACTCACAACCAAGACACCTGGATAACAACATCCTAATCTACACTCAGCGTGTGAGGTGCAGATATAGATATAGTTAAAACAATATGGAGGGACCAACTCTATTACTATCATAGCAATCTCGATGCTAGTTAAAGAATGGGTTATCAATCTCGAATGCAGATAGTGTGACATTCTAGGTGGGCCATCAATGTTCATTTGCTACCATATCACGATCTTTTCTTGCATTGAAGATTCAAATATAATGACGTTGTGAGGCTCATTGATCTGAGCAAGAAAGTTGATAGTGTAAGCAACATTAAATTGGTGTATAAATGTATCTAGATCCTGTTGAGAAGGTCCAAAGAACTTTGGGAATGAGATGTTGGTTTGGTGGTGGGCCATTCTATTAAGAATGGAAATTTAGAAATGAGGTATTGGTGGGATAACAACTAGATGATAAAAAGTAAAGAAATGACCTATTAGCTTCAATGGAGTAGTAGGAGCGATTGGCAAGGGTGCAAATTTTCTTCCATTCCTAGGAGTAGAGTGAGGATGACACTTTCATAGCACAATCAAGGGGATTGCAATTTGTGGGATGCATCGTACCTGAGGATAGGAGCCTCAGGAGTGTAGAAATTACACGACACAATACTGGACATCATTAGAGCAAGGAGTAGAGAACACACATCAAATATGAGAAGAATAGAGATTGATTTCATTTCAAATGAACAACTAAAAAGATGGCTCTATCCACTTGTGCACTTCCACTGTGAAGCTTAGATGGTGATCCAAACATACGATAGGTGAAGAACTTAAGGGTAGCTGGAAGAAATTTGATTGGGTGGTGAGAGATAGATTCATGATGGATTTGGATGAGCCTTTCTTTTATAACCTAGGAAGGCAGTTTGGTCGGCTATCCAACCATATTATAAACCTTCCCGCTACCCCCAAATACCAAAATAGGGGTGCCTCATAACTCCCACACCCTGTAACTCAATGCTACCTTGAGTTTCTACTACTAGCATACATACTCTATCTAACCCAAAGGCTAGATCTACAAATGTTACCTTTTTCCATCCGATCACATAGACCTTATTTGAGATACAAGCCAGGACCCACCCAATATCCGTGCTCACACATGGTTTCTCATAATGGGGGCCCTACAACTTAGAGCACCATGGATTATTAGTGGCACCTTATGAGGGTGGAGCATTGAGCATACCTTTGCTAGATAGTAGTTGACTTTAACCATGGACTGAAATAATGGAGGACGTTATAGCCAAGGGAGGGTTAATAGGAGGCATTGCAAGACTATATCTTAGGAAGACAAGTGATCACCTCCTAGTTATAGACTGAAGGTAGATGGTGTTCCCATTTCTTAGGCCCTATTTGATCAATGGAGAGATATAACTAAACTCCTTGACCAACAAAACAAGATTGGTTAGAGGGGGAATATTGCTTGTTTGCCGATGTAATAGTTTGGAATTTTGTGAGACTGGAGTTTCATTTGGGTTTATCGAGAATGGTTCCAAAGTGATGAAATCTGGTGCGTAGATCGGTCGCAGTATGCTCACCTAGTGAATTCCGGAAGGTCCCTAAGAACAATGAACTCTACCTTTTTGCACAAAAAACAATGTAAAAAGCATGAATGACAAGAGCAAGAAAACCAATTGGGTTCAATCTCCCCCCATGCTTTGTGTGAGCGCTTCACAAAGTATGTATTTTATGTATATTTCCATCTTCATGCTCAATAATAGCCCAATTTACAAAAATATGACAAGCTTTTAGCTTTTGAGTTTGCCTTTTACAAAAATAGGAAATAAAGCTAATGGACGGTGCCCATAGAGTCTGGCACGCCCAATCTCAATGTCCAAATAGAAATAACATATCCGTGCGCATAGGCGCATACAAAATAATAATAAATAATCGATGCCTCAATAGACATAACAAAATATAAGCGTGGCGCCTATCAAAATATAATCCATAGGTCGAATACTCGCTAAACTCCAATGCTTTCCTCCGCCACTGCTGCTATCTCTACACATCAACTGAAGCATTCACAATCGTTAGTAAAATAATACAATTAAACCGACAAAAGTGAATACCTAGCAGTCTTCAGCTACATAAATAAATCAACTGATTAGAAATAAATCCTAACCTTAATTTATTACGAGTGCGCACTCTAAACTCATAAACGTTTATTAATTTAATATGTATTTTGCAGAATCACCCGCTATGGAATCACCCATGTACACACTAAATTAATGAAACGCCCGAAAAGGAAAGGCGTCCCCATCAACTTCTTGCACAAAGAATCCACTTTGTGTATGAGCCCCGGTCACCTAAGTTTACGGAATCCATCGTAAAACCTCACGGAATCCACCGTGGAATATGCCTCCTGGCATCATACCTGCACGTTTAGCTTGAGTATGCGAAAGCAGTGGAAAAACATTAGATGCATGCATACCATATAATGTAATAGATCTTCCTTGAAAATTAATATTCATTGTGTGTGTGGAATAATCTATATCTGGATTATGCTGGTGTCGCCAAGGCATTCCTAAAATAATGTCACTCGACTGTAATGGAACAACTAAGAAATTTCTTCTTTCAATGTATGAACCAATTTGAATCTCTAAATCTTGCACTTCCTATGTACCATTATACCTAGTGCCTAAAAATGCAGCTTTTATGCGATAATGCGTAGGTACAGTCTGTAATTTCAATTATTTTACCAATTTTACTGAAATAAAATCATGAGTACTACTGTCATCATGCAAGATAGTCTTTTCCTTTCCATGCACCAAACATTTCATAGTCAATAATGAATGTGGAGTAGGCATACCTGGTAAAGTGTCGAAAATAGTAGTAGTGTCGTCCTCATCTTCAGTGAAATCAGGCATATTCTCATGTTCGTCTTCGTCCATGGCTCCAAGATAGTTGATATGAGCTGGTGGCTTCTTTGAATGACGATTTGCTGCGAGATGTCCCAGCTGGTGACATTTATAGCATACTATTGGCTTGGCTTTGGTTACATTATTTGAAATGGCTGGAAGTCTGGGTACATTTGGATTTGCTTGTGGAATAGGCTTAGGATTTGAATTGACATTGGATGGTAATGCAGGTGGTTTAGCACAATTCTTGCGGAAAGATGGTGAAGAGAAACGACCTGGATTAAACCTTCTAAAATTGGAATTGAATTGTTTAGATCCATAATTACCATTGGCTTGGAATTGCTGTGGTCGTCTATCTCTACCGCGTAGCTTATCTTCAGTGTCGTGAGCTAGTGAGATGGCGTCTTCAAGGGTAGTAGGCTTGAACATGTTCACTTCACTGTAGTAATGTCCAAGAAGTCTAGACATATAATTCCGCTTATGTGTCGTCTCTGGTACGTCTTCAAGCATGCGTAGCTCTAGGAGTGCATTCCAAAAACGCTCTGTATACTGTGGTATAGGCTCACGATCCCGTTGTTGAAGTAGATCCCATTGCTTGATAGCCTTCTCATGAAATTGCGGTGGTAGGAAATTCTGCATGAACTTCTTCTTGAAATCTTCCCAAGTAGCAGGACATTCTATGCTCTTGCGTACTACAATCCACCAAAGTGATGCTCTGTCTACCAAATGATTAGTAACACACTTGCTTTTATCTTTTTCTGGATAGGTTTCCTCATGGAAATAGTCATCAAACTGACTAATGAATGATAAAACAGTCTTTCCTTCTCGTATGCCATTGAAAGTGCAAAATTTGAAACTTCGTTTACTTATCTTTGATTCCTTGCGAATGGTTTGAGCTTCAAGAGTGGCGTCGATGGTACGTCGAATCAAATCTTCAGCTTGAGGTTCTTCTTTATCGGTAGACACTCTTTGTAATTTTGTCAATTGCGCTTGCAATGCTTGCCTAGCCCTTCGTTCTTCTTCCAGTTGCATCATGATTAGGTCCAGCTTTTGTTCCATGGTAGGCTCAGGTAGGTTGTCTTCAGCCATAGGATCATTCATATGTGGTTCCGTCATCCTGTAAAACTCAAAAGACCTTTCTCACTCAAAATCAGGTTAGCGGGATGAGCGTAGCTCAAATTCGGGGTTACAAGGCTATGTGTTTTTGGATATTTCTTTCTCAATTTTCAGAAAATCTGTGATATTTCCTTCTTCGTATGCTAAAAATACTTCAGCGAACCTGCGTATAGGTAGAATACCTTGCCACGAACAACTTTGCAGTTCGGAGTTTCTGCGCAGGAACAACCCTTCTAGGAGTTTTGAGCACAAGTCAGTTTTGACTCCAGTTGACTAGTCTCACTTGTAGAGTTGCAGACTAAGCCGACTTGCAGAGTTGCAGACTTAGCCGACTTAGTGAACTTGCAGGACTTGATCACAGTCGACTTGCAGGACTTGATTTCTGGAGTGCAGGACCCGGAGTTTGTGACTTGCTGGAGATTTGTCTTGTCTGACTTAGCTTAGTTATGGGACTTATGGCTTACTAAGCCAAATGTGATTTTCTGGTATCGCGGCATATTGACGTCGTGTCTGAACTCGATGAGAATATACTGACGCCGCCCGAGATGAAATTTACGAGGTTAAGCTTATTAAAGCTTAATATTAAGCTTTAATACTTTTGATTTTTAAGCTTTTAGGCTTGTAGTGATGAAACTTAGCTCTGGTTTTTGACGACTTGATGAAGGAGATGAATGCGTGGTCCTCCGCATGTACAGCCTGGTCCTTTGCGATCTGAGAGTAGAAACAGGGGTTGTTGATTGCCAGAAGTCTACCTGTATCGACGGTTCGCGACGAGATTGACTGTAGAGCCTGATCATTCCAGGAGCTCCGCCTTCGCATGAGATGGGTAGGGATTGGAAGCTCTTGATCTCAGCTCCGCTCTGATACCACTGGTGCGCAGATCGGTCGCAGTATGCTCACGTAGTGAATCCCGGAAGGTCCCCAAGAACAATGAACTCTACCTTTTTGCACAAAAAACAATGTAAAAAGCATGAACGACAAGAGCAAGAAAACCAATTGGGTTCAATCTCCCCCATGCCTTGTGTGAGCGCTTCACAAAGCATGTATTTTATGTATATTTCCATCTTCATGCTCAATAATAGCCCAATTTACAAAAATATGACAAGCTTTTAGCTTTTGAGTTTGCCTTTTACAAAAATAGGAAATAAAGCTAATGGACGGTGCCCATAGAGTCTGGCACGCCCAATCTCAATGTCCAAATAGAAATAACATATCCGTGCGCATAGGCACATACAAAATAATAATAAATAATTGATGCCTCAATAGACATAACAAAATATAAGTGTGGCGCCTATCAAAATATAATCCATAGGTCGAATACTTGCTAAACTCCAATGCTTTCCTCCGCCACTACGGCTATCTCTACACATCAACTGAAGCATTCACAATCGTTAGTAAAATAATACAATTAAACCGACAAAAGTGAATACCTAGCAGTCTTCAGCTACATAAATAAATCAACTGATTAGAAATAAATCCTAACCTTAATTTATTACGAGTGCGCACTCTAAACTCATAAACCTTTATTAATTTAATATGTATTTTGCGGAATCACCTGCTATGGAATCACCCATGTACACACTAAATTAATGAAACGCCCGAAAAGGACAGGCGTCCCCATCAACTTCTCGCACAAAGAATCCACTTTGTGTATGAGCCCCGGTCACCTAAGTTTATGGAATCCACCGTAAAACCTCACGGAATCCACCGTGGAATATGCCTCCTGGCATCAAAATCATAGGTAGCACTGTCCTGTTTAAGTTCCAAAGTGGAAGCAGAGTGAGAGAGAAAGGAGATTGTATGATGGTGGTAAAGCACTTGAAGGCTTCCAGATGTAGAAGATGTGCGCTATATATCTCTAGGTCATCCGTTCTCCAATCCCACTTTTTGAATGCACATAGTTGAGTCGATTATACATTCTATCCATTTGATTTCTGGCTGACTGCTCAACAAAGTAAATGGCACAATCCTCTAATAGCCTCGAGCAAATCACTCAGCCAGTGCCAAGTCCACCTAAGAGTCCTAGATCTCCTACATCCCCTTTTTCCAAACGGACACAGGAAGCACAATAGCGATCGTCAATGGCAGTTGCTCACTCCTAATCCCTATCTCCATCAAAGCTTCCAAATATCCAAGAGGGGGGACATGACACTAGCCATAGCTCTCAGCCCAAGGATATGCCTGTGCAACCCAATGTGACCAGATAAACTCATCCTCGATCTATAGAGATGAATGCTCAAAGGGCAACAAAAGATGTGACCACTTCCGATCTCCCTAGGGACCTCGCACCGCAATCCACCAAGAGTAGCCAGCCCACTAGACTAGCTGGTACTACTTCCAATCAGGGATCATAGCAGTCACAGCCGTTGGCTGTGATAATGCCCCTTGCGGAATGTGCCCTAAGCAGTTTACCTATGAAGGGGGTGTCGCAACCAACTTCCTTGACAACTCTAGCACTTCCAAAGTGCCTAAAGCCTAGGCTGGAGGAGTTAAACACATGGGAATTCGTTGAAGAGCTAGACTCTCCCAAAAGGGAGACAGTTATACCCTCACAACCTGACGACGCTATTTAGCAGGCCACGGCTATGTCCCATGAGGACACACTAGAGAAAGGAAACGCTGAGGTCCAACCAAGCACATCAACAGTTGACCTAGTCCAGGGTCCTAAGTCATTGAGAGATGCACCTTCACTAACCAAGAAAAAGAGGAGAAAACAACCAAAACAACAGCAGTTGCTGGTGGTTGTGGACCCCAAGAACATTGAGACAAAGAGTGCTGGAGATCTGATGAATAAAGCATTGAGTCCATCCACCAATGAACCCATGGATGCCTCTTCTAATAGCGGTGAAACCTCAGACACATCCGTGCGCTCTGAAAAATCAAAGCAGTTGTTACCATCAATGGCGGCTTGCAACACTCAATCCACCGACAACAGAACTTGCATTGACCAATCAAGAGTGGATATAACACTGTCACAACATGGTGACAAACCTATACCAATCACATCCAAGGAGAACCATGACGCAATAACGAAGCCTCAAGAGAAACATGGAAACCCCAAGAGCATAAGAAATCCTAGCATTGGTCAAACTTGCACATCTAGGCCTGAGCCCCCAGCTATGTTAAAGCCCAGGAAAACTCCTTGAGCCTTGCATGAGATAGCAACCAAGCAAGCCCTCGTTGAACATAGAAGTGTCACAGAGTGCTTAACTGAGTTGGATGCTAAGCTCAAAGTGTTCGCACGTGTCTATGTCCTGGCAAACATGCGCACATTCCCTAAAGAGCAGCTCGAAGAATACTTGTCATTTTCCTTATCTTGGGAACAACAAGAACATCTTGACAAGCACTATAATAGGCTCCTGTATGAATGCATGCGACTCATCTCTGGCGAGGAAGCCGACGAACTGCACTTAACTGTCACATTCAATGATGCGCTCTGCCAACCAAATCTCTTAGAGATAGAGCAACTAAAGCAACTATCAGAGGGCCGAAGTCAATTTGAATAGCATTGGTGTGAAAACCGTGTTGCAATGGCCGAACTAGGAGCCCAGATCATGATAGTCTCAGAGGAGCGATTGGCCAAATGGCGGTCTCAAGGAGACCCAACCTATGTGGCACCAACTTCCCTTCGAGTGTTGACTGCCATTCGGGGTACAGACTTGGCTTAACCTAGCCAAGAGAACTTTGTGTTTGATAAGATTCTCACTGAGGAAGAGTTACATGTTGCCAGTAGACTCGGACAAGGTTCCATGCTACTCGATGTTACAAAATATCTATTAGTATTGAGTAAGCTGCCATGAATACTGGATGCCTGTGCCACGCTCCAGTACAATTCAGAGTTCTACAATTTGCTTTTATCCTCATGAAGTGACATGGATTCATGGATATGTATGTAAATAAACAATGACTTTTGTGACCCTGTATAGACACTATCAACACACACAAGCAATAATAGTCAAGCGCAGGGAGAAGAGTTGGGGTCAACAGGCTAAGCTTGTCAGGTCCTCCTCTCACCACATATCTAGAAGTCTTGTAACCATTTCCACCTCTGGGCGGAGGGCATGCACCCCTCATTACCACCATAGGAAGCCCTGACCAACATCTCTGATGGTGTAGACAGGGTGCAGTCCCTTTCTATACACCTTTTTCCCTTTCCGGTCTATCCTTCCGAGAATGAGCCTTGCCCCAATCCATGACCACCAGTCTGCATAACTTAGCATGAGCTAAGATCTGCTAATGTCTGGAGACTAAATGAACATCATCATGGGGGCCATCCCTCTACAACAAGCATTGCATGCCTCACCCCTCCCCTTCTCGTCATATGCACTTGATAACCCACACTATAATTCCTTACATACGAATGGTTTTATACTGTATCAAGGCCTAATCCTTGATTCACATCTTGCAGGTCCCCCTACGAGGAAGACATGGAGCACCTAGGGCAGCTGGCTTGCAAAGACGCTCTCCGTTGTCGACGAGAACATGTAGCACACGCCTCTCCGCTAGTGCGCTATGTGCCTATCCTCAAAAGGTATGCAAAGAAACGAGGTCCCAAGTGACACCACCCCAGACGTAGACCGAAGAATCCCTAGGTCAGGGGAGTAGAAGCTCAAAGAAGCACACAAGGTGTGGCAACACCAGTTGTGCAAGCCCCCAACAAGCGCTCGGGCACCAGGTGCTCAAAGGCTGAAAGGGCAGCTTGAGACAGGAAGAATTCGATGCATTGTTCAAAAGCATCTTGGAAACAGTCACGGCCAGAGACTATACCATTCAGGTCCTGGCCGACATCTTCCCCGCCCAACCTCACAGGAGCCTCTCACTAGCAGAGCCTCAGTCGCCTAACCACCCGGACTCACCCCGCCCGGTGCAAATCGAGTAGCCCGTATGATATACAGGCAGCTTAACAAGCCATCCTACCATAACTTTTTGTCTTTTGATGATTAAAGGGGGCAGGCTCCCCACTTATACACACTTCCTTTACCTATCATTAATATACGCCATGTCTTTAACAAGCACTGGAATAGGCATTGCAATTAGCATCATAGCATTTTGAAAAGTTATATCTTGACATGATTGCATTTTTTCGTTGTACTTAACGCATGTGACTTGCATATACTTTCATGAAGTGACAAGTGGATGCAGGATGACACATGTCTTCATGCAAACGTGTTCAATGCCCAAGTAACTGCAAGACCAGCAACCACACAAAGAACTACAACAAAGCCATGCTGCCGAACACGAAAAATCACCCTTGTGAGTGCCCACATCGCACGAACCAAAGCATAGTCATGGGCTAGGCTCTCTTCTTGGGTCAAGCTCTACAGTGAGCTCACAACGGTTGTTACCTCAATCATACCAACGTCACAACAACGGCTTCTCTAACAATGAGGCTAGGGCACAATTATCACTATCATATCCATTTCCTAAGCCTTCGAAGCTTGACATTTCCCAACCCATTGAAAGGCTGTTAGCCTCAACGTATTGCAATGGTTGTACTCACGCAAGTCCAAAAAAAAAGAAAAAAGAAAACAAAAGAAAACAAAAGAACAAAAAGATAAAAAGCACCCATGATCACAGCACCGCACCTAGGGGTCCTTAAATTAGGTGCATCCAGTGACCTTGGTCGGCTGGCTCCGTCCCTAGTCCCCTAGTCCCCTAGCATCACCCATAATAGTTCAGGGCACATCAAGGGCAGGATAGACCTAGGGAGCTTATCTTGCTTATGGTTAGACCTGTCACCCTGACCCATTCACACAATTCCCTCTTGCACTCTACCTTAATACCATTGCAATCAATTGTGGTAAGCACTACACGAATGGCCATGAAAAGTATGTTGTCCTCATTGCACAGACCCAATGTCTACCAGCTACCGATAGTGCAGTATCCCTGTGTTCTATTATGTTATGTCGTGCAATTACAATGCATAGGATGTTGCATACACCTTCACGTGTAGTTCTTCCCACCATGGACAACTTTGCTTCATCCACACGTTGTTATATGATAAACCAGCCTGCGGTCTTCTACCTACGTATATCTAAGTATGCATGAGCACTCACATAATATCTGTACCGAAGTATATACACAGTTTGGGTTCTCAAGTGCAGGACAATACTCTCAACTTTCTTAGAGTTCGACCTATCTCCCAAACTAATTAAACTATGTCTTATGTACGATAAAGAAGACTAGCACTACGCGTAGGGAGAAACCACCTATGAGAGGTTTTCAATTGCAGGTATTGAAGACTCCAACGAAAGTGTCGTTTGCTCTTCATCAACACTCGACTCTTCATTCCTATCCTTATCACCCTATAAGCCTGCCAAGAATCATCATGTATAGAATCCCTAACAAACCACCACTTGTACTCCATCAGTGCAACCCCTCCAAAGAATAGCCCTACCACCAACTCCCATTGCCCTACCACCTACCACTTAATCCACCAACGTGCCCCCAACGACCTTCCTCCCCACCACTACCAATACTCTGCCATGGCAACCACAGATGTCATTGCCACCCATGTCTTTGGTACATGCTAACGCCTCCTACCTATGACGGTGAGTGCCATGGGACTGACACTCGTCTAGGAGGGGGGTAATGCTAAACCTCAAATGAACGAAGGTGGAAAATCCAGAAAAGCTAAAGCAAAAGACAAGGACAAAGGCCAAGGAAAAGGGAAACGGAAGATAAAGACGCACAAGGAGAAGAGTCCTAAATAAGGGAGAAATGCGCACAAGGAAAAGCGCAAGTCAAAACTGCAAGCGCATCATGGTTTAATTCAAGGAGCGCCAGGCTCTCACCCGTGCAATTTGTAAATGTAGATGGGCGGTGGAAAGGAAGCTAGGAAGATAGAAGGACAATGGGAAAAAGGGCTTAGGCTACGACCAGCCATGTAAAAAAGGGGAAAAGGGGATGACCGCCCAAAAGGGATTTAGGGTTTTGTATATAAAGTTGAAAAGTGAATGAGAAGCTCATTCTTGTGTGTGGCCAAAAGTAGCTCTCCTCTTCTTCTTCTTTTTCTTGTTCTTGCTTGCTTTAGCTTGTGCTTGAGAGAGGGAGTGTGAGAGTGTGAGGGAGTGAGTGTGTGAGGGTGAGGGACCGTGGGGTGGAGAAGTTCTCCATCTTCTCCTCTCTTCTTCTCTTCTCTTCTCTTCTATTCTCTTCTCTTCTCTTCTCTTCCTCGTGGCGATGGAGCTTGGAGCTTGGAGTGGGAGGATCGAGCTTGCTTGAAGCTTGCACTTGGATCGTGGAGCTACTGGAGTGTGCGGGAGAGGAGGCAACTCGATCGGCATGAAGGTAAGCTCACTACACTCATAGGATCAACGGCACGTCGGCTAGGTGAGAGATAGCCATTACAGCTCACTTGAAACGCTTGAAGCAATAAGCGGTCCGTGGGTCTTCGCGGTTGAGCATGAGCTCCCACTACAATGTCAGGGAACTGAGGTGACAACATAAGAGGTTTTTGTAGATGTAGATGGCCTACTGGACAGAAGAACATAGATACTATAGAGCAGTTGCCTAGTGGGAGATGCTAATAGCCTATCACCTAGCACTCGATGGTAAACATGCAAGCTGATTTGGTGCTATGATGATGCAACAGATGGATACCACCAAACAACATGGTGATTGGTTGAGAACATGTTATTACTCATGTGTTGCCGCATCGATGGTGGTTGGACAATAGATGATAGGTGGCTAATGGCTAAATTTTGCATGGTAGAGTGAGAAGTTTGCACAAAAGGATGAGGCTAAATGGTGGGTAGCCTGCCTGTTTGTGTATGTTTAAGGGTGTCCCAAAAAAGTAAGGTTTTGGGAGACAACTGAAACTCTCCCAAATTGTGCATCAAATTTACATTTTTCATTAATTAAGCATATTTTGGGGCCGTTAAAAAATGCTAATCAGTTGCTATATAGTGTGTTCTTGCTCAACACCCCCCTCTCAATCCCAAAACCAAGTCTAAAAGGAAGGGTTGCAATGTTTACCTTGAGGCATCCCACCCAAAAGCAGCTAGGGCATCCGACAAAGGATGCACATCACTTGCACAGCAGCCTATGAAGACTATAGTGGTGATGGTTATCATACTAAGGAAGTCCAAGTAGTCATCCTAGAAAGCATACTGTATTAGACAAAGGGTGCTCATTGCCTACCTAGTGGCCTACCAAGCCCAAAAAAACATATGGAATCATAATGAACTTTCTTTTTCTTGGTAGAAAGTGAATTTTAGGGGTGACAGACTAATTAAATAACAGTGATCTAGAAGATAGGAGTAGGAATGGTACATCCAACACATCACAAAACAATACAAGCTTACCCAACCACTTGAGCATGTTGATGATGAGTGAAAGGCGATGAAGTATCATATAAAGAAGAATGGTGGTGTAATGCACATGTGAAAATAGCTTAGGATCCGTCCACTAGTGCTCTACACAGTGAGATGCATAGTATGCTACCTATTGAAGAATGATCATGCAGTAGGTGCCACTTGGACTGTGTCCCTTGTAGAAAAATTGTTCACTTGCCCAAGCACCCTAGTACAAAGATGATGAAATCATGCAATGTATAGGGAAATGTACAATAGAGGGGAAAGTACAATGTCAAGGACAAGTGCCAAAATTTGTAGAATACCAAGAAGGGTAGAAATCCCCTCATAACTTGGATGACAATGCCGAAGAGGGAAGGGAAGCATGAGGATGTCACTCTTCATGTGGTGCCGAGAACCATGTGGATGAAAATGAAAAGGCATCCCTACTAAAAGTGTAAAGATAGAAGTCACTACCATGATAGCACAAAGAAATGGCACACATCTTTTGCCTTCTACTAAAAAAGGATTGATATAAGCCTGTATATTAACCCTAGATTGAAATATAAGACCCTGTAAAAGATATCAAAATCTGCAAGCACAAATATGAACAGTGAGATGCTCCAAAAAAAAAAAAAAAAACAAAATAAAGCAAAGCTTAGTATGCAATGAATGTCTAAAAAGAGAAAGGCTAAGTGTGTGGCCACCATTGCTTAGGACGAGGTGGGGAAGTAGTCGTAGTAGAAGGTGCACTAGCTATCCTAGGAATGGATGCATCAAGTACAATAGGTGAGTCACTAGTAGACCCCAACCAACCAACCTTTCAAGAGTAGTGAAGGAGATAGATCGCTGAGGCTATCAATGTACCACATATCCAATAGTCGCCAGGGCAAATGGAGAAGCACTACAAGATATAGGCCTTATACCGACGTTAAAAGTGACGAAAATGTAAATAAATAAAATTTCCCCCGTCGTCGCAAAAAGTGTTGTTATTGGCGATGCCATAGAACAGTCGGTATTAGTGTCATTATCAGCATTGCTATTTGCATCCGTATCAGCGTTGCATTTGCGACATTGATACCGATACAAATAACAACGCTGATAACGATGTTTTGCGATGCTAATAGCGATGGTAAAAGGGAAAAAAAATTGTGGTAAGCTGCCCTGCCACATATAGCACTATGTACTTTATTTGGGCTATACAAAATAGTTTCTGCACTATGTACAATACTCGTGTAAATAAAGACAAAGTGTACTTAAATCATAACACTGATATATGAAATAAATACATGATCGTGTAATGAAAGCGATTGGTACAATCATGGCAAGATGTCATTACTACATAGAACATGTCTATACAATTCACATGACGAAAAAAGAAGGATGTGTGAGCTCCAAGGATCCAAGGGTGAGCTATAGATCATCACCATCCGAAAGCCCGTCCCGCCACAAAGGAGCATCAAATGGACTCTGCAAAAAAAGAAACAAGTACACATCAATCCACCATACAATAATGCATTCTAATTAAACATGGTAACTACGGACAAGAAAGATGAGTGATATAAAGGGCTCTTACATCCATATAATCGGTCGATCAATGCAGTGAGACCGTGCCTCTCTGGATATCGAGTCTCAAGGCCAGTCGGATCACGATTTTTAAGTGAGTGCTACAGAGGAAACAAAATACTAACTGTTAGAAATACGATTGTCAGTACAAAGGATATTGCAAAAAACTAAGCAAACAAAACAAAAGAAAAACTTACAAAGTCTTCCAAATATGTCTTGTAGCCGCCACTCCCAAGATGATAGACCACTCCGGCCTCTAGTTGTGCCCTTTCCGCCTCGTACTGTTGTCTCCAACATCCTGGAGAATCTATAGCCTCCTCTCTCCATCGGTGCCAGTCGTCCGCGTCTAGCCACTCAAGCTTTGCAGCCCCTCTCTTGAGTGCCTTGCATGCGTTCGATCATCTGTGTGACATTTATGCATGCATGCACTCCATCATCCAGCCTGTAGAAAATCTATCTGCTGCGGCTGGTACCAAAAACTCCTCATGCAAGGATGCTACTATGTATGTAGTCCTTACTCCCCTCCAGTATGTTTTTCCAATGATCCAAGACGTTGTGTGAAAAACTTGTTGGCACAACTCTTTTATGCGAGCCATCACCCTCCTCCCCTCATCATTCATGATGATAGCTCCTGAGCTATCATCTACAAGGTAGCCATACCCCTATGGGGTATGCCTAAGATGGGTCCACTCCCACCTATGACCACTCTCTTGGGCATATTCAGGAGACCCCTATACATCTGGTGTACCGACCAGTGTAGTATCTATCGGAGTAGCATCCATAGGGGTGCCACCTACTGCGGACGGCTAAGCAAAAGCTAGAGTGACTCGAATAGACATCCCTAGAGGTGTGAAAAATCCCAGAGGTGATGCAACTCCAGAAGAATGATAAGACAGAGACACCGCATCCGTGCCTCCACAACAACCATCTAAGCCATGCTCTTTGGAACCACCATGAGAGCGAGGAGTAGCACTTGTATCCCAATTCGACCCCAAGATCTCTGCATCTCTATCTCTACAGCATCCCCTTGACCTTGAAGCACTCCCTCCATCTGGCCCAGGTCTGGAGCGTCGACCTCATCTGCTCGAAACTAAAGCATCTGATCGCGCCGAAGTAGATCTAATAGAGCGGCCTGACGATGTCTGAGACAACTACTGGTTTGCCATATCTCTAAATCTCGCCATCTGATCTGGAGACATGCACGCAAAGATATCCTAAAACTCCTCATCACTCATCCCTTGACTCATCCTAATGATCTAAGTATCCACAAAGGTCACCTGCATAGACAAAAAATGATGTTAGCTTAATCAATTTACATCATACAAAACACGGTAATATAAATCTTTAAAAAATGATCTTACTTAAAATGCATATCTTATGTATCCTTATAAGCGATTAGTCAACAAATTGAGTAAGTGGACGCTCCAAGTATGAAGTATCTTATGGTCCCATGTCAATCTCTTGACACAACTCGGCATAAACTGGAAGGTCGATAGACATGTTACCACAAAAGGATGAGTCCAGCTTATTCTCAAAGAATTCTTGAACTCCTATATTTCCATCATTGTTACCCGATGTTGGCTCCTCTACATGCTCCAAGCTTTCGGTGGCCTCCACCCCTTGCAATATCGACCCATTTATTTGCATATTTTCCTTATCTATGCTCAAAACATCTCTTGATCATATACTCTCGCACTTCGAGGAGCTGAAGGTATAACATACCACCATCGAGGTTGTCAGGGGTTTGGATAGAGGATTACTTGTTCACAAACACGTACAAGAGAGATTTAACTATTGTGACATGTACCATGTCGTAATATAATTAATAAACAAATGAGTTCATGCACGTGTTCACAATGGGCTAGCAGACAACATAGACTAGAATTAAGCTAAATAAGTTTAGATTAAGAATCCTTTATTTCATTCGTATGAAAGCCTTGCTTTGATCCAAGTCGGGCTTTGATTCCATAATTTCCATGATTATGATCTGTTGGGGGGTCATTTTTATGGAAGAACAGGTTACAAGAATCATTTCTATGTAACTGGGGTTGAAGACACAGTTACATGGTTTAGTTTCATCTTGACAGTGACTAGTCAGGCTTCACTACTTCAAACCATGGTTATTTTAGTGCTTGTTGACAAAGACATGGTGGCAAGATGGAGGTTCATGGCTACTTTGGCAGGTCATCATCAAATTTTACCCCAAAGAAGGGCCAGACATGGCTGGAGGACACTTAAACATTGGTTATTTTTTAGAGAGGCAAGGTTATTTTTGAAAACAGTCATTCTCTCTCCTCTCCCAAGCTTTTCTCAAGATTTTCCTGCAAGATCCATGGCGTCTTGTGCTTCTATCTCTCTCCCTTGACATTCATCTATCAAATGGTGGCCAAAGCTTGATTCCCCACTGACTAAGCATCATATAGAGTAGCCATAATATAGCCATGGGCTCATTTTGGTTTCCTAGTATAGGATTATGTCAACACACAGGCTATGTAAAAAATGCAGGGGTTTGTACAATCACAAAAATTTGGAGCTATTGAGCTCCTAGCTACTTAGTCAATCATCTACAAAGGCAAATACATGGAATCTCTCAAGGATAGAATGGATTTTCAACCATTTTGAAGCTCTCTTCTCATGAAAACCCTTATTTATGATTGTCAATAACAGCAGTAAGTAAATTTTAGTTTTCTTTATTAAATCCATGGGGCTTTTGGTCTTTGACAACTCCTGAAGGATCTTCATTACTATGGCAACCATCTTTGATCAAGATTGAGGCAACTTTGAAGGATTTGGAGTTCTTATTCTTCATTGAAGGGTGTGAATGGCATAGGCATTGGAAAGCTCTTCAATGTCAGGGTTCTTTTTCAAATTTTGAAGTATTCTTTGCTCATGGAGATCCATGGGAATGACCTTTACTCTTTGCAACAAACAATGGACCAAGATTGAAGGCATTTCCTTTCTTTCAAGCTCTTGCAAGTTGAGCTATGGAAGTTTTATGGATAGTAGCTTATATCTTCAAGTTCATTTGAAGACTTGGTTTATTTGGCATCAATGATGGCTTCTCTTATCAATTTACAGGGGTTACAAGCATCAGTGCTTAACTTTCTTCATCATTGAAGAGACTTTCATACCTACAAGCACTCTTGGAGTAATAGACATCATGGTATGATGGAATTTCTTCAAGATCTTGGTCATATCTTGGCCATTTGAAGGGGCTTCTTTTCCATTTTAGTCCAGGGACTATCATTGATACTTCTACAACTATTCTTGGGTAAAGATCCAAGCATATCATAGGGATTTCAAGCATTCTATCTCTCTTGAATGTCTTGAATTAGCAAGGAAACATTAAATTCCATTTGAATCTTCTTCAAATCATGATGATTTCAGCTTAAGACTTTTCAAGGACTCATTATCTACTTCACCTATTCAAGATCAGCAATGGTTAGTATTCTAACTCAATGATTCGAGCATAGCAAGAAGATATGGAGTCTTCCTACACTCTTGATCAATGGGAGCAGTAGGGGACTACAAAGATTTGAAGAAATCTTACCCATAAGTGATCTAATTCAAAGGGATTTTGTTTTATTTGAGTTCTCTTTATTGGGTTCTACTTTAGCTTCAAAATATCCATTGACATTGGATCATTTCATGAATTTATTAAGCCTCAAACTTGCTATGAGTCATGGGTAGCATATAGAGTTTCAAGCCTACTAAGATTTTGAATTCTTAGCATCTTGATAACTTTCTAAAGCTGAAATTTGTCACTGGATTGGGTTCAATGATACAAGCATAAAAAATTGATGGTTGGATGTCTTCTACAATCATTCTTGGCAAGCATTCTTGCAAGTATTCTTGTAGCATGATTGTATGAAAGGAACGGGCAAAGCATTTGGACTTCTTTCTTCTTCAAACATCAGTGAATGATGTATGCACTTGGTTTAACATCTTAGCATTGGAAAGTGAAAGAAGAATGTATTTCAATGTAATGGAAGATCATGATGTAATGCTTTGGGTTTGGCATTGGATTGGAAGAAGAATGCCTTTGAACCATGTATGCAATGAAGTTTTGGGTTGGTAGTGAATTATGCCTACAGCTTTGTAGAGGACTTGGTGTTGGTACTGATGAATTTAATGCAGATCATTTGATGCCTAAGTGACCCTCAAACTGATGGCCAAACGGAGAGGGTCAACCAAATCATTGAAGATATCCTTAGAGCTTAGTGTTGTCGTCGCAAACCTAGGAAATGGATCCAATATCTACCATTGATAGAGTTCGCCTATAATGCTTCCTACCAACAAAGCATTCAAATAACACCTTTTCAAGCATTGTATGGGCATGATTTTCGTACTCCATTAAACTTTTTAGATCCTAATTTAAGGGTAGAAGCTTCCAAGGAACTGCTCAAGGAAATGGATGAGTAGCTCAAGGCCATCAGACAAGACATTAGAGCTACCAAAGATAGGCCAAATGCCTATGTAGATCTAAATAGAAAAGAGTGACTCTTCAATGAGGGAGATATGGTTTTTATTCATGTTTGATCCAAGAAGAGTTCCTTATCATTGGGAGAATTTAAAAAACTGAGTCGAAGGTATTGCCGACCCTATAGGATCCTCAAGTGCCTACGGCCCAATGCCTACAAACTCCAACTCCTAGAGAACGTAAAGGTTCACAATGTATTTCATGTTAACCTACTAAAGAAATATGTATCCCGTCCTAGCCATGTACTCAATGATCAACAAGTTCTAATGCCAAGCCAAGAAGTCCTTGAGCTCTGGCAAGATAGAATCCTAGACATTTGAGAAAAGAGATTGAGGTGTAGAATCCTCAAGGAGTACCTCATCCAATGGAAGGCCTTTCCAGAAGAAGATGCCACATGGATTTGTGAGGGTACTCTCAACCAAGAATACCCCCAATTCCTTGCAAGATGAGAACATCTTGATTCCTTAAGGGGGGAAGGATGTAATATTCCCTCCCCCCTTGTTGCTGAATGACCCCCACCTCCCATTTCTTTTAAGTTAACGATTTTCTTTTTTTAAAAAATGCCCCCCTTACTCATGCCACTAGCTAGGTGGATGGAAGGGGAGCTGCTATGGGATGACGAGATGGAATGGCGGTGGGAGGGGAAGCTAGAGTGGTGGCCGATGGCTTCTATGGGAGGACGGGTCAATGTGGAGTAGTGAGGCATTGACTAACCCTTCTCTCCCCCTCCACCACACTCTGCATGGCGGCCATCCACCTAGCCATCCTAATGGGGATAAGGAGGGGCTCCATACCACACTATTCCCCCCCCCCCCCCAATACCACTATAAAATCACCTTAGGCGAGAGAAGGAGGGGGGATTACTACCACTACCCTCCCTTGTTGTTGGTCTAGAGAGAGAGACAGAGAGAAAGACAGAGAGTGAGAGAAAAGAGAGAGTGAGTGAGTGAGTGAGAGAAAAGAGAGAGAGAGGAGAGAGAAAACAAAATTTCCCTTGGAGGCTTTCAAGCTTCCCCTCTTTTTCCCCCCTGTTTGAGAGGGTTCTCATGGTTGATTTTCTTCCACAAGGAGTCAACTCCCTTGTAGCCCAGGTGCGTAGCCATGAAGAAAAAGCCAAACTATACGATGCCTCCCAAGCAAAGTAAGGACCAATTGAGTGTGAATCTCAATTCAACCGATGGGGCTGTGGGCCAAGGAACCACGACTCTTGGTAACCATGTGCATTCCATAAATCTTAAATGTGGTCGGAATCTCTTAAAAATGTAGATCAACTACATTAGGAGGAGTGTCCATGCAAAAATCTACGAAACTAACCACCAACTAGGCTGTACTATAAAAATCATATTTGGCATTGTGTTTTATTGCATTCTGGCATGTTAGAGAACAAACAATTTGCACAAAATATTACGCATTGGTGCACACTGAAATCAAGGACTTTATTGATTGTGTTCGTAGTGCATTAGATTTATGCACTAGAATTGGCATGCTTGAGAGGCGAAAGAATTTGAAAAATGGATTATCGGAATGATAAAGCATAGTCATCATTAGGCAGAAATCATACTTTTTGCATCACAAAAATTTGTGAAATTGGAAAGGTAGGTGTAAAGGCTTGAATCAAGTTCATGATGATCATGAGTTGCCATGAAAATGGTTAAGTATGGTTGGGTTGTTGCAATAATAAGCCGATTATTAGGCTCCTATAAACGTTTAAAGAAAAGGAGCTCGCATTTGCATTAGGCCTGATGACTTCATGTTCCTCACACGAAAGAAAAATACAAGTCTCTATTTACGTTTTGGATAAGTGCATTGAAATGAATTCCCAAGAGTAGAAGCTCCTCATTGCATCATAGTCTTAGGAAAGACTCGCATCTAGAGCGTGTGGCATCATGGACAGTTTTAATTGCACTGCTAGGGATTCATATTAAAGATAGATATAAGATGTGCATATGAAGTGCTAAACTTAATTGTTCAAGGAAGTTCAATAGGATGAATCCTATATGATACATAAGGCTAGGGCTTAACTCAACTTATTTAGGGTTTAAAGGTAAATGAGTCAAACTATTATTACATTCATAGGTTGACCTTGAGACAAGTGAACCACTCATTGATCTCTATCTTACATCTAGTCACGATAAATCCAAGACAACCTTGGAGATATCACCTTTAACCATGATACAACTTGATGTTAATAAAAGAAAACTCGAGTGTCATTTTCCCAAGAGAAGAACCCTGGACTAAGGGCCATCAAGCTAGGATAGCTACCATCCGAGAACGGATATAGATCAAATTGCATAATTTCTCGCTCCTATCACATAAGAGTGGAGTAGGAACATGGACCGGACGCACCATGAGAGGTCTCTCTGAGGGTTGGTTTGAACATAGGAGGATACTTGGATGTTGGGGAGGGCTCTAGCTGTAAATTCCCAACCTTTGGGTCCTACTCAAATGATCTATGTGACGCAAGATAGTGTAACGTGTCCACCTGTTATCTTCATGATACGTCTTGGCAGTCCATCAGAAAGTATGTCTAGAAATCTCCGCCCAACACTCCCATGGAATGTTACGAGGTATGGGATCTAGGGCTTTCCACATCTGCCACGTAGCGGAAGTATTCTAGCCGTTCCCACTTAGGACCGACCTGAATTAGGATTTTTCTTATTGGTCATTTCCTAACGGCAACTAGCGTCGAACCCAAGCGAACTACTTTACGCGGAAACGCCAGGTCCGAAGCGGATTCACGCTGCACTTGGTTCAAGGAGAATGGAAAATGAGAGGGATGCGAAGCTCAACCTCTTTGCCATAAGGCATAGTCCCATTCCATTCCCCTAAAACAGCGTAAATTAGGATCAATTATAACTCTAGGTCAACGCTTTTGTTGTTCTTGTTCTTTGACGATCTACTAGCTATCCATCGTGATTTGAGAAAAGTTCTCGGCCAACAAGGACCACCCATCCGTAGGACAGACCTATGGCCACATCCACCGCACTTTCCTCAGGTTGTTTTAGTTATCTAATTATCTAACACATTTAGTTGGACACGTAACAATCAACTTCATTAATTAGCCCGTTAGGCACTGGTTCTTTCACGTAATCATATCACTTGACATAGAAAAACAATGTCAAACAAGTTCCTTATTAACAAGTTATCATCATATTTATCTTTGAAATACAAAAAGTCCAGCCTGTAGGCTTATCCACAATCCGCCCGAAGGCTATCTAGCAATCCACAGGGATCACCAATCCAAGATTCTGCCCGTAGACTAGTATGCGTGCCTCAAGATCAAATGCCGAGTCACGTTAGCCTCTTGTGTAGGTCCCGAAAGGCAAGGAATTTATGGCCAGAGCCCCCCTGGCACCCAAGTGTCCTCCTGCTCCAAGTAGCGCTTAACGGAGAGACCTCTCGTGGCGGGTTCAGTCCACCTTCTCGGCGCATTAGATATCCATTTATCCTTTAATTCTTTGATCAAACAAAGCAAAACAGTGCGCTTAAATGTGTAACAAGCACAAACATTTCCATTGGTCATTTATTATTGCCAACTACTAAGGAATGAATCCCTCTTTTCAAATGCGTCTAGCACTCAATCTTGGATGAATTGCGACTTGGCAAGATCCCCTATATCCTGGGTTAAGGCGTACCCTATTAACCCTACTTGGTCAAACCTTAAGTTCATAGATTATTCCAATTTATCGGCTGGTCTTTTGCTTCCAAGCAATTATCTTTACTATAAAAAAAACTATATTAGGATGATTATTCATCCTCTTGCAAGGTAACTTGCATAAGGACCTGCCAACCTCATTGCGGGAATTGGCCATTCCCTTGTGGTCCAATCACAAGACCATACAACTCCGCACTTGTTGCACAAGTCTCGCATCGAACTATGAGACTATTCTACTCATCAAATGGTTTACGAAACAATCTGTTCCTGATTACATTAGGCTGATGTTGTCAGTCCTAGGGTTCCAAGTTCCATCCTTTTAGCGTAAGATTCTTAGGGACAAACCCTAGATCACTTCTCAAGTATGTTCTGTGTTCCCTACATTTGGTGAATGTGGGCAATTATTTAGGGTATAGGAGTTTTAGTTTTAAACACAATATTAATGAGTTTCGGAATCTCCAAATTCCCATTTTTTTAATACTAAAAAGGTGGCACACGGATAACATACCCATAAGTTTCTCAAAACTATATGATGTGACCTATCATTGGAAAGCTCTTGAAAAATGGAATCTATTGAGCTATAGAGCGCTTGATTTGGAGTTATAGTGTTCAAGTTATGACAAATCCAAAGATTTGACCACCTGTCCCAAACTTACGGGAAATTTCAATATTCCCCAATATGGTGTTTTTAGCAATACATGCGACTAGGTCACGTATTAAATCCTAGTTAGTTCTTTGGAATTAAACTAACTCTTTCTAAAACGAGTACTCCGCGGATTTAGGTGTTTTAGGTTTATGTCAATTTAACTTATATACTTTTGAAGATAATTATGCTATCATTTCCATAACACATGACTCATTGTCTATGCATAAATTGATTTTCAGCCTTGACTTATCGATTTAAAATCAAGCATAGGTTAGGTTATAACCTAATTCCAACTAATCATCCTATAACTTGCGAACAAGATTCACGCTAAAAAAGCAACCTTTTACTAGTAGTTATGCAGTTGAAAAACGATAATTGACTAGAGTTATGCAACGTAAGAATCATTTCATGCCTTGCAATTCCTTATGGGTTATTAGCACTTCCCATGATGACTTATTGCGAAGAAGATATGGCCTAATAATGTGACATGCAATTTTATACTTCCATGCTTAAACGGAGTGCATTATTTTAATTCCATTTTGAAAATATGGACAATAATCTAAGTTCAGTTCATTGAATACACAAAAACTACTTGCTAGGAATGCATATCAATCTTCTGGTCACTTTATTTTGTTCATTTTATTAGAAATACTAATGACTGAATTCGTCCATCACGAGTTAATTTTTTAAAATCCATAAGATGAAAAATGCATCCCATTTCTAGAAATCATCTACGCCCAATTGAGTTATAACGACGTAAAATAAAATTTGGAAGAAAAACCTAGACTTGTGGTAAGATGTCCACGTGGATGCTAGGAGACGATCCTCTTGCAGCTGCGCCTTGGGTTTTCATAGGAGGCATCACGAATGCAGCCTTTCCGTCATGGATGCAGCTTTGCGAACTCTCTTTTTGAAATACCAGCGTCCTTTATGAGTCTTTTGTTCTTCCTTTCGTAGAAGCTCTTTGAAGGGATACTTGTGGAGGAGGGAAGAAACCACGGACAGGGTTCAAAACCAGGAAGGGGGTGTTTCAAAATCCTCTGCGAATAAGGCCCATTAAAGCCATGAGAAAGGCTTAATGGCCTTTTAAAGACTCACAAGAAGGGGAATAAAAGGTGTAGAAACCCTTATGAGGGCTTTTGTATGGGGAAAGAATGTGTCAAAAAAACCCTTAACACTCTCTTTTCTTTTATGTGTGGGGGGGGGAAAAAAAACAAGGTATGACAGGGCTAAAAAGGGTATTTTTGTATGGGGAAAAAAAAGGGGCTAAGGGGGCCCTTAAGGGGATTTGAGATACGGGGAGAAAAAGGGCTTTAAAGGTAAAAGCTTTTTTGGGGGGGAAAGGGCCTAAGGGGGGCCCTTAGGGGGGGAATTGAAGATACGAGGAAAAAAAGGCTTTAAGGTAAAACCTTTTATGGGGGGGGGGAAGGGGGCCTATAGAGCCCTAAGGGGGAATTTTGGGGGGGGTAGTCTCAAAGGCCACAGGAAGGGGGGCTTAGAAAGCCCAACCTTGGAAGGGAGAAAGGGCATTGGTGATGGCAGTGAACTCCTCTTACTGATCTCCCCGGCGGTGACTAGCTCGATTCCTTCCTCCAACTTATGGCAGTGATGTTGCTGAAGCTCCATGTGGAAGGGAGAAAGGGCGACGGTGATGGCAGTGAACTCCTCTTACTGATCTCCCCAGCGGTGACCAGCTCGACTCCTTCCTCTAGCTTACAGTAGTGATGATGCCACAACATCAGAGCTCACGGCTCTTCCTCTCCCTTCTAGGGCTTCCTGGCAGCAGCCATGCCTTCAATTATTCCCTCCCTCGCGAATTGAACAGAGAGACTCACTCTCTCCCTCTCTGTAGTATGACGGCGTCTCCTTTAGGCCTTCATGGCAGCGTCTCAGCTATTGCTCCATGCCTGCACACCCACCTTGGTTTAAATAGGGGAGGGGATAAGATCCTCCCTCCCCTCAGGCATCGAGTCGCATGATCCATAGCCTAGGCAAGCTCCAGCAAGGAGCTTGCCTACACACGCTATTCCCCTCTTCCTCTAGCTCAACAGTCGGATGGAGGAGAGGGGAATTAATTAAAAAAAATTTCCTATGAATTATCCTACCCTAAGAGGGATTTCATATGCGAATTGCATATTATCATTTCGGAGTTGTTACAGATAGATTCTTGAGGCCCTTGTTACTAGTGCAAGGGCAGAATCTTGAACGAAATAAGGTGCATCCTCATGAATTGCAAAAATTGTCCCTTTCGAACAAGATTTGTATCTCACTTAAAATGCTAATATTAAGTTTACTTCCAAGGAACCTGTCTGAAGTTGTTTTCATGTCAGTGCCATAAGATTAGGTGAATGAACCCTATTCCCTAAAAGGGCTTAAGTAAGGAAGCTGATTTTAAATGTCGTACATAAATGTGATAGGGGCTAATTAGATAACTAAAGTAGGCCTATTGAGGGAAGCGGGCAGGAAAAACCCGCAATGGGTCTGTCCTATAGCAGGGTGGTCCAGAGAACTTGGAGGCTTCTTACAAGGTTTTACCTTTACATAATGCTAGGTTAGAACCCAATTCATGCCATTTTAGGGGACTAGAATTAGACTATGCCCTATGGGCAGAGAGGTTAAAGGGTGTATCCCTCTCATTTCTCATTCTCCTTGAACCATTTGCGGTATGGATCTACTTCAAATTGGGTAACTCTATGTAAAGTAGAATGTCCAGGACTTGGTGCTAGAATGGTGTCAGGAGACCTTGACCACTAGGGACTCAAGTTTCAAGTTGATCCTAGTGGGTTCGATCGCGAACGTTCCATTGCAAGGTGGACTCGGGAAACCCTAGGTGACAAACCCCATGACATTCCATGGGAGTGCTGGGTGGTGACGCTTAGATTCGTTTCTCGATGGACTATTAAAATGTACTTGGACAACCAATAGGCAGGCCACCATAGGGTGTGGAGACAGAGGGCTGAGATTGGAAACTTTATGATGTGATATAGAGTCCACCACTGGACTTCAACCCTCCCAATTACAACCCCAACCCCAAACTCACCACTAATCCCAATCCCGATCTCGCTACCAACCTACCTTTCCACCCATGAAAATCCTGCTGCTCTATACAAGCCACAGCCACCACACACTTGATCTTTTGGCCTCTACCCTTGAGGGGACTTGTAATTTTGAAATGGTTTATCTATTCATCACATTGTACAATTTTAAATTATAATGGAAAATAAAAATGCAAAAAAGGATTGTCATTCATATTGCTAGACTTGTTGATTACAAATTTTTGGTAGTATTGTCTTTTTCAAGTCCAAAAGGCACCTGAAATAACTTTATTTCTTATGTAGAAAAGAGTAATGGATTTCTAATGTAGATATATATCATTGTTTGTTATCTCTTTGCACATAATGCTATTTTCCTTTCTCATTGAGACTTGGCAGACATTAAGAGAGAGAAATTATTGTGATATTGGAAAATCCTTTGATCATGTGAATGTGAAGAAAAATAGGAAATGCAAATAACAATGCACATTTTTATCATTAATGTAGAAGTTAACTGAGGTAAGAAGTTGGATGTCTTCATTGTGTAGGTCCCTCCTCAATTGTCATGATGTACATGTTGTAACCTTCTAATTTTTTTCACGCGTGAACTACGTCTATAAGACATGTTGTAACCTTCTAATTATTCCCTCCCTCTCCTCTAGCCGACTGTCGAGCTGGAGGAAGAGGGGAATAGAATGTGAAGCAACCTCCTTGCTGGAGCTTGCTTACACTCTGAAGCATGCGGCTCGACGCATGGGGGAGGGAGGATCTTATCCCCTCCCCCTATTTAAATGCTGCTAGGAGAAGCTCTGGGGGGGCATCGTGAGGTAGAGAGGGACCGTCGGCTGCTACTGCTATGGATAAAGTTCCCCAACTCTGAGTAAGGACGACCTTAAGGGGACGGAGTGCTGCCGCCTGTCATAAGAGAGAGAGACAGGTTTGATTCGCCGTGCTTCTGACAGTAGCCATGAGGGAGAGAAGGAGCCGATACAGTGGGAGCTAGCCGATCGCCGCTGAGGAGATCAAGATAAGGAGCCGCCCTGCATTCGCCATCTGTGGCCGTCGCCATCTGTGGACTGTACCCCCTCCAAACTCACCCCCCCACGTTCATAAGGTCTTCATAAGCCCCCTTTCCCCCCCCCAAAAAAAAAAAGGTTTGACCTTAAAGGTCTTATTCTCACCATGTTTGTTTTAAATCCTCCTTAGCCCCTTTCCCCCCCCCCCAAAAGGTTTGAACTTAAAGGTCCTTTTATCCCCGTGTTTCTAAATCCCTCCTAAGGACCCCCGTAGGCCCCCTTCTCCATAGCCTTGAAGGCCACCCTTTTTCCCCCTGGAATTTTCCCCTTAGGGCTCTATAAGCCCCTTTCCCCCCCAAATTCTCCTTGGAGGGCCTTTAAAAGGTCTTAGGCCTTCCTCCCCCCCAAAAAAAAGATTTTACCTTAAGCCCTTCATACGACCCCCTCAAATCTCCCCTAAGGGCTCCCTTAGGCCCTTTTTATACCCCTTTGTTTACCCCCTTACAAAAGAAGATAGGGTGTTAAGGGTCTTTTGACACTTTTCAGTCCCATACAAAAGCCCTTGTAAGGGTTTTTACACCTTTTATTCCCCGTGCGTGTGAGTCTTTATAAGGCCATTAAGCCTTTCCCATGGCTTTAATGGGCCTTATTTGCGAAAGGCTTTGAAGCACCCCCTTCCCGGTTTGGACCCCTTTTCGTGGTCTCTTCCCTCCTCCACAAGTATCCCTTTGAAGAGCTGCTACGAAAGGAAAGAACCGGAGACTCATAAAGGACGATGGTATTTTAAAAAGGGAATTCGCAAAGGTGCATCCACGACGGAAAGGATGCAATTGCGATGCCTCTTAAGAAAGCCCAAGGCGCAACCGCAGGAGGATCCTCTCCTAGCATCCACATGGACATCTCACCCCAAGTCTAGGTTTTCATTCCTAGTTTTTATTTGGTATTGTTATAATCGAGCGAGGATAATTGTTGGAAAATAAGGATGCATTTTTTGTCTTAAATGCTTTAGAAAATTGATATGCATTTAGTCCATATTTACAAAACTGGAATTAAGATAGTGTACTTCATTTAAACATGGAAGTATAAACTTCATGTCACATTATTAAGCCATATCCTCTTCGCAATGAGTCATCATGGAAAGTGCTAGGAATCCTTAGGAAAGTGCAAGGCATGAAATGATTCTTACGATGCATAACTCTAGGCAATTATCGTTTGTCAACTGCATAAATTATTAGTAAAAGGTTGCTTGTTTAGCATGAATTTTGTTCACAAGTTATAGGAAGATTAGTTAGAATTAACCTAACCTATGCCTGACCTTAAATCGATAAGTTAGGATTGAAAATCAATTTACGTGTAGACAACGAGTCATGTGTTTATGAAATGATAACGTAATTATCTTCAAGGGTTAAACAAATTG
Organism: Lygodium microphyllum; assembly: GCF_053477565.2. Classification (NCBI taxonomy): domain Eukaryota; kingdom Viridiplantae; phylum Streptophyta; class Polypodiopsida; order Schizaeales; family Lygodiaceae; genus Lygodium; species Lygodium microphyllum. The sequence continues at coordinate 33,244,931 of NC_141156.1, read as the reverse complement.
GCATAAACCTAAACACCTAAACCACGGAGTACTCGTTTAGAAAGAGTTAAATTCCAAGAAATTCACTAGGAATTAATACGTGACCTAATCGCACGTATTGCTAAAACTAAAACTCCTATACCCAAAATACTTGCCCACATTCACCGAATGTAGGGACAACAGAATATACTTGAAAAGTGATCTAGGGTTTGGCCCTAAGAATCTTACGCTAAAAATATGGAACTTGGAACACTAGGACTGACGATGTCAGCCTAAGGTAATCAGGAACAGATTGTTTCGTGACTCCATTTGATGAGTAGAATAGTCTCATAGTTCAATGCAACACTTGTGCAACAAGTGCGGAGTCGTATGATCTTGTGATTGGATCACAATGGAATGGCCAACTCTCGCAATGAGGTTGGTAGGTCCTTACGCAAGTTATCTTACAAGAGGATGAATAATCATCCTAATTTAGTATCTTTCTTGAGTAAAGAAGATTGCTTGGAATCAAATGACCAACCGATCAATTGGAATAATCTATGAACCTAAGGTTTGGCCAAGTTGGGTTAATGGGGTATGCCCTAACCCAGGATATCGAGAATCTTGCCAAGTCGCAAGTCATCCTGTATCCAGTGCTGGATGCATTCGAAAGGAAGGATTCATTCCTTAGCAGTTGCCAATAAAAACGACCAATGGAAATGTTTGTGCTTGTTACAGATTTAAAAGCATTGTTTGGCTTTGTTTGGTCAATGAATTAAAAGATAAATGGATATCTAATACTTCAGGTTGAAGGCCTGAAGGGAGAGGCAGCTTCAGTTACCTCCGATTGCTTGCTTGACCCTAACCAAGAGGGTTGTTAACCGTGCCGGGAAAGTGGACCGAACCCACCGCGAGAGGTCTCTCCATTGAGCGCTACTTGGAGCAGGAGGATGCTTGGGTGCCGAGGGGGGCTCTGGCTAAAAATCCCTCGCCTTTCGGGCCCTGCACAAGAGGCTAATGTGACTCGGGATTGGAACTTGAGGCCTGCATACTAGTCTACGGGTGGAAACTTGGATTGGTAATCCTTGTGGATTGCTAGATAGCCTTTGGGCAGATTGTGGATAAGCCTATGGGCTGGACTTTTTGTATTTCAAAGATAAATATGATAACCTTTTAATAAGGAACTTGTTTGACATTGTTTTTCTATGTCAAGTGATATGATTACGTGAAAGAACTAGTGCCTAACGGGCTAATTAAAGAAGTTGATTGTTACATGTCCAACTAAATGTGTTAGGTAATTAGATAATTAAAACAACCCGAGGAAAGTGCGATGGATGTGGCCATAGGTCCATCCTACGGATAGATGGTCCTGGTTGGCTGGGAACTTTTCTCAAATCACTATGGATAGCTAGAAGATCATCAATGAACACGAACAACAAGAGCGTTGATCTAGAATTATAACTGATCTCGATTTATGCTGTTTTAGGGGAATGGAATGGGACTATGCCTTATGGTAGAGAGGTTGAGCTTCACATCCCTCTCATTTCCCATTCTCCTTGAACCAAGTGCAGCGTGAATCCGCTTTGAACCTGGCGTTTCTGTGTAAAGTAGTTCGCTTGGGTTGGACGCTAGTTGCCATTAGAAAATGACCAATAGGGAAAACCCTAATTCAGGTCGGTCCTAAGTGGGAATGGCCGGAATACTTCCGCTACGCGGCAGACGCGGAGAGTCCTAGATCGCAAACCTCGTAACATTCCATGGGAGTGTCGGGCAGAGCCTTCTAGATATACTTTTTGATGGACTGCTAAGACATGTCCTGAAGATAACAGGTGGGCACGTTACAGTTGGTATCAGAGTGAACCGACAATGGAATTGTTTTTATGAAATCTTAATAAGATAAAATACAGCAAATGTTGCTGTCCAAACATATCCTTACTTTCAATGTTGTCTTGCATAATTACGAAGCATGGAACAAGTTCTTGGTGTTCCGCGTCATGTTTATGACTGCAATGCATTCTTTGCATTATCGACAAAGGGTTGAGATGATGAACATTTTAGAGCGAATCTATTATCTGTCGCCTTTGTACATGGACTGGAGATGGACGGGTGCCTCAGAAATCTACTATATAGCCGCCCACTAGTTTGCATACCTATAAACCAACCTAAAGAGGATCAAGTGGTTGGAAGACCTAAAAGTCGTGAAGGTGTTCATTTTTGTGGAAGCTCACGTAAATTCAACTTTACATATTCAAGGTCGGAGGGTCGAACTAGACTCATATATATATGAGGAAGTAACCCGTGTAATCCCCACTGACAGGATTAAAGTGTTGGGGCACCATGAGAAGAATGGGTTTTCAAAGGAAGGGATACCCTGAACTTCCAATGACTTCTCGATTCCTGAAGATCCATGATCCAAAACCATACTATTATACAATTCCTGTAGATAAATGTAATACAACATTGTTCTCCCCAAGCTAAATGTAGCAGTTGGCTTATCATCGCAAGAAATGTTGTATTCCGAAAGGGCCTATGCCCATATAAATACAAATAAGACTTCTTTTTATCAATGTCTGATTGTGCATGAGAATCGATAAAAAGTTAAGTGGTTAGATTGTTTGGGTGATAACGGAATTGGAAATGTAATATAAATCAATAAATGATTATTGTGTAATAACGTTAAGAAACCTTTATCTAGGCACAACCCCAGGTATAGGTTCCTAGTTCGCCTCCTACATCAAGTACTGTTGTAATCCAGGAGAAGAAGTTCCTTCTCAAGCAGATTAAGCTGCCCGAATTTGATGGGAGAGGCAGGTCCGTCCAAGGAGATGCTGAAATTTGGATTGAATCCATGGAGGACTACTTCAAAGCAACTGATACTGCACCCGCCAATCAAGCTATGCTTACCAAGCTGAAGCTCACCAGCGAAGCCAAGCTTTGGTGGAAGCAATGGTGCAGGGATCAAGGGATCGTGGAGGGATTCGTTACCTGGGAGAAGCTAAAGAAAGTTGTGCAAGGAAGATACTTACCACCTGCATATCTCATGTACAAAATGAATGAGTTCTACGAGCTAAAACAAATGGGACTCACTCTTGATGCATAGTATTCCAAATTTGTCTCACTTCTTAAGTATGCACCACAGATGGACATGACACAATAGGTGTCCAAATTTTGTGCTGGTTTAAATCCACTAGTAAATACCCGTCTCGAATCTATGCGTCCATCAGATCTTCAAGACGCACTCATTCGAGCTGCACCTATAATTCAGGAGGTGTAGTCTAGACCAAGGGGTAACAAAACTTGGTCTTATAATGACCCAAACAGAGGAGCATTTAGACCTCAAATGAAGAGAGTTCAAGGTCATAATCAGGGACAAAGAAAGAAAGCAAAGACTAATAACGTCAAAAACTTTGTTCCTACTCAAAGCAATAGTCGAAACCTCCATTGTTTCCATTGCAACGAGCCCAGTCACTTCAAGAGGCAATGTCCCAAACTTGGAGGAGGACATCGCCAAGCGCCTTTCCAAGGAACGGCGGGCCGTGATCAAGGAGCCGCTACCCGAAGCAGAGGAAGAACCGCTTGTGTTGCCAATAGGCAAATGTGCGAAGAAGAAGAAGAAGAGGATTCGACCATGGAAGCATAATTTGAAAGGGCGACAGTCCATGCCGCTCTACACAAGAAAGGCCCGAATCGCCAGTTCTAGGTGATTCAGACACCGTCGGACTATCAAGGTAAAGGTCTTAAGACCTTGATTGATTGTGGCAGTACACATTCCTTTATCTCACCAGCTTGTGCAAAAATATTAGGAATAGCCACATTAGAAGCACCCATTTTTCTTGTAGATCATCATCTGAAGATGATGCTTCCTTCTCCTTAAGGATAGGGATAGCTCTCGGGACAGGTTCATAGTGGACTACTTCTTCGCTTGATGATAAAGTGGAAGAACTTGCCTTCTCCTCCTCCACTGTATGTGGCTCCTCCTTGAAAACCACATCACGGCTCACAATGATCTTCTTTGCCTCTTGGTCATATAATTTGTAAGCCTTCTTCTCATCACTATAACCCAAGAAGATACATTTTCTGCTTTTTGGTTGTAACTTGTTTCTCTTCTCATCTGGAACATGTGCATAACATTCACATCCAAAAATTCTGAAATGTGAGACAGATGGTTTCTTACCAGTGTAAGCTTCATGGGGTGTTTTTCCCTTGAGAGCCTTTGTGTAGCTCCGATTTAGAATGTAGACTACATTATTAATAGCTTCAGCCTAGAAATGGTTAGGCAATCCCTTGCCCTTTAGCATGCATCTTGCCATCTCCACAATGGTGCGATTCTTGCATTCCACAACACCGTTCTGCTGAGGTGTGTGAGGCATCAACAATTGACGCTTGATCCCTTTGCTCTTGCAAAAGCCTTCAAACTCCTTTGAGTTGAACTCACCACCACCATATGTTCTAAATGTCTTCACACTTTTCACTGTTTCATTCTCAACAAGTTTTAGCCGTTCTTTAAACTTACCAAAAGCTTGAGCCTTATCACGAAGGAAGTACACCCACATCTTCCTACTATAGTCATCGACAATCAACATAAAATAAGAAGATCCCCCCAAGGCCTATGTAGGCATCTTACCACACAATTCAGCATGCACCAACTCTAGAGGAGACTGTGCTCTATTCTTGCTTTCTTGTGGAAATGCCTTTGGTTGTTCCTTCTTTCTCCTTTGCCAACAGTTGTGCCAGCACTATCAAGAATTTCTGCACCTAGTGATAAGAGATTTTGCCTGATTTCGAGAACATACAACACATTTGAAAGCCTTTTGACTTCACCATTTGCAGCAACAAAAGAAATAGTACCTGTGCCCGCAGCAGGGCATTTAGCATCATTTTCAACCGTCACAGTGATGGATTCTTGTAGAGGCTGCATAGAACTGTATAGACCTTTCTTGTTGGTCATGTGACAGGAGGCCCCACTATCCAACACCCATGAGTCAGTGGTAGATTCTTCTTGCTCCGAGGAGCACACTTCCTCAATGGTCGCCATGAATAATTCCAACTCTGCTTCAGCCGTATTGGTTGTCTCTTTCCCTTTACTTTTAAGGGTACCATTCTTTTCATCTGCCTTCTTGACATGACAATCTGCAATTGCATGTCCTTTCTTCTTGCAGTAGAAGCATTCTCCTTGAAACTTCTTGTTGCTACCCTTCTTCTTTTTTAAACCATCATTTTTGGTGGAGGAAACACCTTTGCCTTTTGCATTGGCAGAGAATGCAGCATCTCCATTGTTGCTTCCTTCTCAAGCTTTCAGCCTCAACTCCTCCTCCATTAATAATGCAAAAAACTCCTCAAAAGTCAAAGCTTGAGGTCTCACCTGAGTATTAAGGGAAGTTACTAGTCCATCAAACTTTTGTGGACAAATCCGAAGACACCTCCGAGCTAGCTCTTCGCTAGTCTTTTGTATCCCAGCACCAGCCATCTGGTCGCGTAGATTCTTAATCCGAGTGATAAATGCTTCAATTGTCTCTCCTTCAGAAAACTTCTTCGCTACTAGTTGATTCTCCAAGTTTTGAATCCTTGTTTGGTTTCGTGTTTCGTACTGACTCCTTAGTACATTCCAAGCCTCTGATACTTTGGTTGTATGATGCTGAATCAAAGTCAAAACACTGTTAGAACAGCTTGTAACTAAGGCACACAATGCATCTACATTCCTTCGTTTCCAAGCTCATAGAAGATCTCCATTCGGAGGAATCATCACACTAGAATTAGTCTCCAAAAGCTCATAAGAATCAAGGATAGTTGTAATTTTGAACTTCCACAAGGTGTAGTTTGTACCATCTAAATTGCCTTCACTGAAGGTTGGTGGACGAATCCTCAATGTTTGAATAGCCGGTACAGCAACACCACCTCCTGTACCGCTTCTTGATGGACCAGAACCCCTTTCGTAAGTTGACATAGTTTCTCTTTGCTGTTGAAGCCTTTGCCTCTTACACACTCTCCGATCTCTAGAGCCCGCTGGGCTCTGATACCATGTAAAATATTACACGGCGCAGCGAACAGAATCTGAGAAAGAGATAGAGAGTACACAACAGAAAAGAGGTGAATCAGTAAATTCTTTAACTCCTAACAACTAATACAAAGATGGCTCTGTCCACCCATGCGCTTCCACTGTGTGAAGCCTAGATGGCGATCTAGACAGAAGATAGGTGAAGAGCTTAAGGCTAGATGGAACAACAACTCTGACTGGGTGAAAGATGAGTGATCGATGGCTGTGAAGGGATTTAGCTTTTATAGCCTGCAAAGGCCGTGAGGTTGGCCTGACCGACCTACCATATAAGCCTCCACTAGTTGGCCAAGGAATATTCCAGGGAATATTCCCTTTACCATCGGGCCGGGGGTGTTGCTCCCTGACCCTCCCCAGGGGGGCCACTGGCCCCCTTGAGACCCCCCAGCCAGGGTAAACCACTCCGTGTAACCCAAAGATTAGACCCACAACGGTCACCTTTTTGCCATCCGGTCACATAGACCTCATCTGATATACAAGTTAGGACTCAACCAATGTCCGGGCTCACATTTGGCTTCTCCTCATAATGGGGGCCTTACAACTTTGAGCACCATGGATCATTGGTAGCACCTAATGAGGGTGGGCCATTGATCATATCTAACAAGATAGAGTCTTCAAAGAAGGAGAGATGGTCTTCATTCACGTACGCCCAAAGACGAGTTCCCTATCCTTAGGAGATTGCAAGAAGCTAAGTCCAAGGTATTGTGGACCATACAAGATCCTCAAATGCCTAGGACCTAATGCTTATAGATTGCAACTCCTTGAGAACCTAAAGGTTCATAATGTATTCCATATCAGCCTATTGAGAAAGTATGTACCTAATCCTAACCATGTACTTGACGACCAACAAGTTGTAATGCCTAGTCAAGGAGTCCTTGAACTAAGGCCTGACAGGATCTTAGATGTTAGGGGAGACAACTAAGATCGAGAACCTTGAGAGAATGCCTCGTCTAGTGGAAAGATTATCCTGAAGAGGATTCCACTTGGATAGATGAAAGCACTCTCAACCATCAATATCCCAAGTTTATCTCGAGATGAGGACATCTCGATTCCTCCAAGGGGGAGAGAATGTAACCTTTTGATTTTTTTCACGCGTGAACTACTTCTATAAGACATAGGGATAATTTTTTTTAATTAAGTAAAGGCAAAAAAAAATTTCTCTCTCCTCCAGCCGACTGTCGAGATGGAGGAAGAGGGGAATAGAATGTGAAGCAAGCTCCTTGCTGGAGCTTGCTTACACTCTGAAGCATGCGGCTAAACGCGTGGGGGAGGGAGGATCTTATCCCCTCCTCCTATTTAAATCACTGTTGGGAGAAGCTTTGGGGGGGCATTGTGAGGTAGAGAGGGACCGCCGGCTGCTGCTACTGTGGAAGAAAGTTCCCTGACTCTGAGTAAGGAAGTTCTTAAGGGGACGGAGTGTTGCCGCCAATCATAAGAGAGAGAGAGAGAGGTTTGATTCGCCGTGCTGCTGACAGTAGCCGTGAGGGAGAGGAGCCGATATGGTGGGAGCTATCCAGTCGCCGCCGAGGAGATCAAGATAAGGAGCCGCCCTGCATTCGCCATCTGTGGCCCCCTCCAACGTGTGGAAGCCCACTAAAGCTTCTAGAAGCTTCTAAGGGGGCTTCATAAGCCCCCTTTCCACCCCCCAAAAAAAAAGGTTTGACCTTAAAGGTCTTATTCTCCCCGTGTTTGTTTTAAATCCCCCTTAGCCCCTTCCCCCCCCCAAAAGGTTTGACCTTAAAGGTCCTTTTATCCTCGTATTTCTAAATCCCTCCTAAGGACCCCCGTAGGCCCCCTTATCCATAGCCTTTAAGGCCACCCTTTTTCCCCCTGGAATTTCCCCCTTAGGGCTCTATAAGCCCCTTTCCCCCCCAAATTCTCCTTGGAGGGCCTTTAAGAGGTCTTAGGCCTTTTTCCCCCCCCAAAATATTTTACCTTAAGCCCTTCATCCGACCCCCTCAAATCTCCCCTAAGGGCTCCCTTAGGCCCTTTTTATACCCCTTTGTTTACCCCCTTACAAAAGAAGATAGGGTGTTAAGGGTTTTTTGACACTTTTTAGTCCCATACAAAAGCCCTCGTAAGGGTTTTCACACCTTTTATTCCCCGTTCGTGTGAGTCTTTATAAGGCCATTAAGCCTTTCCCATGGCTTTAATGGGCCTTATTCACGAAAGACTTTGAAGCACCCCCTTCTAGGTTTGGACCCCTTTTCGTGGTCTCTTCCCTCCTCCACAAGTATCCCTTCGAAGAGATGCTATGAAAGGAAAGAACCAAAGACTCATAAAGGATGGTGGTATTTTAAAAAGGGAATTCGCAAAGCTGCATCCACGACGGAAAGGCTGCAATTGCGATGCCTCCTAAGAAAGCCCAAGGCGCAACCGCAGGAGGATCCTCTCCTAGTATAGCATGTCCACTAGTATCATCCAGGACACGTCTTAGCAGTCCATCGGAAAGGATGTCTAGAAAGCTCCGCCCGTCGGCACTCCCATGGAATGTTACGGGATTTGCGATCTAGGGCTTTCTGCGTCTGCCATGTAGCGGAAGTATTCTGGCCATTCCCACTTAGGATCAACCGGAATTAGGGTTTTTCTGATTGGTCATTTCCTAACGGCAACTAGCGTCGGACCCAAGCGAACTACTTTACGTAGAAATGCCAGGTCCGAAGCGGATTCATGCTACACTTGGTTCAAGGAGAATGGGAAACGAGAGGGATGCAAAGCTCAACCTCTCTACTATAAGGCATAGTCCCATTCCGTTCCCCTAAAACAACCTAAATCGGGTAAGACATAACTCTAGGTCAATGCTTTTGTTGTTCCGTCCTTTGACGATCATCCTGCTGTTCTTCGAGATTTGAGAAAAGTTCCCGGCCAACCGGGACCACCCAACCGTAGGACGGACCCATGGCCCATCCTCCGCACTTTCCTTGATTTGTTTTAGTTATGTAATTATCTAACACATTAGTTGGACATGTAACAACCAGCTTCTTTAATTAATCCGTTAAGCACTGGTTCCTTCACGGAATCTTATCACGTGACATAGAAAAACAATATGAGACAAGTTCTTTATTAACATATCATCATATTTATCTTTGAAATACAAGGAGTTCCGCCTGTAGGCTTATCCATAATCCGCCCGAAGGCTATCCAGCAATCCACAGGGATCACTATTCCAAGTTTCCGCCCGTAGACTAGTATGCCGGCCTAGAGATCCAATCCCGAGTCACGTTAGCCTCTTGCGCAGGACCTCCAAGGCGAGGGATTTACGGCCAGAGCCCCCGTGGCACCCAAGCATCCTCTTGCTCCAAGTAGCGCTCAACGGAGAGACCTCTCGTGGCGGGTTCGGTCCACGTTCCCAGCGCGGTCAACAACCCCCTTGGTTAGGGTCAGGCAGGCAGTCGGGGGTAACTTAAACTGCCACTCCCTTCAGGCCTTCAACCTGAAGTATAGATACTTATTTACTTTATAATTCATTGGTCAAACAAGTCAAACAGTACTCTAAAATCTCTAGCAAGCACAAACATTTCCATTGTGACCAATTTTTGTTGTTGGCAAACTGCTAAGGAACGAATCTTTCCTTTTGAATGCATCCAGCACTCTATCTGGGGTGTCTTGCAACTTGGCAAGATCTCTTATATTCTGGGTTAGGGCGTACCCTATTAACCCAACTTGGTCAAACCCTAAAGTTCATTGGATACTTCAGTTTTCGATTTTTAACCTTCCTTACTTAGAAGGATATCAAAGTATATATCCTCTTGCAAGATAATCTGCGTAAGGATCCACCATCCTTATTGTGGGAATTTAGCCTTTCTTCTTGTGAATCAATCACAAGACCATATGACTTCGTACTTCCCGCGCAAGTCCTACATCGTACTATGCGATAATGGAGTTATGAAACAATCCATTTCAGTTTCTTTAAGCTGACGTTTTTCAGACCTAGGGTTTCCTAGCTTTATTATTTTCTTTAAGAAACTCAGGGACAAACCCTAGTTCTTTTACGTTTACAATTTACTTACCCTACAATCAGGGAATGTGGGCAAGTATTTAAAGTATAAACGTTTCTTGGATTTTAATTCATTCCCAATGAATATTTCGCAGCATAGGTATTTCTAAGTTTAGATTAATTTGGTTAACTTTTAGAAGGTAATATTGAGATCACCTCCGCACGATTTGTTATCTATGTGTCAATTGATTTTTCAATCCTAAACTTTATTGATTTGAGGTTAGGTAAATTCAATTAATCTTTCTTTTTCCTTGCGAACAAAACTCATGCCAGATAAGCAATCTTTCCCTTGCTAAGTTATACAGTTAGCAATGATAACTTCCTAGAGTTTAAGCATCGTAAGAAACCTTTCATGATTCGCACCTTCCATGATGTTTTGTTGTAAAAAGAATAGGGGTTAATAGTGCAAGATGCAGTTTTATACCTTCTAAACTTAACCAAAGTATACTACTTTAGTGGGTAAATAATCTTGCTCATAATTCGTTTCAATGCATAATGCTTTTTAAAGGAAACTATGTTTATACTTTATTTATTTTGCATGTTTAATTCAACTAAATTCCTTCGTCGTAAATAACTAGGACAAAATATATCTTATCCCTAACAATTCATCTTGCACGATTGAATTAAAAACCGATATAAAATTAAGAAGGAAAAAACCTGGGTTTGGGGTGAGATATCCACATGGATACCGGGAGATGACCCTCCCGCAGCTACTCCTTGGACTTTCTTAGGAGGCATCGCAGTTGTAGTCCTTCGAACGTGAAATCAGCTTTACACTCCTTTTCGGAATTCCATCGTTGCTCCCTTGCCACGTCAATACTCTTCTTCTCTTTTTCGAGTAGGGAAAAAAATCTAGTCCCAAGGGTATTTTGGAAAGGCAAGGAACCGCTAAGGGTTTATCCACGAGGAGGGGTAATAAGACCTTTAAGGTCTTAGTTTCATTGGAAGGGAAAGGTCTACAAAGCCTTTAAAAAAAGGCCCTATAGGGGTATATACATGGGAAAAATGGGGTGTGTGTGTGTGGTTCCAAAAGCATATGAAGGGGCCTTGGGAGATCTTTGGACACGAGGGAGGGGTGTGTGGACACGGGGTGAAAAGGCCTTAGGGGTTTTAAAACCTAGGGGTGAAGGGCTAAAAGGGGAAAGGTGAAGGGTGAAAGGGGCTTATAGCACGGGGGGGAAAGGGTGTGTAAAAAGGGGACATGAGGAGGTGAAAAGGGGTTTCAAAAAGCACAAGAAGGGGGGGCTTATAGGTTAAACACGGGGGGGGTTTAAGGTGGATTTGAACCAGGGGAAAGGGGGCTAAGAAGGCCCTTAAAAAGGATTTTAACCGGGAGGGGGGGGAAAGGTGATAATAGTTCCAAGGGAATGGGAAAGGGGTTTAAGCACGGGTGTAAAAGGGGGCTTTACGGGTTAAACAGGGGGTGAGAGGGGGGAAAATTTTAACACCAGGGGGTAAAAGGAGGCTAAGAAAGCCCTTTAGAAGCTTCCCCCCCAAGAAGCTTCTAAAGCTTCCACATGGGAGGGGGGTGACTAGCCATCCGACGATGGCGTAGTGGCAGCTCGACAGCCTTGTTCGACAGAGTGACAATGAGGGGGTCCTCCCTCCTTCCTATTGCAAGGCGGTAGCGTCGTTGGCGTAACCTACTCTCTCCCTCAACATTACAGACTGGCGGCCCCCCTCCTCACGTCTTCCCCCTATTTAAATAGGGAAGGGGACGGGGATCCTCCCTCTCCTTGTGTCGGCATGCATGGCCGTGCCATACCCACGAGCTCCACCGAGGAGCTTCTGCTTCGTTACTATTCCCCTCCCCTTCTAGCACAACAGTCGGCTGGGGAGGGAATTTTTTTTTTTATATTATCCTTAAGAAAAATGACCTCTTTGATGTCCATAGAGGATACCAAAGATTCCATGAGGACTAAGTCCCTTGCCTTTCAAGTGATCTTCCTTCAATATGAAACTCTTGCCAAACTGAGAAAAGGGGGAGATAACTTGAGTTTTTTTGTTGTTGAGACACGAAAGGAAGACATTATGTCTTTTTTATCTTTCCAATTCTCACATTTATAGAGGGGAGAAAGATGGCAACAAATTCGAAAAGAAGGGGGTGGCACATCCTATTCATCCTCTCCTTCTTTTTCGCAAGCTTTTAAAAGCTTAAAGATTTTTGAATCTTTGCCTTAGTCTTCTTCAAGTCAAGTTGTGATTTTCTTGACATGCCTAAGTCATTAAACATGTCTAGTTTAGTTTAAATTGGACTTATCTAACCATAATAGCTATACACATGGCATTCTTTGTGTTGAGGTATTTGTAGCCATATCGATCTCAGAAGGTGTCGAAGTACAAGACATAGATTATTTTATTTGAGATACTGCTTCTGATAGTCTAAGATCTTCAAATTTGATGTATAAGAAGTCGAGAAAGTGAAAACATCACGTCTAGCCTCAACATCAACCAAGATCTCGGTTTGTTTTAGAATCATTCTCATTCTTACTTCTTAAAAGGGTGAAAGTTAAAAAACAATATAAAATGAAGAACATATCATATTTTAAGATTATTTTTTACCTAGAGACACCTTTTTGAATCGAGAGTTTCGTTGTAAATTTTTATCTTTTTTGGACAAGTATATACCTATTTCTGGGCATTTTTTCATGCCCTCTCAAAGCTCTACTTTTGTCCCATATTTTGTGCACTCTTCTCCTTCCCTCTAGAATATTGTTTCTTGCATACGAATTCTTCTAAAGCAACACTCAGTACTATCTATATTACTCTCTACCCTGCTACAAGAAATCTCACGAGTGATTTTGATACCATTTGCTAAAATCAAATAATCTCTATCTACAACACTCTCTACCCTACTACAAGCAATCACCCTCTTCAGTACTATGCTACAAGATATCTTCCTCTTGAATAGTCTATACTACAAGCAATCAAGTGATAATGGAGGTATCTATATTTTTTTAATCTCTGTGATGTTAATATTCTTCACAATTGTTGTTTAATCATTACGTATCAATTCATAGAGAGAGAGGGGAGAGAGAGAGAGAGAGAGAGAGGGAGAGAGAGAAGGGGGAAAGAGAGAGGACTGTGTGAGATGAACTAAGAAAATAAGTGATAGAGTGACAGAGAGTAAATTGGAGCAAAAGATAAGATGATGTTATTGTTTTCCACTAGCCAAGCTTCTGTATGAATGTGTTTAAATATCTTTGATCAATTTTTGTTTTTTTTTTTTTGTGTGTGTGTGTGAGCGAATATTTTTGATAGAACATAAGATAATTTATTTGATGCTAACTAGAGGTAGATTAAAAGCTAATATTACAAGCAGATTAGAGGTTGATTAGGGTCTATCATGGCTGAAATCAAGATAAAGAGACAAGATCCAACTAGGTAAAAAAGAATACAAATATAGTGAATCAAAGGGGTGTAATTGTGTGATTTGAATGTTAATACAAGTTAAAACTGGCATATATTTTTCTTTGCAAGATGCAAGTTGTAATATCCCCTTTCCCCATAGGAAACCCCCCCCCCCCATTTTTTAATTTTTCTTTCAAAAAAATTTCCCTCTCCCTCCCCCCCGACAGTATGTTGGGGAGAGAGAGAGAGAGAGAGGGAGTGAAGTAGGGAAAGAGGGGGTGCATGCCGCCTAGGTGCTGGCATACAGTTGCGCCTCCCCTTTAAAAGGTCGCCCCTCCTCCTCATTGTCAACAAGTACCCCCCCTCCCCCCTGTGTTGCAGATGCCACCCCCTGCTGTCATCCTGTCTAACAGCCCCCAGCAACGACAGACGACGCCCATGTGATCATGTATGAAGGAGTTGGGAAGAGAAGGGAAGGAGTGGGGAAGAGAAGAGAAGGAGAAGGAGAGAAGAGAAAGAACGAGGGAGAGAGAGAAGAAGTGGAAGAGGGAGAGAGAAGGAGAAGGAGAGGAGTGAGGAGAGAGAAGGAGTGGGGAAGAGAAGGGAAGAAGAGGGAGAGAAGAGAGAAGAGAGAAGAGAGAAGAGAGAAGACGGGAGTGAGAAGAGGGAGAGAAGAGAGAGAAGATAGAGAAGAGAGAAGGAGAAGAAGAAGAAGGGGAAGAAGAGGGAAGAGAGAGAAGAGGGAGAGAAGAAGATAAGGAGAAGAAAAGAAAGAGAAGAGAAGAAGGAAGAGGAAAGGGAGAGAGAAGAGAAGAAGTGAAGATGAAGGGGTAAGGAGAGAGAGAAGAGAGAAGGAGAAGAAGAGGGAAGAGACAGAAGAGGGAGAGAAGAAGAGAAGGAGAAGAAGAAGGGGTAAGGAGAGAGAGAAGAGAGAAGGAAAAGAAGAAGGAGAAGAAGAGGGAAGAGAGAAGAGGGAGAGAAGGAGAGAGAGAAGGGAGAAGAAGATGAAGAAGAGGAGAGAGAGAAGAGAAAAAGAGGGAGAGAAGGAGGAGAGAAGGAGTGGGAGAGAGAAGAGAAGAGGGAGAGGAAAAGGGAAGGAGAGAGAGAAGGGAAAGAGGAGAAGGGGAGAAGAAGAGAACAAGAACAAGAAGAGAGAGAGAGAGAGAGAAGGGAGAAAGGGAGGGGGTGGGAGCTAGTGAGTAACTTCAAGGAGCCACACTCAAACCTTTCCCCCCGGGGCGAAGGACCCCCATCCAGCGATCTTTCCTACCAAACCTATCGTCCTGAAATCCATTGAGGTCCGGACTGCCCAATCTCCGCAAGGCAAATGGCTCCCAAGAAGAAAGTTGTGGGAAGCGTAGGCGCCCAAGCTACCGGTAATGTTGGAGTGGTGAACGGAGCGACCAATGCAACAAACATGAATCAAACCCAGGTTCTAAGTTTTAAAAATTAATTAGGTATTATTTCTCGTAGAAGAGATGAAGGGTTGGTGACGTGCATGGAACAAGAACGAGTCCTAGGGTTTTTGTTTACCCTAAGCTCTAAGTTGCATGCGTGAAACGGTAGAGTATGGAATTCGCATAAGATTATAAGCATGAAATGATAGCTTTTACGCACAAAAAATGATAAGGCCTTCGCATTATTTCAGATAAAATAATAGCTTTTAACCCAATTCAGTGCATGAATAGTCATTTAGAATTCAGGTTTCGAAAACTTGATTTAAAGAAACACATGAAATGATAGTTCCGATGAATAGAGACCTAGACCTTCATGAGATCCAGTGCATTAGGAATAAGTATAGTTGCCCATGGATTGTTTATCAGTCTCGCCATAGACTGTCGCAAATGGATAATCTCCTAGCCTAATTGAAGCTGGTAACCTAACCCTAAATGGATTGTTAACCCAAGTTATGCTTGGTGGTTTGAAAAGGTTGTAAATCCCTTAAGCAAGTGTTTTGATATATCCAGTTAAAATTCTGATTTTGCGTGCAATGGGATTGTGATGCCTTGAAGCAAGAGGTTGTGCATTCAACTGTTTGTTAATGTGGTTTTGGATGTTAACCCAAGTGGGGAGTGTTTGATGATTTCATGGCCGGGTTTGAGATGATTGATTGCCATGGAAACGAAAGGAATGTTTTTCCTAACAATTGTTATTATGCTGGTTGCTTCAGCTATGGTTGATTTCCTAAAGGGATAATTAAGGAAGGATGATGCTAGCTACCCCCCTGTGAGCCGCTAAACCCTAACCAAGGGGGTTATGAATCCATGCTGGGAATGTGGACCGAACCCACCGCGAGAGGTTTCTCCGTGGAAATCACTTGGCGTAGGAGGAAGCTTGGGTGCCAGTGGGGGCTTTGGCTGTAAATGCCAATGCCTTTGGGCCCTACACAAGTGTTCTAGATGAAAACTCGAGGTCTTGATACTAGTTACAAGGTGGAATCTTGGAAGGATAAACCTTTGGGTTTTATTGCCGGAAGACAGAAATATTTTTCTGCGAAGGTAGAAAGGAGCACTTAATTCTCCTATATGGGCAGGAGACACACATTAATCCGAAGATAAGTTAAGGAATTGTTTGATCTTATTTTATCTTGTCTTCGTGTGTGTGGCCTAAATTACGTAAAAGAACCTGTGATTAACGGGTTAATTAAGGAAGTTGCATTTTTATGTCAAACATAATGTGGTAGGTAATTAGATAACTAAGACAACCCTCGAGGGAAGCATGGTGGATGCGACCAATTGGGTCTATCCTACAGAAGGGTGGTCTCGATTAGCCGAGAGCTTTCCTCAAAGGAAATGTTAATGAGGAATGTTAGGAAAGGTCGGATGATGTCCTTAGACAATGTTGGCTAGGACCCCGGTCTTCAGGTCGATCATAGTGGGAACGGCTGGATAAGTTTCGTTGTGCGGCAGACTCGAGAGACCCTAGTTGGCAAAACCCGTGTCATTCCTTGGGAGTGTCGGGCGGCATCTTCTAGAGAAACCTCTCGATGGGCTACTAAGACGTGTCCCGCGATTTTAGGAGTGGGCACGTTATAGTTGATATCTGAGAAAAACTTCTTAATGATGCATGATTGATTAATGTTTGGATCATAGACATAACCTAAATAACCTAAGTGGTATGGCTTGATTGTCAGACATCTTTTGCATCCACGAATGCTGACATGCAAGAGAAGAACTTCCTTCTCAAGCAAATTAAGCTACCCGAGTTTGATGGCAAGGGAAGGACTGTTCAAGCTGACGCCAAGATTTGGATTGAGTCCATGGAGGACTATTTTGAGGCAGCAGGAACTGCATCTGCTAACTAAGCCATGCTCGCCAAACTTAAGCTTATAGGCAAAGTGAGGCTTTGGTGGAAACAGTGGTGCAGAGACCAAGCCATATCGGAGGGGACCGTCACTTGGAATAAGCTTAAGGAAGTTGTGTGAGGGAGGTATCTACCACCTGCCTACCACACACAAAAGATGAATGAATTCTACGACTTGAAGCAGCTAGGATTAACCCTTGAAGCATATTATTCAAAGTTCGTTTCAGTCCTAAAGTATGCACCCCCAATGGATATGACACAACATGTCTCAAAGTTCTGTGCTGGGTTGAATCCACCCATAAACACTCAATTGGAATCAATGCGCCCAACGGACTTGCAAGACGCATTACTCCAAGCGAATATTCCAACTGTCCAAGAACTTAAATCAGGAAACTATGATGAAGATGACTCACGAGATCAAGACAAGAGGTGCCACAAGTGCAGTGAGATAGGACACATCCGTAAGAGATGCCCCAACCGCTGATGTTTCCACTGCAATGAACTAGGACACATCTAAACAAATTTTCCTGAGTTGGACCTTGAGAATCACAAATGTGCGGTCAAACAAAGCCGTCTAAACTCTACTTTTGGCTCATATTATGAACCACATGATGATGAAGGCTTGGAGCCTATTGTAACCTTTGAGGATTACTAGATGTCCGAGGAAGATCCTCTTGAGGTAATAAGTCTTGTACTTGGAATAAATCCTATTGAACCCTATGAGTCATGGCAAGTTGTTATTTTAAGATGATAATTTGAGTAATCAGAGTTGCGTAGTGAAAGTGTGATGGGTCCCAACCCACACATTAATTTGTGGGTGGGTGGGTGGAGACTTTACATACGTTAATTTTTACTGAGTTACAAGAGAAGAAATCTCTTCTCAAACAATTTAAGAAAGAAAAAAAGAATGATAACAAAAACAAATTGTTTATCATAACGCAGACAAAATGAAACATGATAAAGGTCTTGATGTTCAAGATCGCGAGGCGTATCTTAATCAGCGTGTCCCATGTCCTTGCTCTCAATGTAAGCTAACAATTAGACAAAAATGTTGATTGTCTATAGAATACGTACGACAGTTCGGTGAGTTTCAATCTAAGATCATTGATCAGGCGATCTTGGATTTTTAGAAAATGGTAAGAAAAGTAGTTATTATCAATCATGCATTGTAAGCTAATTGAATACCATATACAAAAACATTGGGTGTGGCTAGCAAATTTTCTATCTAGGGAGGTGACGTCTTGTCCCAAGGAGGAGTGCACCCTTTGCGGCCAATTAGAAGAGTTCATGAGCGTGCGATGGATGGAGTGCCTAAGCTAATCCACCACTTGGAAGGTACTACCCAATCTATATTGTCAATACCAGAGGAGACAGACAACCTTTGAGACTTACCTACAATCTTGGAGCCTGAGATGGAGGCAATGATCGATGCATTGATTCCCATGGATGTCAAGACTTCCGATCTTCTTAGAGAGGAAGCATCCATACCATTATATGATGGGTGCCGAGTATCTTACCTTAAGATACTGCTTGGACTCCTAAGTGTGCAAGCAAAATACAAGTGGAGTGATGCGAGTGTGGTTGAGTTGATCAGGTATCTCGTACATACACTTCCTTGATTTCTTTTCGGCACTATCATTAAAAACATTTGTGCTTTTTCAAGGTGTTTTATGATTTTTTTTCAAGTTACTAAAGTATCATATATTACCACTTTCCAATACCATGCTTGAGTCTTGTGATGATGTATGACATGTTTTACGAAAGTTTGGCATGGACTACAACATCATCCATGCATGTATCAATGATTGCATACTGTTTCAAGGAGAATACGAGATATGGAGACATGTCCAAAGTGTGGTTCTCACACATATCGACAGGACTTGCAAGGTCAGACCATCCCTCCAAAAGTTCTTAGATACTTTTTGCTTATCCCCCGCATAAACCACATGTTTCATGCGTCCAACATGGCGAGCTTGACAACATGGCATGCACAAAATAGATCTGTAGATGGAGCTCAACGAATATTAGTGGATTCATGTACATGGAGCCACATTAACTCTACCTTCTTAGACTTTGCTCAAGAGCCAAGGAATCTTTGGCTCGATCTTGCAATGGATAGCGTGAACCCATTCGGTCTGTGCTCAACTTCTTATAGTGTGTGCCCTATAGTCCTTGTCAACTACAATATCCCTCCATGGCTTTCTATGAAGAAAGGACATCTCATCCTTAGCTTACTTGTCCCGGCTGCTAGAA
This sequence comes from Lygodium microphyllum, assembly GCF_053477565.2. Classification (NCBI taxonomy): domain Eukaryota; kingdom Viridiplantae; phylum Streptophyta; class Polypodiopsida; order Schizaeales; family Lygodiaceae; genus Lygodium; species Lygodium microphyllum. The sequence goes on along the minus strand of NC_141156.1, from coordinate 33,226,017 downwards.
AGCCAAAAATATGGACGTGTATCTTCATCCATTAGTCGATGAGCTTAAGATTTTGTGGGAGGAGGGGGTCACCGTGCAAGATATGAGCAAGCACGATGGTCCACGGTCCGCCAATATTTGAGCCATTCTCATGTGGACGATGCATGACTTTCCGGGATTCGAAGAGTGCTCAAGTAAATAGACTTCCACTCTCGTTGGTAATATCTATCATAGCTCGTTCAAGTTTGTATTCACTAGATAGAGGTATTGGGACAAGTCTGGTTACCTGAGATTATCATGCATGTCCATTGTGCGAGCCACAATTAGACTCTCAAAGGTCACAAACCATGAAGAAGATTGTATATCAAAGGACACACCGCTTTCTTGCCATAGGGTCATGAACTTAGGGAAGGTTTTCTTGGATGACCTCTAATACGTATGAATGCCAAAAGCTGGTACGAGCTGAAAATGGTCCATATGGAGACACATCCAAACGGAATGTGACAGTTCTCAATTTTCTACGAGTTTCCATATTGGACCCACTTACAGATCAACCAATTGTTGGATCCCATGCATATTTTCAAGAACTTGGGCAGCTTGCTATGGGAGCACATCACAGGAAAGAGAGACACTATAGGGGCATGAATAGATTTGAAGGAGATAGGTAAGATGGAGGCGCTTTGACCACAGTCGAGTGCTGATGGTCGCGTGCAGCTAGCTCGTGCTCCTTGGGTTTTGTCCACTAAAGAAGAGCGCATTGTGAAGGAAATAGTCAAGTCTATCCACACTCTGACGGGTATGATGCGTTCTCTCAGGTCTGCGTTTTCTAAAGATGACCAATTATCAGGGCTAAAATCCCATGATTGGCATAAGATATGTCAAGTTTATACTATGAATGGATTGTAAGTGGCATGCGCATTTTTCTATTTGAAGTGTAGTCATTATTCATAATGCTTTCTTATTTGTGGCAGTTTGTACTACTGATCGCGATCGCAGGATGCCTTACTCCAGAAATACGCAGGGCCATTTTTAGATTGTTAAATTTATTGCAATGGATCTCACATAAGGAGATTAAGATGTCCTCTATTGAGTCCGCAAGGCGGGGAGCAGTGGAGACAGTTTGTCTCTTTGAGAAATACCTACCTACCAGCATGCTCATGATACAAATCCACCTTCTTGTGCATCTTGTAGATGAAGTGGAGATTGTTGGACCTATCCATACACGACGGATGTTCTTCTTGGAGTGCTTCATAAAAACCCTAAAAGGCTTTGTGTGACAATGAGCTCAGCCAGAAGGTAGCATGGCTGAAGCTTGGTTGGTGTCTGAAAGGCGCTAGTGCATATTTCACAATGGCTACCAATGGTGGATCCAGACAATAGTATGCTATGGTCGCTGAAGGACAATGATAGACTGACCAGAGATGTGATGGTTGGAAATGGGGTAGAAAAAAGAATGGATACTGCAATGGAGGAGAAAGTGAATCGCTTTTGTATGTTGCACCATGCCTCTATGGAGACATGGCTCACTAGGTACTAGCAAGCTAGGCAAGATCGAGAGGAAGTGCGATCTGAATTTCGACGTAGTACGTGCCATCGACTGATTCGATATCCCAAGGGCATGGAGGAGATGCCATGGTTTACGTCAACGCGATGGTTACATGGAGCTTTGATCGCAGCATCTCGTGAAGTGACATAGGTCTCAACCGAGGAGTGGGAATTCTCGAGGGAATGTAGTCCAAAGGTGATAACATGTTTAGGGTTTGTCGTATCTATATTTTATATGTGACAAATAATTGAGTGTTTCAATGTACAATATAAAATATATAGTGTAGCGTGGTCGTGCAAACGACATTTTTGCATGGATTGTATTGATAAAATGCGCTCTACAATAGACTGTGGTATCATGGCAAGGTTCGAGCAAGAGAGCCGACGATGAGCAATAGATCCAAACATGGTTATAGATGAGATGGAGTATTTTGGAAACTTGCAAAGTATTGTTAGGATGGATTACCGTAGCTTTTCCATGATACTATTCGATGTGTAGTGGTTCAAAGTGGTACTTGAAGGAGCTGGAGCAAGAGTTCGATGAGGTCCATCTGGATTTCTCAAAATAGATTCTGAAAAAAAATGGACGGATTTGCGCGACACCTTTGGTTTGCCGGCCCATTGTGAATAGGTGCATGAACTCATTTGTTTGTTAATTGTATTACAACATGGTACATGTCACAATAGTTAAATCTCTCTTGTACGTGTTTGTGAATAGGTAATTTTCTATCCAAACACCCGACAACCTCGATGGTGGTATGTGATATCTTCAGCTCCCCGAAGTGCGGGAGTATATATCAAAGCGATATTGTGAGCATAGATGATGACAATATGCAAATAGATGGGTCGATATTGCAAGGGGTGGAGGCCACTGAAAGCTTCAAGCATGTAGAGGAGCCAACATCGAGTAACAATGATGGAAATACAGAAATCCAAGAGTTCTTTTAGAACGAGGTGGACTCATCCTTTTGTGGTGATATGTCTATCGACCTTCTAGTTTATGCTGAGTTGTGTCAGGAGATTGACATGGGGCCACAGGATACTTCATACTTGGAGCATCTACTTACTCAATTCATTGACTAATCGCTTATAAGGTTACATAACATATGCATTTTAAGTAAGATCATTTTTTAAAAGATTTATATTACCGTGCCTAGTTTTGAGTCATATAGTATGCTCTATCAACAATTGGATACAGGTTTTAAGCAAGTCTTCAAAACTAAGCAAGTAATGCCTCTACCAAAACCACTTCTTGTGAAGAAGGCTTGAAAACAACCAAATGAGAAAGTCTTAGAACTAATTGGTGAGCCAATGCATCTGGAGAATACACACATACTGAAGTATAGTTTCAAAGAAGTTTCATTTGTATTGAATGCATCCAACAACTTTGTATTGGATATATGTAGGGTTCAGATTGCTACTATCAAGTTCTACAATATGTCTATGGAAGAATGTAGAGGCAAGCTTAATCCTCAAACTTGATGAGAGTGAGATTCTTAAGGGGCAAAAACTTGAACATGTGATATAGCACTTATGAATCAAGCATTGGATCCCAACATCGATGAAAACCATCCTTTATACTTGAGTGTCAATTAGAGAATGAATTATGGTGGCTTGCAGCATTTGAAGTACCAAAGGAGGACTATGAAGTACTTAAAGTTTTTTTTAACCTCACTAATATACCCAGTGTTATTCAATAGTAAGATAATGGAGCAATTTTACACATTGAGGGGTTTGGGGACTATCAAGTTGAATGACATCTTGCAGATGATTTAAAAACATTGAAGTGTATGTTTGATTTATCAAATGTAGTGAATGCAAAATTTCCATGCATATACTGCATGCAAACTAGAAAGAAAGGGAAAGATGGAAACAAAGAATGGCTTACCAAGGCAAGACAACAAGGTGCTCCAACACGTGATAAAAAAGTCATGAGAAATGGAATGCTAGTTCCAGTGGATCCAAATTGGCATCCTATTTTGAAAATACTACTAACAAGGGTTTACTTTTGCACATTGCATTGTTTGGTTAGAATAATTGAGAAGCTAGAATATGAATATATATGCTTTGCATACAAGATGCAGCCTATGTCACAAGCTAATGATGCATGCAAGAAGGTAGAACAAGTCCTCTCTGAAGTTGGATTGCATGGGGGCCAATTAAAAATTAAAAAGGACGAGACAAGAGTGGAAATATCCCTTGTAAACCATACTTTGGCGGACCCAAGGATAGGAATTTTTTATCTCCACCTCGAGATGAGGAAGGCAATATACTTGTAAAACAACCAAAGAAGTATGAAGCATGGAAAAAGTTGCACCTTGTTGTTCTTAATTGGAGCAATGGGGGTCGAACGAGGATTGCAAAGGCAGAAGTGTGGATACACCTAGATAGATTAGCAGGTCTCTTATAAAAGTTGAGGTTTAGGGATGGTGATGCCAATACATTTTAAGAGATAAGCCAAATTTCATAAGTCCATGGTGGAGGCATGGACTACAAACATCATAACACACTACATGGTCAGTATTGTCACCATTACAAAAAAATATCATCATTTTGAATTAGTTTGTGTTTCTAACCTCTCTTCTTATGCAACATATACTTGAAGCACATGGTCTATACTTTGCAGATCAAGGAAGTTTGGCAGTATGGTCAACTCAAGGCATGGAATAATCTCACTTGCAAGCTCCTTGTGCTTTTCAAAAGGCAACTAATCATGGAGGTGGCATCAATGATTTCAATTCTATGAGACAATTATTACAATGGTGGAATATGAGATTAGAGATGTGATACAAGGAAAAAGAAAAGAATTCCAAAACCTCTCAAGTAGAATTTATAAGTAGGGCAATATATGAAGTGAGAAAAGCAAGATATGAAAACAACACAACTAGACAACACCACATAGAATGGTTGGCAACCCAAGAGAGAGATGGCAAGAAATGGAGACCTAGATGAAGATAATAATTTTGATGCATTTAGAGTCCACGAGAGAGCACAAGTACTAAGGATATGACACATCAATACTCCTATATTGAATATGAGATGTCTTGCAAATTTTGTTTAAAATTTTGAAGGTTTGTCACTATGTTTTTCAAAGTTGATTTCAAACTATGTTTTTAAATTATGAAAATTCAATTTTGAAATCCTAAAACAAAGATATAAAAATTCTAAACCTTGGAACATTCACTAGCCTAGAGAGAGAGGGGCATGAGGAGGGTTGTAGGAGACAGAGAGAGGTAGGGATGGGATGGGATGGAGAAATGAAATGAAATGGTAATTTTAAGTTTCATTTACACCACAGTAAGTTTAAAAGTTTTGTATTTAAGTCAAGTCTCTCCTTTCATTTTTTCCAATTACTCTTCACTCTACTCTTCCCCTTTCTATCCTTCATCATCACACAACCATGGCATGTTCCAAGCTTCCTATCAAGAAGGTGCCTGCAAGAGCAAGATCTCAACACTCTTTCGAATCTAGTAAGCATACTGTGAGTGACAAAGGTCCCCTCATGGGCCGACAACGGTGGCTCTACTACAGCAGCTAATAATGGTGGCACTACTGTGGCCAACAATGGTGGTGCTAGTATGGTCAATAATGATGGTTCACCATTGTCTAGAAGTGGTGGTCCACATGCTCCAGTTGCTCCACCTCCCACTATTGCTCCAACTGGTAATACACATCCTCCAACAAATAAGAAGCAAAGATGGAGACCAGGCACAACTGCACTACGTGAGATAAGGAAATCGCAAAAGAGTATCAACTTGATTACTCCTAAGGCACCGTTCTCTAGGTTTGTAACATGTCCACTTGTATCTTCAGGACATGTCTTAGCAGTCCATCGGAAAGGATGTCTAGAAAGCTCCGCCCGGCACTCCCATGGAATGTTACGGGGTTTACGATCTAGGGCTTTCCGCGTCTGCCACATAGCGGAAGTATTCCGGCCATTCCCACTTAGGATCGACCTGCATTAGGGTTTTCCTTAGTGGTCATTTCCTAATAGCAACTAGCATCGGACCCAAGTGAACTACTTTACGCAGAAATGAGGTCCGAAGCGGATTCACACTAGACTTGGTTCAAGGAGAATGGGAAATGAGAGGGATGCAAAGCTCAACCTCTCTGCCATAAGGCATAGTCCCATTCTGTTCCCCTAAAATAGCGTAAATCGGGTTCAATCATAACTCTAGGTCAACGCTTTTGTTGTTCTGTTCTTTGATGATCTTCCTACTCTCCCTCGTGATTTGAGAAAAGTTTTCGGCCAACGGAGACCACCCATCCATAGGACGGACCTATGGCCCATCCTCCACACTTTCCTCACGTTGTTTTAGTTATTTAATTACCTAACACATTAGTTGGACATGTAACAATCAGCTTCTTTAATTAGCCCGTTAAGCACTGGTTCTTTCACGTAATCATATCACTTGACATAGAAAAAAAATATCGGACAAGTTCCTTATTAAAATGTTATCATATTTATCTTTGAAATACAAAAAGTCCAGCCCGTAGGCTTATCCACAATCCAGTCGAAGGCTATCCAGCAATCCACAGGGATTACCAATCCAATTTTTCGCCCAAAGACTAGTATGCAGGCCTCGAGATTCAATCCTGAGTCACATTAGCCTCTTGTGCAAGGCCCAAAATGCGAGGAATTTACGGCCAAAGCCCCCCTGGCACCCAAGCGTCCTCTTGCTCCAAGAAGTGCTCAACGGAGAGACCTCTCGCGGCCGGTTCTGTCCATTTTTTCGGCGTGGTTAACAACCCCCTTGGTTAGGGTCAGGTAGGCAATCGGGGGTAACTGAAGCTGCCTCTCCCTTCACGACTTCAACCTAAAGTATAGATATCCATTTATCTTTTAATTCATTAATCAAAACAAAGCCAAACAGTGCTCTTAAATCTGTAACAAGCACAAACATTTTCATTGGTCGTTTTTGTTGGCAACTGCTAACGAATGAATCCTTCCTTTCGAATGCATCCAGCACTCAATCTGGGATGACTTGCAACTTGGCAAGATCCCCTATATCCTGGGTTAGGGTGTACCTTATTATCCCGACTTGGTCAAACCTTAAGTTCATAGGTTATTTCAGTTTATCGGCTGGTCTATTGCTTCCAAGCAATCTTCTTTACCAAAGAAAGATACTAAATTAGGATGATTATTCATCCTCTTGCAAGATAGCTTGCGTAAGGACTTGCCAACCTCATTGCAAGAATTTGGCCATTCCCTTGTGATTCAATCACAAGATCATATGACTCCGTACTTGCTGCGCAAGTGTCGCATTAAACTATGAGACTTATTCTACTCATTGAACGGAGTCACGAAACAATCTGTTCTTGATTACATTAGGCTGACATCATTAGTCGTAGGGTTCCAAGTTCCATCTTGTAAGATTCTTAAGGACAAACCCTAGAGCATTTCCCAAATATGTTTCACTGTCCCTACATTTGGTGAATGTGGGCAAGAATTTTGGGTATAGGAGTTTTAGTTTTAACAATACGTACGATTAGGTCACGTATTAATTTTCTAGTGAATTTTTTGGAATTTAACTTATTCTAAACGAGTACTCCGTGGTTTAGGTGTTTTAGATTTATGCCAATTTGTTTAACTCTAGAAGATAATTACGTGATCATTTCCACATGACTCGTTGTCTACGCCTAAATTGATTTTTCAACCCTAACTTATTGATTTAAGGTCAGGTTAATTCCAACTAATCTTCCTATAACTTTGCAAACAAAATTCATGCTAAACAAGCAACCTTTTACTTGATTATTTATGCAGTTGACAAACGATAATTTCCTAGAGTTATGCATTGTAAGAATCATTTCATGCCTTGCACTTTCCATGATGATTCATTGCGAAGAGGATATGGGTCAATAGTGCGATATGCAGTTTATACTTCCAGGCTTCAATGAAGTATACTATTTTAATGGACATTAATCCTTTTTTTTTTTCCATTTCAATGCATAAAGCTATTTGCTAGAAATCCATTTATGCTTCCTTTATTTTGCTTGTTTTATTGACAGTATTAATGACTAAGTTCCTCTGTCGTGAGCATTTAGGACAAAAATATATCCTATTTCCAACAATTAACCTTGCATGATTGAATTACAATAATACCAAATAAAAATTAGGAAGGAAACCTGGGCTTGGGGTGAGATGTCCACGTGGATGCCAGGAGACGACCCTCCTGCGGCTATGCCTTGGGCTTTCTTAGGAGGCATTGCGAGTGTAGCCTTTCCGTCATAGATGCTGTTTTGCGAATTTCCTTCTTAAGTTCCACCATCCTTTACAAGTTTCTTTTTCTTCCCTTCGTGGAGACTCTTTGAAGGGATGGGTGTGTGGAGGAGGGAAGAACCATGGAAAGGGGTCTAAAATCGGGAAAGGGGGTATTGTGAAAACCCTTCGTAAGTAGGGCTCATTTTTACATGGGAAAAAGGGCCTAATGGGGGCCCTTAGGGGGAATTTACGAAAAAAAAACCATAAGATAAAAGCTTTTGAGGGGGTGGGAAAAGGGCCTAATGGGGGGGTTCAAGGGGGAAATTCGAGAAGGGTAAAGAAAAAGGGGCTTAGGGGAGCCCTTAAAGGGATTTAAAGACACGGGGAGGACAAGGCTTTTAGGTTAAAACCCTTTTATGGGGAAAAGGCCCTAAGGGAGCCTTAGAGAGGAATGTTAAAGGGGAAAAAAAAACAGTAGTCTTAAAGGTTATAAAAACGGAGCCTAAGGCCCTTAGGGGGAAAATTGGAGGGGGTGGGAAAAGTAACCCCAAAAGCCCACAAGAAGGGGGCTTAGGGAGGCCCCCTTGGAAGCTTCTAAGCTTCTAGAAGCTTTGGCCACATGGAGGGGGAGGTTTAGATCAGACGGGGGGTACACTCATCCGACGGCGACAATGGAATACAAGGCGGCTCCTCCCTGGGTGCATGCGATGATGGGCAGCTCGGCAGCTCCTGATCAGTGGAGAGCGGCAACCTCCTTGGCTTCTCCCTCCCTCAAGCCTTCTCTCTCTCACTCACAGCCTTAGAACGGCATCATGGCGGCAGCACTCCATCTTCTTCCCAATCTCTGGCCGTCCCTTTCAGCCTGCGTCCCCTCAAATATATAGGGGAGGGGATAAGATTCTCCCTCCCCCACGCGTCGAGCTGCATGCTCAGAGTGTAAGCAAGCTCCAGCAAGGATCTTGCCCTACATTCTATTCCCCTCTTCCTCCAGCTCGAGTGTCGACTAGAGGAGAGGGGAAAATTTTTATCTTTATTTAATTAAAAAAATTATCCCAATTTCTTATTAGAAGTAGTTCACGTGTGAAAGGAGGAGAATGAAATTAGAATGTTACATTTCTCTCCCCCTTGGAGGAATCGAGATGTCCTTATCTCGAGTTCAACTGGGGATATTGATGGTTGAGAGTGCCTTCATCTATCCAAGTGGCATCCTCTTCGGGATAATCTTTCCACTGGACGAGGCATTCTCTCAAGGTTCTGGATCTCAATTGTCTCTCCCTAACATCTAAGATCATGTCAGGCCTTAGTTCAAGGACTCCTTGACTAGGCATTACAACTTGTTGGTCATCAAATACATGGTTAGGATTAGGTACATACTTCTTCAATAGGCTGATATGGAATACATTGTGAACCTTTAGGTTCTCAGGGAGTTGCAGTTTATAAGCATTAGGTCCTAAGCATTTGAGGACCTTGTACAGTCCACAATACCTTGGACTTAGCTTCTTGCAATCACCTAAGGATAGGGAACTCTTCTTAGGGCGTACGCGAATGAAGACCATGTCTCCTTTTTCGAAGACTCTATCTTGATGCTTCAAATCCGGGTATGCCTTCTGTCTATCCTTGGCAGCTTGGATGTCCTCTCTTATTGACTTTATTTGGTCATCCATATCTTCCAACATCTGCCTTGAAGCTTCAACCCTTAAGGTTGGATCTTAGAAGTTTAGGGGACTTCGACAGTCATGACCATACAATGCTTGGAAAGGGGTCATCTGAATGCTTTGTTGGTAAGAAGCATTGTAGGCAAATTTAACCAAAGGTAAGTATTGGATCCATCTCTTCGGCTCACGACACCAGTATGCCCTAAGCATATCCTCGATGACTTGATTTACTCACTCTGTTTGGCCATCCGTTTGGGGATGCTAAGCAGTGCTAAAGCAGATTTGAGTCCCAATAGCTTCAAAGATAGCTCTCCAGAAGTGTGATGTGAAGAGAGAATCACGATCACTAATGATTCTTCTGGGTAACCCATGTAGCTTGAATATCTCCTTGATAAACAATCTTGCAATGTCTGAGGCTTTATAGTTTGTCTTAACTGGAATAAGGTGTGCAACCTTATTAAGCATGTCAACCACAACCATGATGGGGTTGTATCCTCCCTGGACTTGGGGTAGGCCTACAACAAAATCCATACTGATGAATTCCCATTTCATTTGGGGAATGTCAAGTGGTTGTAGCTTCCTTGGCATCTTGACATGTTCGGCTTTGATATGTTGACAACACAAACACTCGGTGACATATTTGAGAGCGTCACCTTTAAGCCTCTCCCAATGCTAGCTCTTCCTAACTGCATTAAGAGTTTTGGCATAGCAGGATGTCCTGCAAAAGGGGAATCATGAGCTTCCCACAAAATCTTCTGCTGAAGTGACTGGCTTGCTGGTATACATAGCCTTGTTCTGTAGTAAACAAGCCCATTATTAATAGAGAATTCATGATACTTAGCCTGTAGCTTTTGGTTCTAATCTTTGATAGAGATCTCTCTTAGCATTGTTTGGTAGGCCAGATCATGGCATGCATCCTCTCTAGCTAACTCAAGTATAGGGTTGTTTGGCATAGATACTTTTGTAGCTAGAGATCTAGCTGTTGATGGATTCTACAAGATTAGAGAATTAAAGAATGCCTTGCGACTAAGTGCATCGGCAACTACATTCTCTTTTCCTGGTCGGTACTTGATTTCAAAGTCATACTCCTCCAACACTTCAATCCACCGACGTTGCCTCATGTTGAGCTCATTTTGGGTAAAGATCCATTTGAGACTCTTATGGTCAGTTACTAGTGTAAACTTGTTACCCAACAGGTAGTGTCTCCAAAGCTTTAGAGCATGGATGACAGTTATGAATCCCAGATATTCAATCTAACATTTGAAGAATGCACACTTCTTCATCTTAGCATACAGCTTATGTGACCTCATTGTCTCAAGGACAATCCGAAGTTGGGGTTCATGATCTTCTTCCTGTTTGGAATAGACTAAAGTGTCATCGAAGAAGATGAGCACGAAGTCATCAAGATATGACCTAAAGATTTCCTGCATTAACCTGTTGAAAGTGGCAGGTGCATTCGTAAGCCCGAATGACATAACTAGGAACTCAAAGTGCCCATATCTTGTATTGAAGGCCGTCTTGGGGATATCTTCTTCCTTGATCCTTATCTGATAGTAACCTGACCTGAGATCAATCTTGGAGAAGATCTTTGCACCTTGAAGATGATCAAGAAGCTCATCTATTCTAGGAATAGGGTACTTGTTCTTGACCGTTGATTGATTCAATCCTCGGTAATTAATACATAGTCGAAGTGTTCCATCTTTCTTTTTCTGGAACAGTACTGGAGCTCCCCATGGTGAAATGCTAGGCCGGATGTAGCCGTGATCTAGTAGTTGCTTGAGTTGTTCCTTCATCTCAATTGCTTCTGGTATGGACATTCTATAAGGTCTCTTTGCAATTGGCATAGCTCCTGGTACTAACTTAATCTCATGATCCAGTTCCCTTTGAGGCGGGAGCTCTGTCAACTCTTCAGGGAATACGTCCACGTATTTCTTTAGCCAAGAAGGTCCTTCACTAGACTCTTGCTTCTGATCTAACTTGTTGAGCTTAATTAAGTAGACAGGTAATCCTTTTCTGACTCCTTTTATGATCCGAGATACTTTGGCCAATTGGATTCTCGGCCACTCCAGCCTCACCTTCATTTGTGACTAATTCCCTTTCGAGTTTCGAAAGGAAACTTGGCCCTTTCCACAATGAATGTGGGCATCGGGATTTAAACCAGTACAAAATTTGGACACCTGTTGTGTCATGTCCATCTGCGGAGCATACTTAAGAAGTGAGACAAATTTGGAATAGTATGCGTCAAGAGTGAGTCCCAGCTGTTTTAGCTTGTAGAACTCATTCATTTTCTGTGTGCGATATACAGGTGGTAAGTATCTTCCTTGCACAGCTTTCTTCAGCTTCTCCCAAGTAACGGATCCCTCTCTGATCCCTTGATCCCTGCACCATTGCTTCCACCAAAGCCTGGCTTCGCCGGTGAGCTTCAGCTTGGTAAGCATAGCCTGATTGGCGGGTGCAGTACCGGCTGCTTCGAGGTAATCCTCCATGGATTCAATCCAAATTTCAACATCCGCTTGGACGGACGTGCCTCTCCCATCAAACTCGGGCGGCTTAATCTGCTTGAGAAGATACTTCTTCTCCTGGATTACAGCAGTACTTGATGTAGGAGGCGAACTACGAACCTGTACCTGGGGTTGTGCCTAGATAAAGGTTTCTTAACATTATTATACGATAAACGTTATTGATTTATATTGCATCTTCAATTCCGCTATCACCCAAGCAATCTAACCACTTAAATTTTTATAAATTCTCATGCACAATAAGACATTGATAAAAAGAAGTCTTATTTGTATTTATATGGGCTTAGCCCTTTTGGAACACAACATTTCTTGCGATGATAAGCCAACTGTTACATTTAATTTGGGGAGAACAATGTTGTATTACATTTATCTACAGGAACTGTATAATAGTATGGTTTCAGGTCATGGACCTTCAGGAATCGGTAACTCATTGGAAGTTCAGGGTACCCTTTCCTTTGGAACCCATTCTTCTCATGGTGCTCCAACATCTTAATCCTGTCGGCGGGGATCACACGGGTTACTTCCTCATACACATATGAGTTCATCTCAACCCTTCGACCTCGAATATGTAAAGTTGAGTTTACATGAGCTTCCACAAAAATGAACAGCTTCACGACTTTCATGTCTTCCAACCACTTGATCCTCTTTAGGTTGGTTTGTAGATAAGCAAACCGATGGGCGGCTATATAGTAGATTCCTGAGGCACCCGTCCATCTTCGTTCCATGTACAAAGATGATGGATTATAGATTTTCTCCAAGATGTTCATCATCTCAACCCTTTGTCGATAATGTGGAGAATGCATTGCAGTCATAAACATGACTTGAAATACTAAGAACTTGTTCCACACTTCGTAATTCTGCAAGACAGCATTGAAAGTAAGGAAATGTTTGGACAGCAACAGTTGTTTTACTTCATCTTATTAAGATTTCATAAAAATAATTCCGTTGTTGGTCGGCTCTGATACCAACTGTAACGTGTCCACTTGTATCTTCAGGACACGTCTTAGCAATCCATCGGAAAGGATGTCTAGAAAGCTCTGCCCGGCACTCCCATGGAATGTTACGGGGTTTACGATCTAGGGCTTTCCGCGTCTGCCACGTAGCGGAATTATTTCGGCCGTTCCCACTTAGGATCGACCTAAATTAGGGTTTTCCTTATTGGTCATTTCCTAACGGTAACTAGCCTCGGACCCAAGCGAACTACTTTACGCAGAAACGCCACGTTCGAAGCGGATTCACGCTGCACTTGGTTCAAGGAGAATGGGAAACGAGAGAGATGCAAAGCTCAACCTCTCTGCCATAAGGCATAGTCCCATTCTGTTCCCCTAAAATAGCGTAGATCGGGTTCAATCATAACTCTAGGTCAACGCTTTTGTTGTTCGTGTTCTTTGACGATCTTCTTGCTGTCCCTCTTGATTTGAGAAAAGTTCCCGGCCAACCGGGACCACCCATCCGTAGGACGGGGACCTATGGCCCATCCTCCGCACTTTCCTCGGGTTGTTTTAGCTATTTAATTACCTAACACATTAGTTGAACATGTAACAATCAGCTTCTTTAATTAGCCCGTTAGGCACTGGTTCTTTCACGTAATCATATCACTTGACATAGAAAAACAATATCAGACAAGTTCCTTATTAATAGGTTATCATATTTATCTTTGAAATACAAAAAGTCCAACCTGTAGGCTTATCCACAATCCGCCCAAAGGCTATCCAGCAATCCACAGGGATTATCAATCCAAATTTCTGCCCGTTGACTAGTATACGGGCCTCGAGATCCAATCCCGAGTCACATTAGCCTCTTGTGTAGGGCCCGGAAGGCGAGGGATTTACGGCCAGAGCCCCCCTTGGCACCCAAGCGTCCTCCTGCTCCAAGTAGCGCTCAAAAGAGAGACCTCTGGGGGCGGGTTCAGTCCACTTTCCTGGCGCAGTGAACAACCCCCTTGGTTAGGGTCAGGTAGGCAGTCAGGGGTAACTGAAGCTGCCTCTCCCTTCAGGCCTTCAACCTGAATTATAAATATCCATTTATCTTTTAATTCATTGATTAAAAAAAAGCCAAACAGTGCTCTTAAATCTGTAACAAGCACAAACATTTTCATTGGTCGTTTTTGTTGGCTGGAATGCGTTGAGCACTCAATCCAGGATGACTTGCAATTTGGCAAGATCCCCTATATCCTGGGTTAGGGCATTACCCTATTATCCCAACTTGGTCAAACCTTAAGTTCATAGGTAATTTCAGTTTATCAGCTAGTCTATTGCTTCCAAACAATCTTCTTTACTCAAGAAAGATACTAAATTAGGATGATTATTCATCCTCTTGCAAGATAACTTGCGTAAGGACTTGCCAACCTCATTGGGAGAATTTGGCCATTCCCTTGTGATTCAATCACAAGATCATATGACTTGGCACTTGCTGCACAAGTGTCACATCGAACTATGAGACTTATTCTACTCATTGAATGGAGTCATGAAACAATCTGGTCCTGATTACATTAGGCTGATATCATTAATCCTAGGGTTCCAAGTTCCATCTTGTAAGATTCTTAAGGACAAACCCTAGATCGTTTTCCAAATATGTTTCACTGTCCCTACATTTGGTGAATGTGGGCAAGTATTTTGGGTATAGGAGTTTCAGTTTTAGCAATACGTACGATTAGGTCACGTATTAATTTTCTAGTGAATTTCTTGGAATTTAACTTATTCTAAACGACTACTCCATGGTTTAGGTGTTTTAGGTTTGTGCCAATTTGTTTAACTCTAGAAGGTAATTACGTGATCATTTCCACATGACTCGTTGTCTACACGTAAATTGATTTTTCAACCCTAACTTATCGATTTAAGGTCAGACATAGGTTAGATTAATTCCAACTAATCTTCCTATAACTTTGTGAAAAAAAATCATGCTAAACAAGCAACCTTTTACTTGATAATTTATGCAGTTGACAAACGATAATTTCCTAGAGTTATTCATCCTAAGAATCATTTCATGCCTTGCACTTTCCATGATGACTCATTGCGAAGAGGATATGGGTCAATAGTGCGATATGCAGTTTATACTTCCAGGCTTAAACAAAGTATACTATTTTAATGGACATTAATCTTTTTTTTTTCATTTCAATGCATAAAGCTATTTGCTAGAAATGCATTTATGCTTTCTTTATTTTGCTTGTTTTATTGACAGTATTAATGACTAAGTTCCTCCGTCGTGAGCATTTAGGATAAAAATTTATCCTATTTCCAATAATTAACCTTGCATGATTGAATTACAACAATACCAAACAAAAATTAGGAAGGAAACCTGGGCTTGGGGTGAGATGTCCACGTGGATGCCAGGAGACGACCCTCCTGTGAGACGGCTATGCCTTCGGCTTTCTTAAGAGGCATTGCGAGTGTAGCCTTTCCATCATAGATGCTGTTTTGCAAATTTCCTTCTTAAGTTCCACCGTCCTTTACAAGTTTCTTTTGCTTCCCTTCGTGGAGACTCTTTGAAGGGATGGGTGCGTGGAGGAGGGAAGAACCACGAAAAGGGGTCTAAAATCGGGAAAGGGGGTATTGTGAGAACCCTCCGCAAGTAGGGCTCATTTTTACATGGGAAAAAGGGCCTAATGGGGGCCCTTAGGGGAAATTTGTGAAACAAAAGCCATAAGATAAAAGATTTTGAGGGGGTGGGAAAAGGGCTTAAGGGGGGGTTCAAGGGGAAAATTCGAGGAGGGTAAAGAAAAAGGGGCTTAGGGGAGCCCTTAAAGGGATTTAAAGACACGGGGAGGACAAGCCTTTTAGGTTAAAACCCTTTTATGGGGAAAAGGCCCTAAGGGAGCCTTAGAGAGGAATGTTAAAGGGGAAAAAAAAACAGTAGTCTTAAAGGTTATAGAAACGGGGCCTAAGGCCCTTAGGGGAAAAATTGGAGGGGGGGGGGGAAGTAACCCCAAAAGCCCATAGGAAGGGGGCTTAGGGAGGCCCCCCTTGGAAGCTTCTAAGCTTCCAGAAGCTTTGGCCATGTGGAGGGGGAGGTTTAGATCAGATGGGGGGGGTATAGTCGTCCAACGGCGACAATGGAATGCAAGGCGGCTCCTCCCTGGGCGCAGGCGACGATGGCAGCTCGGCAACTCCTCGTCAGCGCAGAGCGGAAACCTCCTTGGCTTCTCCCTCCCTCAAGCCTTCTCTCTCTCACTCACAGCCTCAGAACGGCATCATGGTGGCAGCACTCCATCTTCTTCCCGATCTCTGGTCGTCCCTTTCAGCCTACGCCCCCTCAAATATATAGGGGAGGGGATAAGATTCTCCCTCCCCCATGCGTCGAGCTGCATGCTCAGAGTGTAAGCAAGCTCCAGCAAGGAGCTTGCTCTAGATTCTATTCCCCTCTTCCTCCAGCTCGACTGTCGGCTAGAGGAGAGGGGAAATTTTTTTATCTTTATTTAATTAGAAAAAATTATCCCAATTTCCTATTAGAAGTAGTTCACGTGTGAAAGGAGGAGAATAAAATTAGAACGTTACAAGGTTGGTGCAAGAAATACTGCAAGATTTGCAGTTAGGGGGCATCATCACAAGTGCTTTTCAAGGAACTAGGCAATAAATGTGGGGCGATGGTCAAGCCAAGACTTGCTTGCTCTCCAAGAAGCAGTTGAAAGTTACTTGATTGATCTAATGAGTGATTGTCAACTTTTATCTATTCATTCCCCACATATCACTATTAAGCCCATAGATATGGTCCTTGTTCATAGGATCTGCAACAACAAGGATGCATTTAATCTTAATGTCAAAAATATGCTTCGAGAAGCTACCTTGTGATTGGATCTATGTTTTTAGCTCAGGTTTGGTTGTAGATCGTAAGAAGCTTAGTTTTGGGTTATCTTTCCAATAGACCTTCAAGTATTTGTTAGTAGTGGCCTGCCAAATAGAGCTAAATTTTGCCTGGTTTTAGTTGTGCTTGGTGTAATGCACTATCTACTATGTATTTCATGGTTTTGTAATGAAAAATCGATATGTGATATTCTATTTTGACCATAATTTGCATTGTGTATATTTCAAGTTTCTAATTTTGAAAGTAGTTTCGTTGAGGATAAACATTATATCTGATATGCAATATTACATTTGACCCATGACTTATTTTTTGTGAATTTTTAAGTTTTCAACGTTTCACATAGTTTGGTTGACAGCACATTTAATATGTAGTTGTGCACACTCAGTGGTGAGTTTTTTTGTTATCAATGAAGCATAATCCAGTTAATGCATTTTCAAAAAATGATGAACCATTAATTTTATAAATTAGAATCTCATGAAACTTTACCCACATGTCAAGCATCATAAAATCTCATGAATATTAAGAAATTGGCTCCATCAAAAGGCTCTAGGACACTTGTCTAGAGGTTGGTGTATAGGGCCTTGAATCCCCATGGATAGGTGTCCTAGAGGCTTCTGATGGAGCCTTTTTTTTTTGTAGTTGATGTGCCCTAGAGGAGTCCACATGTAAAATTTCACATCAATCAGATCACTGATCATTTTTTTTCCAAAACCTGGATACATTAATTCAAATTTAAGGATTTTCAAAAAGTTTAGCTAATAAGTTTAAAGTTTCACCTCATTTTACACATTTCACTTTTGAGTTTGAGTTTTCTCTCCTATAAGACATGGCACACACTAAGCAAGCTGGCTAGAGACACCCCCTTAGAAATTCCATGTACAGGCCACCTCCACCAACTCCACCACCACCACGTGAGCATCACAAGTGCCGATAGAGGCTAGGCACATTGGATCTTTGTGAGATCTCCCATTACTAGAAGATCACACACCTCTTGATACTAAAGGCTCCATTCCAGAAGTTGGTGCGGGAGATTGTGGATGTCATATTAATTAAGAACAACAGGAGGCACTTCCCAAATGGATCACACTTGCAACAATCTGATTGCTTGACTGCCTAAGCCCTTCTTGCACTACAGGAAGCTACCAAAGCTTACCTCATCAACTTGTTCGGAGACTCAATTTATGCACCAATGCATGCAAGGAAAGTCACAATCAGTGATAGGGATTTGCAGATAGTGAGGTTCTTCCGATGATGGAAGGATAGTCCTCGCGGAGATCAACAACGATAGGGGTGTACTACTAAAACATATACGGAATGTTCCTTCCAAAGAGATTTTGTGAAACCCTAGTTGTAATGGATCCCATGTAAAATGTTATGAATATGAATACAATTTTTTTGGCATGTCTTATTTTTTTTAATTCACTTCTTATTTATTTTTTTTATGTCTTTGAGTTATCCTTACATGTATTCAAACGAATACATGTTGCACACGAACTCGATAAAGCACTACGTATTAAATTTAGGGTATGCATCGTGATGTGTATAAATCCGACAAATAAACATAACATTCAAGTAAAAAACAATAATAAACGACATATATGACAAACTACATTACACAGAAATCCAACAAACGTCGGTTTTCATTTCTTCAAGAGAAGATTATAAAATTTATTACATTGGTGATTAGATATCATTTGGAAATAAGTACATCTACTCTCTCCTAGGCTTCTTCGAGCTACACTCCCCATGGTCAGAGCTATTCTTGATCATAGGCAGCAACACATAAAAGCAAATGCACAAAGTTTGTCTAGTAATGAAATACCTGTAATAAAAACAAAAATAATGGTAAGCAACTAACACAACAATTCATCTAAGCAAGACCTATGTCCATTAAATCAAGGCATGCAAAGTAGTAAAAAAGATTTATTTGAATGTGGGATCAGATTAGTTGACCTTTCACTCAATCATCTCATCAAAATGTGTTCTTTTGACTTGCTAAGACTCACCCACTAGTTGACTCATCCATTCCTCGGATGGACACTTACATTGATAAGTAATCTTTGCTTTCTTCAGAAGATCACATGAACCAAACGAATGTGCAAACAATGAGAATGGAATAAACCAACTAAGATGCACATCTTTGGAGCCTGTGGTGGGTTTCATAGCACTATTGATGTCAAATTTTATCTTGGACTTACATACTCATGACAACCCTAAGCTACCAATCAACCATTCACCATTAGATAGTGGTGGCAATGGGACATGCTGCAATCTCTGGCTTTCTACTACATACAATGAATTATAAAAATATATATTTTGATTTTCAAGTTGACTTGGAGAGTTATTATCATAGATGAAAGAATCTATGTCTTCATGCCAAACATGTATCTTGCTGCTCAAACATTTCACATTTTCCATTCATGCAAAGTTGATGGATATAGAGCTGTCAGTAAAACAAGATTGAATTTGAAAATTGAAAAGCTTTTTAAAAACAACTCTAATGAAAATGAATAAACAATGATAAATCTAAAAACTTACTATTTTGTTTATAATTTGCAATGTATTTCTTGTCATGCACTTTTTTTTTTTGCGTATAAACATGTTGGATCAACACTTTGTTACTGTACTTGTTCCATTAAACACTTTTCTGAACTCTAAAATTCTACCTTTCCAATGTTTGTCGAGGTTTGCAACATCCTTATGCCTGACCTTGAAACATCCTCAAGTACTTAGGTGCATCAAAATCTAATCCAACTTATAGTACTTATCACAAATCCAATTACCACCACTATCTTTCCTATTAAAGACCTCCATTGCAAGTATGTTACTGATGTTTTTCTTCTATAAAGACATCTATAATAACCAAATAGAAAAGTTACCTATCAGCATGTGCATAATTTGCAAATTTTCTCCCCAAATGAAATGAAATTCCAGAAAGAAGCCCAAATATGTTGAACAAGAAGTTGACTTATAACATGACCATTGTTTTTTCTTCATTGACAAATTCCTAGACTACAAAAACAAAAGAAATCTTGGGTCAAAGCATACATATAACTTACATAGGCTTTGTCCAAATGAGTTGAAACTTAACCATGGAGCAATAGAAAAAAATGACAATATACCTGTGGCTCACTTTGCAAAGAAGCCCAAAGATATTGAAGAAATTGAGTTTTTAAAAATTTATTTTTCTCCATCTTCGGAGACTCTTGGAGTAAAAAAGCAAAGGAATGCTCAGTATGCATATAGGTTGCATACATTTTGTCCAAACAAACTATGGAGCAGCAAAAAAATAAGATAACATACCTGTAACTTTGTTTACAAAGAAACTGTAAGATGTTGAACAAGAAATTGAGTGTTCAAAAGATCATTGTTCTTGACTATAAGAGACTCCTAGAGTACCAAAGCAAAAGAAATTACATGTTAGAGAATGGACATAACTTGCGTAGGTTTTGTCCAAATGAGATAAAACTTTACCATTGAACATTCATGGAAGAGAATAATATACTTGTAAAGTTTTGTGAAGAAAATCTTAGGGCTTTGGTAGAACAAGCTCTGCTCTCATAAAACATGTGAAACTCACTCTGTGTTTGTGTAGAGGAAATGAAATCTCATAGGGTTACAGATAGGGCAAGCAACAATGAGGCTGTAAAATTTCGTCATGAAAGAAGAAGCGGGGAAAGAGATATGATAAATTTGAGTTCCGCCTAAGAAAGAGGGGGAAACTGAAAAGGGGAGAAATGAAAAGTCAAACATTTAAAAAAAATAAAATGAAAATTTGAGTCACAAACTTCCAAGAAGTGTCAGCATTTTATTCCCCACATTTCCCCTTATTTTATTGTTGAGGGAAGATGTGAGCCAAGATATGGCTAAAAGATTCATGTTACATGAATTTGGAATCCCACCTCTCTCATTGGTTACGCCTATATTTGTTTATTTACTCCTTAAGGGGAAAAAAAGAGAGTCCATATTTCTCCTAACAGGCTACTCCTTAAAGCATAGATCTAAAACTTTCACATATTTCTTTGCATGGGTGCATCTTGTGCAAAATTAAGAGGTGTCCATATTGGTGCTATGAGTGACAATGGTGGTGATTATGTCTTCCACACAATTTTTTAAGTTTTAACATGAGCATAACATTTTCCACCATCTCACCTCTACCAACTTTCCTTCTTAGAATGGAGTCTACCATTTTCTTAGTACTCTACTCATAGAGCTAAGGAGCCCCTTAGATTGTTTCATGTTGATGTTTCTGGACTAGCATCCACTATTGGCATTAATTGTGCATTTTAATTATTTTTTGGTGGATGATTTTTTGAGATATATGTGGGTCTAATTCTTAAAGCATGGGTGCACCTTGTGCAAAATTGGAGAGGTGTTTGTATAGATAGTATGAGTGACAATGGTGGTGAGTTTGTCTCCCACAAGTTGTCTACCTTGAAATAAGAGATATAATGGATTATTTTGATGCTTTCTAGATTCTTTGTAAGAGATATAATGGATTATTTTCATGTTATCTTGCTTTGAAGGGATGATATATAAGGTTAAAAGGAGAATTATTTCATGATCTAGTGCAAGGTTTATTATGTATAAATGGATTAATCAATCTTAGGGCTATATTATGAATGAATATGAATATTTTGGATATATAGAAATGTTGATTACTATCTAGGTCTCTTCTTATGAATGAATATAACTATTTTATATATATATATATATATATATATATATATATATATATATATATATATATATATATGTAAATATTGTTTGCTATCAAGAATTTTGTATGGTGAAGTATATGCATATAGGGTTGATCATAGTTGGGTTTATGGTAAGGAAAATTTAAAAAAATTGATGTAGATGTAGATATATATGGTTTTACTAAATTTAAAGTAAACTCCAATGGAATATATGACACTTATCATTATGTTCTAAGCATATATGATTCCTTGTGTTTGAATCTACATGCCTTCTCTCTCTCTCTTCTCATCTTTCTTCATTGAAATTTATCTCATCATGCTACAAGATCTTCTTGCTTGAGTCATACAAGCCAAGTCTCTTGACATCGTACCTCACATCATAGGCTTAATAAAGATGCATATGTAAAAAATGTGTCCCATTGATTCATTCACACTCCAAGTCTCACCCCACTAGTATGTGACCCCCAAGAAAGTTTATAGTTTTGACTAAATCATACAACCCTATGTGTTGATATATTATACCTCCTCCTCTTTGACTCAAGTTTACTCTATCTCACTATCATTTACTAATTCCCTAACATACCCTTTTTCCTCTCTCCTAATCTATTTCTCATACTCTCTCTGTCCTCTCTCTCTCTCTCTAGGATTCTTTGCATTCTTCAACTCTATGTGTGTGTGTGTGTGTGTGATACATTCTACACTCAAATGAAACTATAAATGATAAAGCAAGAAAAAATTCAATGAAACATAGCAAATCACTAAATTCTCTTCTTCCTTCTCTCTTCTCTATTCTCTTCTTTCACTCTTGCATACAATTTACATTAAAACCTAAATCAAGAATGGTATAAAAGAGCTTAAATTGACATTTTTTCTCCTTCTCTCAAGCTTGAGGGACAACAATGCTTAGTTCACTCACTCTAGCAACTTAATCAATGTCAATGATGACAATAAATAAGAAGAAAAAGTAGAGGAGGAAGAAGAAGAATGAGTCACAAGTATGCAAATCTCAACATTTTTTCATTCATATAGTTACTTATGGGATGCAGCTCCATAGACATTGATTAAGCTTGATTCTCTAGTTTACAAGGATAATAAAAACATTGCAAATAGTGTTGCAGAAAAGCATTCTAAATTTATGTCACATAAGTGATGCCCATAATATGCATTGTAGATGCATGGCATGTGGAAACTCAATAGTTTAGGGTCCCTATTGTAACCATTATTTATTTCTAATACTATTTACAAACTTTTGTAATGAAATATAGGTTTTTACTCTTACTAGCCTTCAAGGCTTATTGAGGATTCCCTCTAATAGAATCCTTTGGAAACATCTAAAATATAGAAACAACTCAAAGCTTTTAAGAATATGCTAATGGAAGAGAATAGCTAATGTTGATCCCTTTAGACTTGGCTATGATGACATGAAAAAAACCAACCATTGGTTATGATTCATGATTCTAAAGCACACAAGAGTCATTATTATGCTAATGGAAAAAAACAGCTTACATTAGTTTCTCTAGACTTGGCTATGATGACATGAAAACAACCAACCATTGGTTATGATTCGTGATTCTAAAGAATGCAAGAGTCAATATTATCCACACTAGAATCTCCCAATTCTTAATAAAAATAAATAGTATCTCGACATTTTTATTGGCCAACCTTGAGCTCCTCTAGATAAGAAAATTGATTATACTTCCATCTTTAAGAATTAAAAAAATCATAAAGCCCTTTCAAAAGTTACACGATTTTTATGGTTCTACTCTCTAAATTAGTTTATACCATGTAATATGTTTGATTACGAAACCTCATTTACACAATTTCATGGATCTCTTCAAGATCTAACCATGTAATACCCATTTTATCATCTTTAGTTATTAAACTATTTTTAGTAATCATACCACCAACATCCTTTTAGTTGAAAATTTAATACCAATTTAGCCTTGATACATTCTTTTGGAATCATGCCATTTATAGCTCCAAATAGGTTTTAGTTGTAGTCATAATATCATTGAGACTCCAATTTTTTAAAATAGATAGCCTTACAATTATCATTCTTGATTGTCATTAAACTTCTTTATATAGTTTCAAGTCCACAAAATCAAGGTGCTAATTGAATGAGTCCAAATGGTTATAAGACAGTAGTAAGTTGCAATTCGAGGTCTTCATGGAGAACTAAATTGACATTATTTCTAAGACAAAAAAGCCAAAGATGAGGCTATGGATGATATGGCAATTATCTAGACTATTTTGTTGCTTTAGATAGAATATTCTTGATGTTTGCATGAGTGGTGCTTCAAGGAATTCTTTGCCAAATCTTACCTCACAAGACCTACATTCTACATGCAATCCAAGGCTGTGAGGTAGGTCTATCCTATGCCTATATTATTACTAATTGTCCATGGAATTCCCCATAGTAATATATGCTTCCTTCTCCCTAAGCTCATGGGGGCAAGGGGGGATGCTCACTCATAAATATGTAAGTGTATCACCTTGATTCAAATGAAGTGGCTTTTTAAATACCATTTTGGCGCATTTCTTACATATATAAGGGTGCCATATAAAGAGATTGTCTATAGATTGAATAGAAAAGGGGTGTGTTTTATTTTGGAAATATTCATAGATAAGGGTATTGTTAAATAGAACTCAAATACATGTGATATAGAGGGTTTACATATAGTGAAAACCCCTAAGACTTCTCTCCCATTCTGATGCTTCTCCCTCTTTGAAGCTTCTTAAAAGTTGAATAACCTAGGTTGTCTAGTGTATTATCAAGCCATGCCACCTAGGAGTCATAGCACCTTGCATGTTCATGATGATGATCCTACCAAAACTTTCCAAACTAGTAAATTTCTCCCCTTCTACTTCTCTAATTTGGTTTTGGCTTGTCTTTTTTTCTCTCAAGGCTAGCCTTTTTATAGAGGTCACTTGAGGCTTAGATCTCCTCTCCCAAGACCCTTTGTATGCAAGATCTTTTTGCAAAGCTACATACAATAGGAGTATTGTGTATCATTAATCTATAGAAAATTTTGATAATACACAATCTTATTTCAAAAGTAGGCTATACCATATAGTAGGTTGGAAATTGGAAATCAATATGACTTTGTATGAACATGCCTCTTGATTATCATTTATCATCTACTGTGCCAAATCCTGTTTAGATAGATATTGATTTTTGAGGCTACCTCTCTCTAGTCCTCCTTCAACACCCAACCCCCTACTAATTATTTCCCCTTCCTTTCTTTATTTTCCTTCATCTTCTTCCTCTTTTCTCTCACAAATAGTGGTTGCATTTTGAGACCCTTGTGGTTAAGGACTTCTCATTGCTTGCTCATATTCTTTGAGCATGCTATATGTACTAGTGTCCAACGCTAAGGAGTAAGTGTTGGGTTGCTTTTGTGGTGATATGATGTTATATATTTCTGTGTGGATGTTGAAAGGTGGGTCATTTTGTGTTAAAAAATGCATTTTTTTCATTTAGAGACATTATTTGATTAGGTGAGATTGTGTTAGAATGCTTTCAATATTACTATAGTTGTGCAAGTTACGTATAAGTAATGTTTATTGTTATAGATAACATCATACCACCACAAAAGAAACTCAGCTTTTTTCTCTTTATATTGTATACTAGTATGTAATCATAGCATTTCAAGACATGTAATAGGCTTCAACTCACACAAGTGTACACTAATGTACACATACCCTAACAAATATTGATTCACATAGAAGTAAGAGGACATAAACATGTAAATAAAACCAAGGACATAAACATGTAAATAAAATCAAAGATACAAATCAATTTTAAAAAATCTCCTCTCTTCTCACATCTCAGGTTGATAAGTGAAAGGCTATGCTCATACCCACCTCCTCGAAATTTCTCATTGTTTTCGTCTTGTAGAAAAAAACCTAATCCTTGCACTAGGGCCCACTACATGTGTTTGACATGAAACTTCTATTCCCTTAAGAATAAGGTTCTTATGCAACAGACGTGCCAAGTGTCTTGGCACATCCGATTTTGAAGATTATTTATCTCAAAATTATGTGGCACACAACAATTAAACGAATGCTTACAAATGAAAAATTCATGCTTTCACAACTTTTTTATCTAAGTTGTTCTAGATGCTCTATGCATATGCACATACATAGGGTTCCTTGATTTAGGTTTAAGTTATTGACATTGAGGAACCTCACCTCTCATTAATGGAAGATATTACACTCACCCCACCACTCAACTAAAGGACACCTTGAGAGCCCTCATGTCTCCCAATCACCTTTCTCTCTCCCTTGTAAATTCCTATTGACTTGTAGATTATCTTTAGTGTTGTACAAAAATATGTGTGCTTAAAGAAGATGCAAACTCTCATGCACATGTAAATAGGATTTGTTGAGTATAGCCTCAGCAGTGAGCCTCATGGCATGCAATGCATAGAAAAGATGCATCAAGTGCATCATCCTCCATAGCATAGAACAAGTTGAAAAGGTATGGGTATACAAAGCCCCTAGTATATTATATATAGAACGTGTGTAGTGAATTGATCGTGACTGTTAGTTTTTGTGTATACAAAAGTTGGGGGTTAGTAGATTTTACATCCTCTTCTTCGCTACTCAACTCCTTTGATCTAGACATTCATTGCCTTCGCTTGTACAAAAATTCAATTGCAACCAAGAAAACAATATACATTAAGGAAATCAAAACAAAAACAAACTACAAGCTCCTAACTTCTTAAGAGGTTAGGTTTTATCAGATTATCAAAATTTGAAAGTATCAACCACACATTTTAACAAGGTTCTTAAAGCATTCTACACTCATTCTAAGCTATGAAGTCTTAAGGGCTTGCTTTATTTTTGTAATGATATGTCGCAATGTCCATGTATAACCATTATAAAATGTATTTATATAGATGGCTCAAGCGACTCATGATAGAATGCTCATGATATACCTTTTTCTCAAGGTCCTAGTCTCTCCATCTTTCTGGTGGTGGCCATATATCATTATTAAAATCGGGTGGGGGGGGGTGGGGGGGGGACTATGTTGAGTTGAGAGCCACTTTGTTTGCGATGGAAAGATAGCATTATCACCTTGCAAGTTTTTCCTAGCCATAAAAGAGTTTAGGACATGAGAGGTGATGAGGATGGATGCATTGACTTTCTATGCTATGAGCTAATTATAGTGGATTTTCATGTAATATCAAATTTGTGACAAAGACTCTCACACCATGTCAAAGAATTGTTCAACGGCCTCATGACCCATGCCAACCATGAAGCAATGTGACTCTTCATCTTTTAAGTGATAGATCATACTAATTACTATGGCGGTAAACGATATAAAAAAATAATAGAACATATATAACAAAAAAATTAGTATTTTGAGTTTTCTTCATTTTTTTCTCTCTATCTCTCCCATACTCCCTTTTGTCACTCTTTCAATCCCCTTTCCCATTTCTTTTTTTTAATTACATCTTGGTATTTCAATGAAGGATCATAGAGTTGACTCATATGTCACATAACAATTTGTAGATCCTCTTTGGCATACCTCAACAATTAAGCTATTTCTCTTTCTACTTGAGTGTTGTGTTTTTATCTATGTACAAATATAGCCCTAGACTATCCACTCTAAGCTTCTTCATTTCAGCTTACTTAGACCTAAATAAGCTTCCCTACATTTGAGCTTCCATTACATGAACAAGATTGCCTACACATAAGACTATCCCCTCAATATAAATCAAAGGTTAATCAATCAATTACTTGAAAGAAACAAAAAATAATTGGATCTAAAGCTAAAGGGCCCTTATTTAGTCAATTGTTTTGCTAAGAGTGTTTGACTTGAGTATAATTAGTCTACATAGTTAGACTGGAACTAAACTTTAGGAAACTTTAAGATACTTAGGACCCCTAAAACATAGACTATGATCTCTAACAAATATAATTTATATGTTACATTTCAAATAATGTAAAAGAAAATGAATATTAACTTTTCATGTTCCTTATAGAAAATTAGTAAATGTATTAAGCTATATATTATCTAATCGACAATATTAATTGGCATACTCAAAGTATGCTTGACATTAGGGGAGATTTGGATTTACTTTTGGGCCTTGTAAAAATTTCCATGTCATCATCCTAAAAAGAGGGGCCATAGATGAGTATATCCATTGTAGATCAAAACTATGTCATGAAACATATAATTGAAAAGTTTTTTATAGGATTTTCTAATATGTTAATTCTTGGAAAATTTGGAGTTTATATGGTCAAAGCTATGGTCTCCCCACCTGAAAGCAACCTCGATTTTTTTGCAATGGTAGCATCACCCTCATTTGTCCTTATGAGATATTCCCTATAATCCCAAAGAGCTTAAAAGGCCCAAAAATTAGTCCAAAACATTCCTAATGTATATAATTGATATCAAATGTCTTTCATTTTGGCTATCTCTGCATAAGAAGCTTGATTTAAATCATACATATCCTCTCAGACAATGTATATGTAGGTTTAGAATATCACAAATACTCTCTCCCTTCCTCTCTATTTATTTCTCTCATTCTATCTCTTGATTTACTCTCCCTCTCTTCCTTTCTCTCTTGCTCCTCACACACACACACACACACACACACACATAAAGGCCTTAAAAAAACCAGATTATAAGTATTTTCTCTATTTTCGAAATAGTTAGGAGATTTAGCAGGTTTTAATCCTTGGAGCAAGTAAGTATTTTGATTTATTGTTTAATATTAGAGTAGGACCATCCATCTCCATCTCTATTTTTTATTTTTGTTGCATTAGGTTAAGATTAGGATAGAAAAAAGAAGGAAAACAGAAAGGATTCTCCTGCTGCTAGAAACAGGGAAATAGGGGTGCAAATTCAAATTTCTGGGAAGAGTGTGAGGGATTAGCTTCTGAGGTTACAAAAGATGGGGCAATAAGAGGCCTAGAGAAGCAGGAAAGACCACATTTGACATTCTGCTTTATGAGAGAGAGTAAGCTTGAGAGCCAGGGAGAGAGAGAGAGAGATAGAGAGAGCTGCAGGGAGATCCTTGTAGTGCCATTTGATTCGAGCACCATAGTGATTCCATGTATGTCTAGCATTTCCTTGTAGTGTTTTGCACCTATCTGGAAGGTACTGGATGATTCCATGGAGTAGGCGCTGAGCTTTAGTCATCGCACGCAACCTGCGGGCTGTCGTCTGAGGAGTCGGAACCAGCCGTCCGATTCCTAGAATCAGACCACCCGATTTTTAGAGTCAAACCGTCCGACTACGAGAATCGGACCACCCCATCCAAGTGCGAGAATCGAACCACCCCATACGATTGCGAGAATCAAACCACCCCGTCTGATCCGATTCCAGCAGTTGGATCCAGTGCCAAAAGTAGACCACCCTGTCCGATTTTCACAATCGGACCATCAGACCATCCTATCCGATTTTTACAATCAGACCACCCTGTCCGATTTTCACAATCGAACCACCTTGTCCAAGTCTCAAAATCGGACCAGACCTGTCGGATTTCCAGAATCACCACTTCACCAAAACTTAAAATAGAGGGTACTTGAACTTGCCTGACAATCCTGGCCACCTTGTTCACATCTTTGAGCCCCCCTGAAAACCAAATTTAGCCCTTAGAAGCCGGAGACCAGAGAGGATAACTGAGGATTCACCCCAAATAGTTAGACACTGAGTGGACCAAATTTTAGAACTTGACTTGACTTTCGGTAACCAACCAACCAACCCTGAAGCAGAATAGAGAACGCAGCATGGACTTTTAGTAAGACCTTAGATCAGCCAAAACCTGCACTTAGAGCCATATCAGGCTACGAACATGAGGGGAAGAGTGGATTTTGCATTGAGCATTTCTTGCATCCGCACCTCACTTTTGATTTTATCACCAAAGGTGCACTACAAGAAAAGAAAAAGCTTGTTTTCACACTAAGCACTAGAAAGCACGAAGCACAACTTGTGAATAAGATTGACAACTGCTTTCAATAACAAGGAACTCGTCAGGAGATATAATAACATCAAGGAACCCACTATTAAGAGAAGATCCCAAAAAATAGTTGGGTGCTTAAGAGCCCCATCAGTAGGACCTTAAGAGGACACGAAGATCCACAAGGTGACAACATAGAGGATCTGTCGGAGCTACTCAAATTGATCGATGACCTTGTGGGGCTAGAAGTGGGAGCAATGTCAGGATCACGAGGCGGACAAGGAGAGGATTGAAGGAGAGGACCGATTGGACTTGGGAGAATTCCCAGTCTTAGTGCAGGGGTTAGTCAATGAGTACGACTTATTGACTAGGACGGTAGTCTAGGGCAGACCAGTAGAGGAAGTGGTAGCAAGGCTAGAAGAGGAAAGAAAGGAAATTAGAAAGGCACTAGAGAGCATAATTGCCTATAACCACGAGTAGAAGGATAGGAAACTCCAACAAGATATAGACATGTACGAGGCCCGGTGTGTGCTAGCCTTAGCTGGTGTAGCCAAAGCAGGGCCAAATGTAGAGAGAGAATGAGGAGCAGAGGTAGACTTATCGTTGAGTGAACTCGTAGCCAAGCAGCTCATGGACAATACATCCGCTAAGCAGAGCACAACAGCCTTAGCCACCACATTACTCTCCAGATTAAGGATCATGCAAGCGGCAAAGGGGAAATCTAGAATCCCTATTATAGCAAAGCAACTAGACAAGTATGAACCTAGCAATGGCCCATATAACTTTGTAGAGCAATTTGAACAAGTTTGCGAAGCAAACAGTCTCACGAACCTTGCACAATTCTCTCAAGCTTTCGGTCTGTGCTTAGGTGATAAGGGGAGAATTTGGTACACTAGTCTAGATGCAGCTGAGCACACAAACTTTTCCCGTCTTGAAGACCTCTTTATCAAGAGATTCTCTAAGGCATGATACTCTGACAATCTCATCATCCGGTTGATGAATGTCAGTTAGAGGGAAAATAAAGACACAAGGGACTATGTTACTCATGTGCGTAGCCTCTTCAAGAGGATCCCTGCAAATGAGCGACCTAACGAGAAGGCTGTGTCTACCGTATTTATAAATGGAATTCGAAGTGAGGAGCTCTACATAGCTTTGGCTAGTAACTCCACTCTACACCGAGATGTGTTAGCTAGAGTCTTTGAAGAGGCAATAAGGGTGGACGATCAGCTTAGGGAGCGAAGCATGAGGAACACCAGTCGGCACAGTACAAGTCAGAGAGCTCCAGAGCTGTCAACAGTTTCAAGAGAGAGAGAACTCTAGTATATTGGATAAGGGAAAGAGTGTTGACCAAGGCCAAGAGCTGGTTGAGGTGAGAATGGAGCTTGCACGATTGCAAGACCAAATGAGAAAACCTGTGTGGTCGCATGTGCAGTGTATACAATGTGGCGGTAACCACCTCCCAGCCAAGTGCCAAGATCCTAGGTCTAGGCCGTGCTCGAAGTGCGGTAGGTTCGGTCATGACACATTACATTGCAGACTGCCAAGGAGATTCCCATATGTGCAGTAATACAACCCTCCATACCTAGGCAATAGGCCACCTAACCTCTTTGGTAGGGGAGCCCAGTTGGCGCTTCCAACACCAAATGACACAAGACCGGCCATTCCTAGGCTAGAGATGAACCCAACAGGCATACCCAGACCACCAGGGCCCTATGTAACCCATCCACCGAGTGACGCTTCTATTCACTATGCGGAAGAACCTAGTGAAGAGGAGACCTACTGAACCCATACATATCCTATGATGAGGAAAGCAAGCTAGTCCTGATGGACTACCGACCAGTACGGGTGATGGCGCTAGGTAGAGGAAGAGGTAGAGGCTTTGGAGGACCAAGCCAATATCCAATCTCATGCTGGACTTGCGGTCATCCATGCCATATTTCATCATGCTGCACGGAAAGGGAACAAGCCAACAAGGACAAAGTTGACCTTCGATGCACCGAGTGTGGAATCACACACCTATTTCCTGACTATCCTAGACGAAAGCCATCAACTAGTTCTGCCAATGTGCCCTTAGTACCCTTGGGGCTATTTGGTGTGGGGACCTTTGACAAGGAGGATACGCCCATCCCACTACATGTCATGATGCGAGCACAGACAAAATAGGCAGGCATCTCATTGCTTGGGCCAAGTAACCTGGATGCAGCCTCGTTGGGAAAGAAAAGCGGGAGGAGAAGGAGAAAGAGAACAGATGCAAAGATTACCCTTAAGACTGAGGAAGCTACAATGCTAGTGACAGGAAAGAGGGTCACTGATGCAGAGGCAAAGTCCTCAGCT
Source organism: Lygodium microphyllum (assembly GCF_053477565.2). NCBI lineage: Eukaryota > Viridiplantae > Streptophyta > Polypodiopsida > Schizaeales > Lygodiaceae > Lygodium > Lygodium microphyllum. The sequence goes on along the minus strand of NC_141156.1, from coordinate 33,194,370 downwards.
CCTAAGAGAGCAGAACTAGGGAGTGACAAGGTAGGGGAATACTGCCACCCCAAATGGTAACTTGAGGTTATAGCCAAAGTCAAGGAGTGGGTCAAGGACGCCTAGGAACACCTTAAGGACGTAGAGCCCATATTGGAAGACCAAATTGAAGATCTCTCTAGTATGAGTACACACGTTTCACCATTGCGACCTCAATCGGGGAACACACCCACACCACATGAGATGCCACAAAGGCAAGACTAGGAAGAAGCATGTCGGCAAGCTAACCAAGACATATGGCCAAAGAGTACTAACCAAGGAGGAAGGCAACCACCCAACAACCTCCTCACCACTTTAGTAACAACGCCAGTAACCTTGAGCCTAGGAGATCTGCTTCGGCAGCACCCTTCCTTATGGCAAGAATTAAAGCACTGGGTGGAGGAAAAATAGGAGCACACTGTCGCTGACTTGCAAGATCAGGACGTAGTCATGAAAATTCCAAGCCTAATGCTACACTCAGTTCCAAGATCTCTGCATGTCAATGCTTTTTGGGAAGGAACTGAGATACATGCAGTCTTACCTATCTTAGCCTTGGGGGATGTAACACGAAAAGGAATCGTAGATACGGGCATCGGTGTCAGTGTCTTGAGCCACGCAGTTCTACAGGCGTGGGGAAACCCACCCGTGGAAACGGCTAGGTTCAATATCACTTTGGTCAATGGAATGAAGGTCAAACCATTCGGGGTCCTAAAGAGTTGGCCAGTGAAGGTCGCAAGGGTGTAGTTTTCCGTGAACTTCATTGTGATAAAGGGAGTGGACTATGACATACTGCTAGGCTGACCCTGGATGAGGAACGCTCGAGTTATTGAATATTGGGGTAACAATCTCATCTTCTTGGGGAATAGAATAGAAGTGGTAAGGGTTGAGATGGATACCTGGAAGACTACCCCCCAGCTAACCTTGATGCTATCTCAACTATCCTAAAAGATGATACACATGCAAGAAAACCCTATGAGTCATTAACCAAGTACATCCCTTGCCGTAAGGACGAGCGGGATTGGATGCACATCTTGGCAACCATTGATCTACCATTCTCAGATGAGGAAGAGCTATATAGGCAAGCTGCTAAATCCCCAAGCATGCCAGCAAGGGATCCCATCCTGCCACTTTGCATGATGGCAGAAAGCTCATGTAACCCAGGGAAATCGGTCGCGTTCCATATCCCCACCAACAAGCTCGAGCTTCAGAAATCATAGAGTACCTGTCTGATAAACTAAAGAGCAACATGGCTGCCAATCTGAAACCCCTAAGTGATCTTTTGGCTAAGCCTGAGTGGAAATGGACCAAAATTCATGATCTGAACCTATTATACAATTGAGCTTTAGTCACTGACAAAAAGGAGATTGGAGAGGAAAGCCTGGGGGATGGCGAGCAGTCAGAGGAGGGGCAAGACTTTGATGATTATGAGTATGAAGACTATTGCTCTATTGGATATGGAGTGAAGAAGAGTTAGACACGATAGAATATGACACTGAAGGGAGAATGATCGAACAGATCAAGGCAGACTCTAGGCCTAGAAGGGAAAGGGCAGGCTGGAATGAAAGAGGAGTCATGCGGATGGAGTGTGATAGATCCTGGTTGGAGCACATAGGAGCCATGGATTACGAGCAGGAAAGAGTGGCGCAACCATTAGTAGTTCCATTTTTAAGACGGGTATACCTGCTGGATTACGACCCCTGGCAAAACTCCTCCCTCAAGCGAGGGATATTAGTTTAACTCGGAGTCAGAAGTCAATACGGAGAGTGATCCCGAAATACCCCAACCCTCTAAGGTCAGACGCACCAAAGGGGACTTGCTAATCCACCTAAGGCGTAGAGATAGCTAAAGGAGGAGGCCAGGAAGCGAACTAAGGACTCAGAAGTAGTGAGGCAAAAGAAGCCGCAGGATCTCCCCAAATGCTTCACAAAGTGTAAGAAGGGTGATAGAGTGGTGATTCTGCTAGGAGCAAAGAGATAAGGGCAAACCAGTGAGCCAATTGAGGGGCCCGCCAAGGTCAAGGAATTCAACTTGGTAGTAGGGGAAGGCAAGAAGCCTCGACCTGTGTTCAATGCTGACGACTTGACCAAGGATGAGGAGGCTAAACTTGTTGATCTCCTACGAGAGTATGTCGACGTGTTTGCCTGGTCCTTGGAGGAGCTTAAATGAGTCGATCCTAGGGTTGTGACCCATAATATCCCAATGGTTCCAGATGCGGTGCCAACAAAGCAACGACCTTACCCTATGAATCCCAAACATGCCTATGCAGTGAAGGAGGAAATCGATAAGCTCTTGAAGGTGGGATTTATATATGAGATTGAGCACACAGATTGGGTATCACCTATACTGATCGTTATGAAAAAGAATGGTAAAATTTGAATGTGTGTAAATTACAAGAAAGTTAATGCCGCTACGAAGAGGGAAAACTACCCCTTACCATATACCAAGCACATGCTAGAGAGGGTAGCAGGCAAAGAAGCCTACAGCTTCCTAGATGGCTTCTCTGGCTATAATCAAGTGCAAGTGCACCCTAACAACAAGCAGAAGACTGCCTTCGCCACGAAGTGGGGGGTATTTGCCTAGATCGTTATGCCCTTTGGGCTAATGAATACTCCTGCAACCTTTCAATGATTAACGTGCACCATCTTCAAGGATATGCTTAGACACGAGCTAGAGGTGTTCATAGATGACTTATGCGTACACTCTAGTTGGGCCAAACACTTAGAAAAGTTGACAGCTGTCTTTGAACGGTGTCGGTTATACAACCTCTCATTGAACCCCTTAAAGTGCCAGTTCTGGGTGAAGCACTGATGTATCCTAGGGCATGTAGTGTCAAGGAACGGCATTGCCATTGACTTCTCAAAAGTCAGGTTCATTATCGACCTACCACCACCCATTAACTACAAGGGCGTTCTGTGTTTCTTAGGCCATACGGGATACTATCGACGCTTTGTACTGAATTATGCACTAATTGCTAGACCATTGTACAAGTTGTTGATCGTATTCGAGTGGACTGAGGAATGCCAACATACATATGAAGAGTTGAAGAAGGCTCTCACCACTACACCACTCTTACTAGCCCCAGATTAGAGCATAATGCTTCATGTACACATAGATGCCTCTAAGTTTGCTATTGGAGCTGTTCTATGCTAGCTTGGTGAGCATAACCTAGATTACCCTATGAGTTTTGCTAGCTGGCAACTCACTAAAATGAAAATAAACTATTCCACTACAGAAAGGGAAGGGTTAGCCATGGTGTTTGCTGTAAATAAATTTAGGCATTATTTGTTGGCCACCCCCTTCGTCTTTTTTGTTGACTATCAAGCCTTGCTTTATCTCCTGAACAAGCCATGCGCTATAGGTCGCATAGCTAGATGGTTACTTCTCTTATTGGAATTCGATTTCTCTGTGGTGGTACGTAAGGGAAAGTAGCACTACATGGCTGATCACATGTCCCGCATACCCACAGGAGAAGCTGTTGGACAAGGCATACTTGACAACCTACTGGATGCTCATCTCTTTGGCCTGTCTAGCGAAAGAGACTTGTTTAGAGCCGATCTGATGCCATATTGGGCTAATGATGTAGTTCAAGTGCTAGAGAACGGTCTACTTAAGAGACCTATTGAGAAAGCCAGGCTAAGGAGACTTATCTTAAAGATCTAGCCATACCAACTGATTGCTAGCCAACTCTATAGGCTAGGACAAGACAGTTTGTTACGTAGATGTGTGTGTGAGCACAAGATGCATGATGTATTGAGAGAAGTGCATGGTGAAATAGCTGGAGGAAACTTTAGCAGGGATACAATAGCCCGTAAGGTGCTACAATCCCAACCATGGTGGCGCACCCTATTCTGTGATGCTATTAAATTTATAAAACACTGCGATGAGTGCCAGAAGACTAAGATGCATGTGCGCAAGGATAAGATGGAGTTGACCCCCGTAATAACACGATAGCCCTTCGAAAAATGAGGCATTGACTTCATTGGACCTATCATTCCTGTGACATAGTACGCATTGGTCATGTTAATATACATCCACTTAAATCAATGCAAGCCCAAAATATTGTTGCAGGATTGCCTAAATTCAAGGTTGCAGAAATGCATAAGATATGTGAAGCATGTCAATTTGGAAAATAGGCAAGGAAACCCCTAGACATGTTCATGAGAGTAAGAAGCCATTGGAATTAATCCACTCTGATGTGTGGACTACTAAAGCTGCATCTATTGGAGGCTGTCATTATTTTGTCACTTTTATTGATGATTATAGCAGAAAAGTTTGGGTGTATTTTATGAAAAAGAAAAGTGAATTTTTTGGGAATTTCAAAACTCTTAAAGCTATGGTTGAAAAAGAAACAGGCCTGCAAATAAAATGCCTAAGGTCAGATGGAGAGGGAGAGTACCTCTCAAATGAGTTTGCAAGGTTCTTGCAGGAGCATGGCATAAAGCAGCAATATTCATGTAGTCATATCCCATAGCAAAATGGAATTGCAGAAAAAAAAAACAAGCATATTGGAGAGGTATCTCGTGCCATGCTCAATGAAAAAGACCTGCCAGATTTTTACTGGGCTGAGGTAGTTGCTACAGCAGTCTACATAATGAACATGACTCCCACTGCAGCAATACATGGCATGACTCTAGAGGAGAGGTATATTGGTAGGAAACCAGATATTTCTCATTTGAAAATTTTTTGTTGCATTGCCTATGTTCATGTGCCAGATGAGTTGAGATCCAAGTTGCATCCAAAAGCTGAGAAGTGCATCTTTATTGGTTACTCTCTGCAACAAAAAGGGTATAGATGCTATAACCCTTCTACTCATAAATTTACAGTGAGGAGAGATGTTTTTTTTAATTAGATGAGTAGCTGGTATAAACCAGTAAATGTGATTGATAATGTAGATGCAAAAAATGGTAATGCTGCACAGAATTCACAGCAGCAGTCACAAGATATTAGTGGACCTAGAGTGTCCTCTAGGAATGGTTCACATTCTTCACCATGGACAAGCAGATTGAGATAAGGAGAATCTTCTCAAAGCAATGCAGATAGTGGTATGCAGGTATCAAAAAAAGGAAAAGAGAAGGTAGATCAGCCCATGTTTGATGTGAATGCAGGTCACTCTTATGTGGATGGTGAATCCACTGGCTCAGAACAGAGCATTGATGATGAGTTGGGTATTCCTTCTATTGTTACACCTGGAGTAAGGAAGACTAGGGATGTTTTGAGAGCATATGGGAGTGAACCTACTTTGCGCAGGTCTACCAAAGCTAGGTATCCAGTGGATAGGCTGAAATATGATGTATTTACAGCCATTCACTATGCATATATGGTCAAAGTGATATAGGAACCAGAACCCACTTCTTTTGAGCAAGCCATGGAAAAAGAAAAATGGGAGAAAGCCATGGATGAAGAAATGGATGCCTTGGAAGCAAATGCTACATGGGAATCGGTACCTTTGCCTAAAGATAAGAATGCAATTGGTTGTAAGTGGGTTTATTAGGTGAAACACAATGCAGATGGGTCTATGAATAGATACAAGGCAAGATTAGTAGTCAAGGGGTATGCACAAACATATGGCATTGATTATGAAGAAACATTCAGTCCAGTTTCAAGGATGGCAACCGTAAGAGCAGTCATTGCTATGCCTGCATCAAAGGGATGGTCTTTACATCAGATGGATGTAAAGAATGCCTTCTTGCATGGTGATTTGCAAGAAGATGTCTATATGGAGCAGCCACCAGGTTATGTGCATGCTGTTCATCCTGAGTTTGTTTGCAGGTTGAAGAAAGCCTTGTATGGCTTGAAGCAAGCACCTAGAGCATGGTCTGACAAGATAGGACAGTATCTTGTCACTATTGGCTTTCAGATTTCCAAGGCAGATTTCTCACTTTATGTGAGAAAAACAGAGAAAGGTATTATGCTACTTGTCATTTATGTTGATGATTTGATTATGACAAGTGACAGTGATGAAGATATCCTTCATGTGAAAATGCTATTGAAGCAGAAGTTTGAGATGAAGGATTTGGGAGAGCTGCGTTATTTCTTGGGCATTGAGGTGATTAGATCACCAAGTGGGATACGGCTCTTGTAAAGGCAATATGGATTGGACATGCTATCCAAATATGGGATGACACGCTGTAAGCCTATTTCAATTCCTTTGGAGCAGAATGTGAAGCTGAGTGCAGATGCAGGTGAGCTTCTCGAAGACCCTACTATGTACAGACGTATAGTAGGAAGTTTGATTTATATGACTATTACCAGGCCATATTTGAACTATGCTATTTGATTGGTAAGTCAGTTTATGCAGGCTCCAAGGAAACCGCATTTGGATGCGGCTAGACGCATACTTAGGTATGTGAAGTCCACATTGCAGTATGGACTACTTTATGAGACTGGGGTTCAGATACAGTTGCATGGATACACTGATGCTGATTTGGCTGGTAGTATTTCTGATAGACGATCTACCAGTGGATATGTGTTTTCTTTTGGGAGTGCTGCAGTCACTTGGAGTAGTAAGAAACAGCCTACAGTTGCCTTGTCGAGCACAGAGGCTGAGTACAGGGGCGCAACAATGGCTGCATGTGAGGTAGCTTGGTTGCATAAGCTACTTTATGATATGCATCAGCCTACAGATGGGCCAGTTGTCATTTATTGTGACAACATGAGTAGTATACATTTGGCAAATAACCCAGTCTATCATGCTAGAACAAAGCACATTGAGGTGCATTATCACTATGTGCGGGAGAGGGTTTTACTAGGTCCTATTGATCTAGTTTATGTCAGCACAGAGGATCACGTAGCTGACATATTTACGAAGGCATTGGGCACAGAGAAGCTGCACAAGTTCAGAGACTTGCTTGGTGTGCAGGAATAGGGATTGAGCTTGAGGGGGAGTGTTGAGATATTGAGCTCCACTCGTGATATGCTAGGGTGACCGTTGTGCATTTATGTCACCGACTTGTTAGCTGCAGATGCGGTTGGTACACCGCCCATGAATAATAGCTAGATGATAGCTATCCTTATCTACTCTAGTTCGTGGTTCAGTTAGTATGCCACCTTAGTTAGTTGAGTTCGGTTGAGACCCATATATAGGGTTCTTCTATTTCTTTATATGAGAGTTCTTTTTGGCTTACACAAACTAAGAAGAGGAAAACTGTTTTCAGCCTCCACCTTTGTGTGTATTCCCCCATTGTGCAAGCAACGAAGCTACAAGTGAGACTCCTTCCTTCTCTCCCACAATCTTGACAATATGCCCGCAGAGTTGATGTATAGTCAAAAACCAGTTATGTCGACTGAGACTTGTACTTTGACTTGGTCAGTTTTACCTTGGTAGGATGATTTGACAAGAGAGGAGCTCTTAGCTTTTCGGATTCGGCAGTTGGAGAGAAAACTAGAGGATATTCAACTAGCTATTGACAGGTTGAAGGTTGCTAAACTTAGAAATAAGGACACGTTTGATAGCAGGCATCGCTTGCGACCTAGAGCAATAGAAGAGGGAGACTGGGTACTAGTCTTTGATAGCTGCCTTGAAAATTAGCATACTGCACTTTGGAAGATGGTGAAAAGATGGTTTGGGCTGTACATAGTCAAACATGTCTTTGACAATGCAAGATATGAGCTGACAGAATTGGATGGGACAGTGCTTAGAGTGCCCATTGCAAGAAAAAGAATCAAGATTTTCAAGAAAAGAGATCAAGAGGATTATGCATTGGAAGAATTTGCAAGAGAAGAGCAACGAGAAGAAACTCCAGTAGAAGAGATAGATGACATGATAGATAACCTTGCTAATATACCAGAAATAGACAATGAAGAGATTGATCTGTTCGTGGATCTTGAAGACAATGATCATGGGTAGTTGGCCCATCTGGAGGATGTATAGGATCAGAGGGGGTGGATGTCGTGCTACTTCACATCTGAGGTGTGGAATCCACCAAAAAGTTTGTGTGTGTGACATTTGTGTTTTGTGTACACCTAGTCGTTGTGTTTGCATTTTCCTATGTGTGTGATGTTTTTTTCCTATATTTTTTGTACCTATTCGGGTAGTACCCGTATTTTCTTTAGCCTATGTGTGCATGATTGCGTTTGAATGTGTGTGTATTCAATCAAGGTGCAGAAACCCGCACTTTACTGAGTGCAAAAGCCCTTGCTTGATCTAATTCAAATATGCTGTGTGAAAGGGGATAAATAATGATTGGAGAGAAGAAGCTTCTACAAGCTTCTAACAAAGCTTGAATAGAAACGAGCTTTTTTGGGACTAAAAGGAAGCTTTTACTGAACGCACTGATTTTTTGGGGGGCATGCTGAATGTATTTTGGGAAAAGCAGTGGCCATCTAAGACACAGGCAGCGCATGAAGCGGACAATATTGAACCTGAGTATTCATCATCTCTTTGTAAAAAAAAACATGTAGTATTGATCAAGTTGAGGAAATCACAACAGAATTAAAAGAATTGCACTTGTTTCCTAAACTAGAGCACCGACGGTGGCACCTTAATCATGTGTTCTTGAGAGGAGACATTGTTGTTATGGTGCAGAAGCGAGCTCGAGCTTAGAGACAGAAGTGATGCGTACGATCTAGACATTTGAGTTCCAAGCTAAAAGAGTTGAATGTTGAATTTAGGGGTGGGAGATTTGCATCTCTAGCATGTTGCAAAATCAGATCACTAGCACGATACAGATAATGGATCATTAGCATGAGTAGAAGCTTCCTTTGAGCTCCCCTTATTAACCATGTGAAGTTTTTGTTGATGCCCCGAGCATCTGATCAGCAAGGTGGGAGGTGAATCGGGCTCGCTACATGCGACATAATCCTTTTCTCATTGCAACTAAGACTGTCAGTGCAGAGGTTTATGTCTTTGATTACAGTAGCTGAGGTCCAGCTGCCTCTTGAAGACACCGAGAGTGATGCCAAGTAGTATGATGACGAGCAAGGCGAGTTTGGGGTCTTGGCTGTGCCAATGGAAAAGTACAAATCACACATCTAATAAATCATCAAGCGGAGAGCTGCAGACTTGATAGCTTTCTTTAAGCTATATTGATGCTTAGCTTTTTAAGCTAATCAGGGTATTTTTGGGAAAGAAGGCGTAGTTTTTTGGGACAATAATTTCCATTGTCGTCTCATAGATGAGAAAAACAGGGGATCTACATTGATATTTACTCTTGCATTACTCATAAAAATCAGAGCTTTGAACAAAGGGGAATACTCTTGAGTTTGAAGTAGTGTATTAAACCTTGAAGACTCTTGGAAAACTCTGCAAAGAAAATTCAAAGAGGATACTCTTGTTGGAAGATACTAGCAGTTGGATTAGTAGATTCTCTTTCCTTGATCATTTATTGGAGTTGAAGACATTCTCTTGAAGATTGGGTGACTTATTTGAAGCTCTTGTATTCTGATATAGATCTTGATGTGGTTTTCTTGAGAGGATTGACTCTCTTGATTGATCATTATATTTGTAATCCGTCTTGCCGCTTGTACTTGAACCAAAATTGTAATACACCTAAAACTTGTCATCAAAGTCTCGTCTTGTAACTATCTCGATCTTATCTTCCATCTTGGAATTTCTCAAGGATCTTTGTGGTCACGACTTTGTTTTCAAAAACCCTTCAACAGGGGCTATGGAGGATGGAGCTTGACGGAGATGGCTTGAGGTTGCCGCAAGGATTGTGGAGCTACCGGAGTGCAAGAGAGAGGAGGGAACTCGATCGAGCATCAAGGTAAGCTCACTACACCCGTAAGGTAGGCATTGTGCGTCGGCTATGTGAGAGGTAGCCATGGCTGCTTGGCTTGAAACGCTTAATCAATAAGCGGTCCGTAGGTCTCGGGGTAGAGCTCCGTAGCTCCCCTTCAAATTCCTTCTTAATAGTTCTTCTCAGAAAAATGAATTTTACAATGTCTTATATTTGAAGTATTGTAATGAAAGGAGCTGAGGGGGGAGAGAAGGAGAGCTGAGGAGAGAGAAAGAGAACAAGAAGAAGAAGGAAGAAGACTAGAGGAGAGAGAAAGAGAGAAAAGAGGAGAGAAAGGAGATGGAAGCCATGGAAGTTGGAGATGAAGGTGAAGAGTGTGATCTTGATAATAACTAGTTGCCCTAATCTGGGGCTCTTACACCTTAAATACCCCGGTCAGTGTGACGAGGTGTCTAAACCCTAGTCGGTGTGTATCTTGCTTGTTATAATCCATCCCCACTCGAAAGGTTTTTGCCCTAAAAAACAAGGAGAAACATAGGGGGGTGATGGGTGGGCTAAGGGAGGGTTGTAGAGTACTACTCAGATCCCTTTGACCATGAAGAATAGGTGTGGAGAGACTAGGGACAACATGCAGTCCTGAACCAGTCAGCTGAAGTAAACTGGTCATAACTTTTGATAGGTGGCTCTAAATGGGGCATGCTTTATGTCGAAACGGATCTTATGATGAGTACTTTCAGCCTATGTAGAATGCACATGCTTGTGATTTGAGGAAGTACAAAACTATTCTAAAAAAGTGTGCAGTCTGCGGGCGGGAAGTGAGCAATTTGGGACATCACTGGCTAGTTTTCTAGCCGTTGGGGTTCACACAGGTAAGAAAATTCATCGAGGATGGTTGCTGGGTGCCAAGAGGCTTCTTCCAAGGGTAGGCCTTGCCATTTGATGAGGTATTCTTTGATGGATCGGGATCGTAAGTGCTTATCTCGCTGCCCAATGATTACTTCATGAACATATTGAGTGATGCTCTCTTCATCAATGGGGGAAAGTTCTTCCACATAGTCCACTAAGGAGCCTACAAAGGGTTTCAGCTGACTGACATGAAACACATTGTGGATTTTGGTGGTAGGGGGGAGTTCTAAGCGGTAGGCCAAGTCACCAACTCTCTTAAGGATATGCGGTATGGGCCATAGAAGCGATAGGCTAGCTTGTTACTGCTGCCCTCTTTGAGAGTGGAGTAGCGGGACTTAGGCACTTTCAAAAGGACCAATTCCCCCTCTTGGAATTCCAAATGATTGCATCTTTCATCATCATAGAGTTTCATGTCTATTTGGGCCTTTTGAAGATTCATTTTGCATTGCTGAAGTAAAGCTTGCATGCGATCCAATTTAGCTTGACTCTGAGGATTGATCTTATCAATAAAAAAACTATAGGAAGGGGGATCTTATACCCATATATGTCCTCAAAAGGGGAAACTCCAATACTAGAGTGTGTGGAGTTATTATATGCAAACTCAGCCAAGTGAAGCCATGTATCCCAACTGTGCTGTAAATCTTGGCAAAAGTGCCTCAAATATGTCTCAAGCCATTTGTTCACTCTCTCAGTTTGGCCATCAGTCTGAGGGTGGTATGCAGTGGATGGAGTAAGCTTGGTCCCCATGGAGGTGAAAACTATCTGCCAGAAGTTGCTCATAAACTTTGCATCCCGAACATGTAGTACGACTTGTGGTAAGCCATGCAACTTGAAGACATTTTCCATAAACTGAGCAGCCACCTGAGAGGCAATATATTGGACCTTAGTGGGGATAAAGTGGATAGCTTTGATGAGGCGATCAACTACCACATAGATACTATTCCACCCTTTCTTAGTGAGGGGAAGGCCAGTGATAAAGTCCATTGTGATGTGAGTAAATTTCCCTTTAGGGATAGGGAGAGGCTACAAGAGGCCAGCGGGCCTGAGTGTACTATCCTTGTTCTGTTGGCATGGAACACATTTGGTCACAAAGTCCTTGACATCCCTCCATAAGCCTCTCCAATGAAAGATCTTGGCAATCTTGTCATATGTTTTGAAAACACCCAAGTGATTGGCAATGGGGAAATAATGCATTTCTTCCATGATCTTCTGCATGAAGGGGGAAGTGTGTGGGATGACAATCTTACCATGGGACCAAATAAGGCCATGCTTGAGTTGATATTGGGAGTTTTCAACCATAACCCCATGCTATAGTTTCTGAAATATGTGGCTGAAATGATCATCTAATAAGTAAGCCTCCTGGAGCTCTTAAACCCAATCATTGTGCAATTCTAAGATAGATGACACTCTGCATGCCCACATTCGTGAGAGAGAATCAGCCACAATATTATCCTTGACCCGCGTGTGTGAAATGTCAAAGTCATAGTTCTGTAAGGTTTCCACCCATTGCCTTTACTTAGGAGTCAAAGTAGACTGAGTCAAGAAGTATTGGAGGACTCGGTGATCGCTTTTCACTTGGAAGCAGCTGCCATACAAATAGTGGTGCCATTTCTTGATGGCATGGAGGATGGCCAACATCTCTTGGTCGTATACATTCATTTGCATCTCCTTCTCATCAAGCTTGCGGCTTTCAAATGCAATCACACCATGCTCTTGCAACAATACTGCACCAATACCCCAGCCACACTTGCATCACAATGAATGGTAAAGAGCTTAGAGAAGTCAGGGCAAACAAGGATGGGGGCTGAAGCAAGCGCATCCTTTAACTATTTGAAGCTATGATCTGCAGTTGCATCCCAAAAGAATGACTCTTTTTTGAAGCGATCAGTCAAAGGTGCTGCAATGGTGGCATAGTGCTTAATGAAGCGTCTATAGAATGAAGAGAGACCAAGGAAGCCATGCAAGGAGGTGGTGGTGGAAGGAGTGGGCCAATCCTTAACACATTGTACCTTTTTGGGATCAGCCTATATACCATTTTTGCTCACAATGTGTCCCAAGTACTCCACAGATGTCTGCATGAATATACATTTTCTCTCCTTAGCAAAGAGTCGATGCTCTCTCAATATGTCAAACACCCTCCAAACATGTGTCAAGTGCTCCATAGATGACTTGCTGTAAACGAGGATGTTATCAAAGAAAACAAGCACGAACTTGAACAAAAAGGGCTATACAAAAAGGGCTGTAGGATTTAGTTCATGAGGCTTTGAAAGGTGGCAGGGGCGTTAGTCAACCCAAAAGGCATCACAAGAAAATGGTAAAGTCCACGATTAGTTCTGAAGGCCATTTTGACCTCATCTCCTGCCTACATACGAATCTAATGGTAGCCAGAGTGCAAGTCAATATTAGTGAAAAAGTATGCCCCTTTTAACTCATCTAGCAAATTATCAATCCATGGGATGGGGTAGTGGTTCTTCACTGTAATTTTGTTCAAATCTCTGTAGTGAATACACATGCGAAAGGAGCCATCTTTCTTTTTGACTAAGAGAACAGGGGATGCATATGGGGAAGAACTCGGTTCAATGAAACCCATCTCCATCAACTCCTTGATTTGATTTGCAACCTCTTCATGCTCACCCTTGGAGAGTCTATAGGGGGGTTTGTTCACTGGCTTGGAATGGGGCTCTAGGTCAAGTGGGTGGTCCACTTGTCTCTTGGGAGGGAGGGATGTAGGCATCTGAAATAAGTCATTGTATTCCTCAAGTAAGGCTTGCAAGGCAGAGTCATATGATATTGTGGAGGGCTGATCAGAAGTGTCCTTATTTAATTGCAAAACAAATATCTATGAGCATTTCTTAAACTCCCGTTTGAGTTGCTTTGCTGTATCATACTGAGTTGAAAATTAGTATGATCTCGAACTCCCTCTAGGTGGATAGGCTGTGCATGCATCATAAACTCCATGTAAAGCTAAGAGAAGCCCATAGCAATTTTTCCCAATTGTTTCAGCCAATCACAGCCCAACAGAACATCAATGGGGCCCATATCTAGGGCAATCAGATCAACCAGTGCCACATAATTTTCAGCCAAGCATAAGAGAACTGCAGGACATACATGTGTGCTGATTTCTTCTTCTCCATTTGCTACTTGGACCTTCAAGGGGTGGTGTAACTCCATAGGAATACATTTCAACCAGTCAATGGCTGATTTATTGACAAAACTATGAGTGCTTCCACTATCCATAAGGATAAAAACATGCTTCCCATTGATACTACCTTGAATGCAAAGGGTACTGGGGCTGCGGGAACCTGTCCAAGCATCCAAGGAGATCGAGCAAAGGGAAATGGGAGGTGGGTGGGATATTAAATCAAGTATCTGCGAGGGCGCACCGCCTGGGTCAAAGGGAAACCTATCTTCCAAGTCATAGAAGTGCTCATGATCAACATCCTCCGTGGGCTCAGTTTGGTCAATGGTCAGGTCATCCTCCTCATTGTACCAATCTTCCATGACATACATGCTATGAACTGTGACCTTAGCTGTCTTCCACAGGACCTAATGTCAGTAAAAAGGGCGCAACTCTTAGTAGGAAACTCTGATTGCTGAGGTTTTGGGCTTAAGTTGGAGGGAATGAAGGCCTCTTCAAGATGAGCTATTAACCTTTATGATAGAAAATGATCAGAATTTTTTGTACGGGTTTTATAGTGCCTGTCCTTGAGTGGTCTACAACCTGTCCACAGTGACCCTAATGTACAAAAATGGGCATAACTTTTGCACCATAACTCCGATTGGGGAGATTTTTGATTCAAACCAAAGGGAACAAATCCCTCTTTGATATGAGCTATAGGTTTTACCCCCAATTTTAGGAAAGAATCTTTAGCAATGGGATCTTTGTGACAGTTCTGCAGGTCTGTGACCAAAAACACTACATGTCCCTTAGTCCCAATGTCTTACATAGATAGAGCATAGATCAAGGGGCATGATCTGACACATCAATAGCATCTTGAGCATACTAAACATAATCCTAAGCATCATTGCATACCCATCAACTTTTCCATTCATTCATAAGTACATTCACTACCATACTCTCCATTGACTACATGTACCTCAAGTGGCATACATGGGTGCCATTAGCATTGCGGGGTATCCAAGAGGGAACATTGGGGCAGGGAAGTGGGGCTTATGGAAGTACCTGCACCTGCAAACAAGTATTGGGCTCCGGATCACCAGGAGGTGAGCAAAGTTACCCACAGGTCAGGTTTTGCACCCCTTCAGGGTCTTAAGTGGTAAGGGAGGGTCACCTCTCTTTTGTCTTACCACCTCACCTGGCATCGACTTTTTTCCTCAGCCCGAGTATACGTGGCAGACATTTTTAATTAGCAATCAGCATGAGATGCATTGGAAAGAGACATTGGGCCTTTTCATGAGATGCAAGGAATGATTAAGGTTGGGATAGGGGTTACCTTGGCAGTCCAATCACTCACTGGCTGCTACTTACCCAATTTACAATGGCTAATATTCATCCAAGAACATAAGACAAAATAGGGATTAATGTCAGCCATTACAATGAAATTCAGGAAGAGGTATGATGCTCGTATGCAATCTTGAATCTCTTCAACAATGGATTAACCTCAGCAAGTGGCTAAATTGAGAAATTAAGATCAGAGTGGCATACCTCTTTAATGCTTGTGATGACCGTTGAAGCCCAAATCATCATGATGTCGCTTGCTCCATTGATCAATTCTGATTGTTGGTTGGGCATCCGTGGAAGAGTGCTTCAGCATTTGAGTGCTCTTGCTGATGAAGAAGGCTCCCAAGCTTATCCCCGAGCTTGAGCTTCAAGCATGGGAAGCTTCAAGTGAAGCTTTCATGGCTACCTGCAAAGCTCCCATGCATGCTGAGCTCAATGGCTTCATCCGAGCAAGAGGAATCCTTCACGGGCTGAAGGGCTTGTGGGGTTGATCTCTCTTGGTTAGAGAAAGCTTCAATTGGAAGAATTCATGGCTACCCCAAACTGTTTCAAACAGTCCCAGCTATTGTCCATCATGGAAGATGATTCCCGGATCAAGATGCCAAGGGGAAGAGGAAGGGGTATGTTGAATTAGTGCCCAAGAATACTGGGGAAAAAGCAGGAGGAGAAGGTCAGGAGGGCTGGGAGGGGCAAACAGAGCAGGGAACAATAGCCCAAAATGCACCGCAATTTTCGGGCTGTTCCCTGGGGCCTCTACCTAGCTGTGCCCCTCCACAAGGGTGCTTCCCTTGGTCAGGGGGAAGTTGGGGAGGCTCCTGGACCCTCAAATGGGGACTCCCATGGCTGCCCCAGAGGGAAAGAGAAGATCTTCACTACTATGTGGCTATGGCAGCTTACCTGGGAGGAGAGAGAAAGGGGCTGGAGCAAAAAGTAACTCAGGTTTTGCCCTCTCCCAACTCCTGGGACCCTAAACTTTGCCTAGAACCCTTAAAATTTGCAAGAAAAGAAGTGACAACCTGTTATTTTAACCATTTTACCTCCAAATATGTCTGAGTCTCCAGCCATGGCTCCTGCTTGCTCCAAAAGCTAAAGTTAACTGCAGTCCTTCTTGCTATACCTATACTTGTAAGCTAAGTAACGAGGGTTTTTGGGATTTGAAAAGGGAGAAAGGGGAAAGAGGAAAAGGACCAAAGCTTGAAGCTCTGATACCACTTGTAATGAAAGGAGATGAGGGGAGAGAGAAGGAGAGCTGAGGAGAGAGAAAGAGAACAAGAAGAAGTAGGAAGAAGACTAGAAGAGGAGAGAGAAAGAGAGAAAAGAGGAGAGAAAGGAGATGGAAGCCATGGAAGCTAGAGATGAAGGTGAAGAGTGTGATCTTAATAATAACTGGTTGCCCTAATCTAGGGCTCTTACACCTCAAATACCCCAGTCAATGTGATAGGGTGTCTAAACCCTAGTCGATGTGTATCCCGCTTGTTACAAGTATTATTATCTCCAAGTTTCATTCCCCAACTAGTATTGGAACCCCCAGAACACAATTTAAAAATTGAAGGATAGTTGGCAGTTCGTCAAAGCTTAAGGAGTTTATGAATAGAGCCCCCTAGTATCCTCACCTTCTCCTGCCGACGACTAGAGTTCCCTCTATGACAAGACCTTTCATGTCATGATTGATCTAAACTCACTAACGTGAAACAAAAGAAAAAAGAAAAAACCCTTGGAGTAGGTTTTATTCACACTGGCCTTCGGGAGGTCTAGCGCCATCAAGAACACTACCTTAGTCGGCGTTCTATGGTCACTAGAATACTACCTCAGTCGGCAATCTGTACTTAGTCATCCATCTTTTAGCCTAATGATTTTAGGAAAGATCAGTACCTAGCTTACAATCACAAACATATGTACTCAGTCTTTATTGCGTGACTGCAAAAACAGGGAATTTGGTGAAGGAGCTTGGTGGTAGTTAGATTGACTGAATTTGATTGACTGGGGGGGGAAGCGATCACCAAAGATTTCGAGAAATCGATAAGAGTCTTGATTCCATCTAAAGGAATAGGATAGAAAGGATGGAGAAATTGAATTTGAGAGCTCTCGGAGTATCCTCCTTGTCTTCTTAACAAAAATTCCCATGCTTGTGCTTCTCTTGCCTCACTCCCTCTTGTTCTATACTCTTGAGAAGAGCCTATCCCCTCTTTCTTGGACTACCCTCAATGGCTCCCCACACCTCTTATTTATAGCTAAATTAGAGAGGAAGGGTTGTGGCTAAGAAGAAGAGTTCTTTATGGAGGGGATCTTGGCAAAATTAGAAATCTGATACTTAGATCACAAATTTGATGGTTTTGTTGGCTCCGAAAGGGGGGTAAAACCCCAAGACACTAACGCTTAGCTAGAAATCTTATAGATCACTCATTCTTCTTCTCCCTATTCGAAGTGTTGTTTGCTGCTTGTAAACTGCGATTATCACAACGTGCATGATTTTGCCAATCCCTTTATTTGTAGTAAATCTCCAAAACTGATTGAAAAAAAACCACTTGCTTTCTTTTTCACATGACATCCTATTCTAGAAATTTCCATATTTTTTAAGGATATTTACAATAAATAATATTCAAAATATCTAAAATATGCTAGCCTTATAAAAAAATATTATATTTTTGAACCATCCATACTATACTTATTGACACTAATGACTAATATGGCTCATAACTCTCATTCACGTCGTAACTTCTGTGATGGGTGGCTACAGTCCTTATGTCAATCCAAAAAATGTCGAGTTACGATCCTCGGGTATTTTTGCTCAACATATTCTTTATTTAATGATTTTAAAGTCCATTTTGTGAGAAGTTGAAATTTTTTTAAAATAAAGTTGGGATATCACATCCTCTCCCCCTTAGAGAAATCGAGATGTCCTCATCTTGAATGAAACTGGGAATATTTATTACATAGCGATTCATGATCAATCCAAGTGGCATCCTCTTCAAGGTAATCTTTCCACTAGATGAGATATTATCTAAGCGTTTTGCTTCTTAGAGTCTTCTCTTACATATCAAATATATTTTCTGGTTGAAGTTTGAGGATTCCCTTACTTGGCATTACAATTTGTTGGTCATTAAGTACATGGTCTGGGTTAGGGACACATGCTTTTAATAGACTGACATGAAATACATTATGTACTTTCAATATGTATTTTCAAGTTGTTATGGAGTTGCATCTTGTAGGCATTTGGCCCTATACACTTTATCACATTATATGGCCCACAATACTTGGGACTTAGCTTCTTGAATTCCCTCAAAGGTAAGGAACTTTTCTTTGGGTCAACTCATAGGAAAACCATGTCACCTTCTTTGAAGATGCATTCTTGCCTTCGTTGATGGGGCTTCCAAAAATTATGAGAAATTTGATTATAAAATTTCTTATAAAATTGTACAATTATCAGAATGTCACCTCAAATCTAAATACTACATATGGGTGTAATATCCTATCCCGCCCCTTTATATGCAAACCCCTTCCTTAGCAATTAAAAATTGTTCAAAGTTTTTTTATTTCCCCCCTTCCATCACTAAATAGGTGGCGAGGGGGGAGGAAGAAAAGATGGTGTGACAACGCCAACAAAGAAGAGAGGGTGATAATGACGATGGTGGGGAGGAAGAACTCAACAATGACCATGAGGAAGGCGACGACGCGAATGCTGATGAAGACAATGATGTCAACCCCCCTTGGGCATAATGCCCATGAACTCCCCGTTGCCATGTTTGATGACAAGGGGTGGGTGGAGAAGAAACCACCACCACCACTCCACTCCCTCCCCATGATCTACCCCCCCCCCCCAAAATCATAAGGAGGAGGGCCTTGACGCCCAAGCACGCTGAAGCAAGAGAGAGAGAGAAAGAGGGATAGAGAGGGTGAGAGAGAGGGAGGGAGAGAGAGATAGAGAAGGAATAATCCAAGGGGTCTCCTTTTCTTCTCCTCCTTAGAGGGTATCCACATGTGTTCTTTCCTTCCACGTTGCCCGCAAGCCTATACCCTTTTCGTGAGATTATCCTCCACCCCACAAGCTCAAAATTTCCCCCAATTGGTCCCCTGCTAATTGAGTACAAGGCGTGAAAGTCTTGTGCATTTTGCACCTAAGGGAGACGAAGATCGAGAATGGCCCCCAAGTGGAAAATGTCACATGGGGATGGAAATCCCTCAATGAGCAATGGATCCTCGTGCGAGGGCATCACTACCAATCCAACTACGGTATCGGTCATAAGTAATATATTTCTAAATTGATGGATGCTTGATTTATTTTTGCATGAGATACGCTAGGGCCATACTATGCCACATGAGAATAGGACAGTGAAAAGCATAAATTTCATCTCAAGTATTCGAAGATGGAGTTTGTGAAGTGCATGTAACAAGAGAAGTAAATTGATTCATATTGCTATGCATTATAATCCATGCATAGCATAAGTAGCATATAAGATTATAAAGTACTAAGCATCAATAAGTTTTTGGTTACTCTTTACTTAGGAGTTATGGTTTAAGGTTTGTAGATGCACATAGATGGTACATGCATGGGAGAGATTATATGAAACATACATCAATGGTACATGAAATGATCTTGTACGAAAAGTCTTACATCCAATCCTATGAGGGTCTTGCATCAAACAACGGTTAAAGAGTTTACCTTGTGCTACCAAACCATGAATTGATTACAACTTGCACAATAATTTTGGGAATTATTTTACATTGAAAGATGGTCTTGCATCATATAAGAGTTACAAATTTGTCTCTCTTTCCTTGCCTTGGGAGAAAGGAAGATAAGGCCAAGTTAAAAGTTTTGCATAGTATTGTGCTAGGGAAAGGCTGAAAGGTAAATGTCACTTAGAGAAGAGGCATAAATTCTCTTGCTAGATTGATTATCTCGCATTGAAATGATAGGACTTACGTCTTGTACAGTGTTTGAAACCTTAACATATGCCTTATCCAAGTGTAAGTAAAATTTTGCATGGTATCGCTCCCTGATCCCGACAGGGGGAGAGCAAATATGCGATGGAAGGGTTATCATGACTATTATTGCAATGTTTGGAAAATAGTGTCATTATTTTGTTGGTTGATTGAATAACACCCTAAATGCTTTTACATTCAAGTAATTTTTGTATTGTGGTTTGGATGATTATTCCAAGTTCTTGTGATTGATGGTAAATGCATGGCAGAGGTCTATGATGACAAGTTGCCATGGGGATAAATAAATTGTTTCTTAAAGATGATATTAGAGATGAAAGCCTTAGTTGTGATTGATTCTTAAATGAATTTATTAAGAAAATGGTATTTTGCATAGATGGATCGTCTCCAAGATCGCAGCCTAGATTAACTTGAGAGCGCATTGCTCAATTCACAAGCCAAAGGTCGAGTGGTGAAAAGGCCAACCATAGAAATTGTGTTTCACTCCTAGGCCACTTTTGGGTCAGGTGGAGCTATGGGCACCCCTTTCTTAGTCCCGAATAGAGTTGAATATTACAAAGATCCCAACGTTTGTAGCATTGAAAGATTCTATTCTAGATAAAGGATGGAAATTATGGTGCCATGTGATTTGGACCGGGTACTTCTGTTAGGCAGAAGGGATTTATAATTTCTCTTGTATGGACAAGAGACAAAGGTTAACTTGAAGATAATTTAAGGAACTTGTTTGTCAAAAGGACTACTTACTCTGTTTTCGTATCTGTGCTGTAAATTACCGAATGAACCCTATTCCCTAAAAGGCTTAATTGAGGAAGGTGATTTTAAATGTCACATATAAATGTGATAGGACCTAATTAAATAAATAAAGAACACCTATTTAGGGAAGCGGGTGGGTGGAACCTCAATGGTCCCGGTGGTCCCAAAGAACTAGGAGACTTCTCATAAGGTTTTACAACCTTTAGAAATTGTTAGGTTAGAACCTGATTCATACCGTCTTAGGGCATCAAAATGGAACTTTGTCATATGGGCAGAGAGGTTGAGCAAAGCATCCCTCTCGTTTCCCATTCTCTTTGAACAAAGTGTGGCATGGATCTAATCTGGCTTGGGTATCTCTACATAAAGTAGGATGTGTAGGAAATGCTAGAGTGCTATCAAGAGACCTTGACTACTAGGGACTCAAGTTTCAGATTGATCCTATTGGGTTCGGCTACAAACGTTTCCTTGCAAGGTGGGACTCCAGAAACCCTAGGTGACAAACCTTGTGACATTCCATGGGAGTACTAGGCAGCATCACTTAGACTCGGACCGCTAAAAATGTGCTTGGATAGCCAATAGATGAGCACGTTACAGTTGGTATCAAAGCAAAATTTTGTAATGCTACATGACTGATTAATGTATGGTTCATAGACATATCCTAAATAGAATAATCGAAGTGGTATGGCTTGAGTGTCAGGCACCTTTTGCACCCATGAATGCTGACATGCAAGAGATGAAATTTCTTCCCAAGCAAATTAAGGCACCCGAGTTTGATGGAGAAGGGATAGATGCCACAGCAAAGGGGAAGATATGGATTGAGTTGATGGATGATTATTTCTCTGCTTTAGGAACTACTTTTTCCAATCAAGCAATGATAGGCAAAGTTAAGTTAGTTGGCTAGGCTTGGATATGATGGAAGCAATGGTGCAAATATCGAGGTGCTTCTAAAGTCATTGTCACTAGGGCTCTGCTGAAAGATGCTATACGTGGACGATACCTTCTACCAGCCTACTAGACTACCCCATGATGTTTTACTATTGTTTAGTCAGCCATGATTTCAATATTGATGAAGTGGAAAAACATGGCGAAATTGTAGAATAGAAAATGTTAACATTTTTGCCAGCTCATGAGTCTTGGAACGTGCATTTGTGGGCTGGGCACTATAGACTATTTTTATTGTCATCATTCTAATTATTCATGCAATTTATTGCTGACTGATCTATTTATTATTTGGAATTATTTTATGCCTATACATTCAGCTCCCTCCTCCTAGGTATGTATTATCATAATCATTCACTAGCAGATTCTCAGTGCATGTCGTATTGGAGAGAGAGAGCTAGTGCTAGTGCCCACACAGTCAGTGACTCACTGTTATATGCAATTGTATTTGTGTTTGGTATATGGATTCTCCTTTTGTAGTTTTCTTCTATTTTTCTATTTTCTCATGTTGTGCAATCCATTATAACAATATTCTATGCTTCCATTCCTGCACCCACTTCTAATAAAAAGCCCTTGCTGGCTTGCAAGCAATGGTAGGGGTAGACTCTAGCTAATGATTAATTCACATTCTTCCATCCCTGCTCCAACAGAAAATATGGAAATATTACTGACTGTTTGCATTTTGGTCTAGCAGGGAGCTATTACTATTTGGTCAAAGCAAAGGCTAATCTCAACAACTAGTAGGGTAGACTCTGCTGGTGATTCCTTCATGTTCTTACATGCTTGAAAAGGAAAATGTGGACATATCAATAGCTGCTTGGCAATTATTTTGTTTGGATTGTTGTCTAAGCAGAGATTATTACTTTTTTTAAAAGAAAATGCAAATCCATAAATAAACACCTAAGAGAAACTTCCAAAGTAAGCTAGTCTTCAAATGGTACATCAAATATAGTGAAGTTTAACACAAGGGGTGAGTGAAAAGCTAAATCAAGTGGTCTGCAAAGCCAAACCACATGTACTTTAAGTGAAAGAAGGTGCCATAGCCCCAAGTGTGTTATCAATTTGACTATCCCATCTCTTGATAACTTGCAAGAAGTGTTGTCACATGAAAAATGGGAATGTCCATTGATTTGAAAGCAAGCACATTGAATTGAGAGTAAGCTAATTCTTTGTCCCAGGAGGTACTAGCAATCTCTAGAGTTAATGATTGACCAAAAAAATAAGTCTCAGAAAAAATTGAGAAGACATGCTAATAAGCTTTGTCAAATATCTAAGGTTCCTTGACTAGATGGGTGTACACTTTAGGACTAATCCCTTGTCTTGATGATCAGAATGCCTAAAGTGCTTGAGTTTCAAAGATTCCAAGGACATTTTTGGTTGATCCACAAATATGTAATTTGGAGTTATAAAGAAGAACAGTTATCTTTCCAAGGAAAGATGTTCTTATGGATGCTTATGGTTATGCAAATTGTGTTTGATTGCTTAGAAGGTGAGCTCCTATAGTTGCCCAGTTGCCAACAACACTAAAGCCCAACAATTGGATATTTGGAGAATGCCTAGAGGTGCCTTACACAAGAAGCATCAAATCCTCTTTCAATTCTTCTATTGGCAAGTTTATCATTTATGGCATGTATAGTTGACAAGGAATGCCTTATCTTTGATTTTGCATGGGGCATTTCGTCTGATGGAATTTCAAGGGTCGAACATTTGAACTCTTTGGGGACCAGAAAAGGTTGTCGTTTGGGTTCAAAGTCAAAGTTGCCAATGACATAGTAGCCTCATACTAAGGTTCTTGGTTTCTATTATGATGGGTCTCACATGGGCTTTTACATTGTATGTGGATTTGATTCCTTTTAATTGAGACATCTGGCTTGGTTACCTTTAATAATTGAGATATTTGGCCCTTTTTCTTTACAATATTTGATATGGGTATAAAACTTCATGCCACATAAAGTAGTAAACACTAATTTAATTGTGCTCTTTTACATGGTGCCACATGTATGCCTATGTGGCATATCAAATGTCATAGAGTTGCCACTTATCACCTATTCAATGTACCAATGCTTGGGCCATTGGGCCCAATTGCCTCATCCCCCTCCTTCAGCGGTTTTTGGACCTTGACCCGAGGGTTTTTGGACATCTTGATTGCAAATGTGGAATTTTTTTCTTGATCAAAGATAGGGACATGACTCCATTATATTTGGTTCAAGAATGGTAGTTTTAGTATATTGCTTTTTTCCAATACATTCCACTTCCACCATGTGAGTAGATAGGTAACTAGATAGCATAAAACACTTCATATGAATGCCTAAGTTACTCAAATATCTCCATCAAAGCATTCAATGCAATGCCATTGAGCAGCCTAGTATGGTTTGTATCTAATTGCAATTGTGGAGTTTGTTTCTTCGAAGTGCAAGACAAAGAGCGAACATTTATGTTGGTTTGTGAAATATTCTCTAATACAAAGAATTATCAAAGACAAAGAGCAAACATTCATTAAGGCCTAATACATAGTGCAGCAAAACTCAAAATTTTGCTTTTATTAGTAACCTACTAGTCCATGTTAACTCTCACGAATAATAATCTCAATACATAAGCATATTCCAAGCAACACCTATAATGTTAGATAATCTACAATTATTGTTTGCCACACCTTAACACCTACAACATGTTTGCAAAATGATAATATTTGAAGAGATCTCAAACCTTACTGAATTCGAACATGAACAACCTCTAACTCTCAATCGAAGAAAAAAATGTATCCGAAACAGGAATCCAATTGAGGATGTAGACCAAAGATTTGTAGTACTCCCTCGAGCACTTCAAATTTTGCAAAGAGAACTTGTCAATCGGAGATCATATAAGAGAGATCTCCATGTGTTCTCCAAAGTAAGACTTCCTAGTAGACTTTTCTACTTGGGACTCATCAATCCTCACTTGAATGTTTCTTGGATACCATGAAAATTTGGGGGAAGAAAAAGGAGCAGAATCTCTTGCAAGATGCACAACAGAGAGAGAATGCACACGAGATAGAAAGTTGAAAACCCTAGTCTTTCTTCTTCTTCTTCTTCTTCTTCTTCACTATATAATCTACCAATAATAAAGAGAGTACAACATACATAATATACGAGTGGTCCATAGTGTAAACATGCAAACTAAAAAGATGATTAGAAAGATAACTTATAACTCATGTAGGTGGACTAACTAACTAATGTTCCATTGTTAAATATCACTAAAATGTTATGTCAATGCAAAAAATACTAATCACCATGTCATTTATATGAATGTGAGAATGGATATTGAGGTATGTGAGTGTTAACTCGTTGTTGAGCTTGACATCTGTACATAAATTGTAAATGATATAACCCATAGACATGGCTCAAGTAAGCCCTATGATATATAAATATTTAAACCATTTAACACAATAAATGTCTATGTGGATGACTTAATCATCATAGAGAGTCACAATGAGCACATAGTCACACTCAAGAGTAGCTAAGCAAGGAGTTCAAGATGAAGATCTTTGTGTTCTCCATTCCTTCCTTGAGCTTAGCAAAGTTTACACTACAAAGATTACTTTCAGCCTTGGACATGGCTGAGCGCAGGGCTATTTCTTTCTCTATCAATGAAAAGTCCAAGTTGTCCCACCAAGCACATAGTGAGCGCCATTCCAATTGTAGTAATTTTGTCTGTAGCATTATTTGCAACTTTGGCCTTCGCTACCTTGGTAGCTTCCTTCCGCAGGGCCATGGTATTTAATCACGAGATCACAAAAAAGGGTTATTTGATGAAGGAGCTTGGGGATAATTAGATTGATGGAAATTTTGATTGACCAAGGGGGTGGGGGGGGGGAGGAAATGACTAAGAATTTTGAGAAATTGAGAAGAGTCTTGATTCCACAGGGGAATATGATAGAAAGGACAAAGGAATTGAATTCGAGAGCTCATGGAGTATCCTCCTTGTCTTCTTTGACGAGAAATTCCCATGCTCGTGCTTCTCTTGCTCCACTCCCTCTTGCTCTATATTTTGAGAAGGGCCTCTCCTCTCTTGCTTCGACTACCCTCAATGGCTCCCCATGCCTCGTATTTATGGCTAAATTGGAGAAGAAGGGTTGTGGCTAAGAAGAAGAGATCTTTATGGAAGGGATCTTGGCAAAATCAGCAATGTGAAGATGCAATTTGATGGTTCCATTGGCTCTGAAAGGGGGGTAAAACTATTGGACACCTAGTCAAAATTCTTCTCCAAATCACTTCTTGTTCTTCTCTTAGTTCAGTGTCTCGTGTATGTAAATTGCGACCGCGATGCACATGATTTTGCCGATCCTTCTTTTTGCATGAAATCTCCAAAAGTGATTGAAAAAGCCACTTATTTTTTGCATGACACCTAATTGTAGAAGTTTCCATAGCTTTTTGAAATATTTACAATAAATAACATCCAAAATATCAAAAGTATCCTAGTTTTGTCCAAAAAATTAATATTTTGGACCATCCATACTATACACTAATGACTAATATAGCTCATAACTATCGTTCACGTGGTAACTTCCATGAGGGGTGGCTATAGTCCTTGTCAATCTGGAAAAAATGTTGGGCTACAATCCTCAAGTATTTTTACTTGAGATTTCCTCTATTTAATGATTTTAGAGTTCTTGAAGTCCATTCTGCGGAGAAATCAGGAAGGATTTAAATAAAAGTCGGGATATCACATACTCTCCCCCTTAGAGGAATTGAGATGTACTCATCTCAAATGGAATTAGGGATATGGGTTACATAGTGATTCATGGTCAATCCAAGTGGCATCCTCTTCAGGGTAGTCTTTCCATTGGATGAGATATTCTCTAAGGGTTTTTCTTCTAAGATGTAACATGCCCATCTATTGGCTATATCCAAGCACGTTTTAGCAGTCCATCGAGAAACGAATCTAAGCATCACTTCCTAGCACTCTCGTGGAATGTTCCATGGTTTGTTGCCTAGGGTTTCCTGAGTCCGCCTCGCAATGGAATGTTCGTGGTGGCCAAACCCACTAGGATCAACCTGAAATCTAGGTTCCTAGTTGTCAAGGTCTCCTGACAGCATTCTTGCATCGGGTTTTGAACATCCTACTCTACGCAGAGATACCCAATTCGAAGCAAGCCCATGTCGCACTTGGTTCAAGGAGAATGGGAAACGAGAGGGATGTGTTACCTAACCTCTCTGCCCGTAGGGCAAAGTCCCATTTTGGCCTCAGTCTAATATCATATTCGAGTGAAACATTCCTTTATTTCCCATGGCTGCTTGTCATTATTGACCCTTGCCATGCTTTTGCCATCAAACACAATCACTTGGAATATTTATCCAAATCATAAATGCAACAATCAATTGATTGAAAAAAACATTCAGGGTGTTGTTCAATCAACCAACAAAACTAATTGTATTTTTTTCAAACAATATAAGAATACATGCAATAATAATTCCATCGCATATTCACTCTCCCCCTTGGGATCAAAGAGTGATTCTATGCAAAATTTACCTATACTTGTATGCACAATTCCTACTCTTTTTTTTTTTAATGATTATGCTATTCATAACCCCTGATCGATTGCTCTATCAACGAATAAGCCATATACAACTAAGTGCAATTAGCTTCCCTTGATACATGCACTTTGCAAACTCCATCTTTTGAATATGTGAGAAGAGGCCTATCCCATCCCATGACCTATTCTCGTACATTATAGTATGGTATCTCATGAGAGAATCCAAGCAAGCATCTATCAATTTAGAAATACATTACTTACGACCGAAACTGTAGTTGGATTGACAGTGATGCCTTTACCTGAAGCTTCACTGCTGGTTGTAGGATTGCCATCCGCATGCGACATTCTTCACGTGGAGGCCATCATCCGCAAAAGTAGACTCAAGAGATTAAGAAGGAATAGATTTGAGATGGGAGAGTATAAGAGAAGATGGATAAAAGTCAAGGATCGAGATAGAGGGAATTGAGCTAACTCTCTTCCTTGTAGCCTCTTGGGGTAACTATTCTCTCTCTCTCTCTCTCTCTCTCTCTCTCTCTCTCTCTCTCTCTCTCTCAAACACACAATCTCTTGGAGGGATATCCTTCTCTCTACCTCTCTCTCGCAGCCTCTTAGGGTCTCCTTATGCTCCCTTGTGCCTCCCCGTGCCTCATATTTATAATGAATTAGAGAAGAGGGGATGAGGCTGAGAACAAGAGTTCTTGGTGGAGGGACTCTTCGAAAACTCAGTGATCTGATGCTTAACTCATAAATTTGATGGTTCCATTGGCTCCAAAAGGGGGGTAAAACTCCAAGACATTTGGTTGGAAAGCTTTTAGATCACTCCTTCTTTCTCTCACTATTCGAAGTTCTGTCTACTACTTGTAGATTGTGATCATGACGCGCGTGATTTCACCAATCACTCTCTTTATCTTTTTTCTTTTTATAAAATCTCCAAAACTAACTAAAACATCACTTTTATTTTCTTTTAAATGACATCCAGTTCTAGAAATCTCCATATATTTTTAGGATAATATCTAAAATATCTAGAATATGCTAGGTTTTTCCAAAATCTAATATTTTTGGATCATCCAAACTATACACATCAATACTAGTGATTAATATGGCTCATAAGTCTCGTTCACATTGTAAATTCCGTGAAGGGTGGCTACAATACCCTCATCCATAGTGTTTAGGTCTTCAAGAGTCACCACCAAGTAGTTTATGGCAACCCTTTATCCAGGATCATCATCTATCACTTGGTGGTGATGATCCTTCTCTAATGTTCTAGTCTTTGAGAGTCACCACTAAGTGGTCATGGAAACCCTTTTCCCAATGGTATCCTCTATCACTTTGTGATGATCCTCATCCAATGTTCTATTATTTAGGATCACCAACAATTAGTTTATGGAAAACCTTTGCCATAGGGTAGCCTCTATCACTCAATGGTGACCCTTGTCGAGTATCCTTATTTGAGAGGGTCACCACAAAGTGACTCGTAGAAACCCTTTGTCACGATGCGACCTTTATAGCTTGCTAGTGATCCTCATCTAGTGTAAGGAAGCTTGAGGGTCACTACCAAGAGATTTGTGGATGGAAATCCTTCACCATGGTGTAGCCCCCATCACTTGGTGGCAATCCTTGTGTAGTATCATTGTCCTTACGGTCACCACCAAGTGATTTGTGGCTATCCTTTTTCCAAGGGTAGCCTCTATCACTTGGTGGTGACCCTCATTGAGTATCCTTGTCTTTGAGGCTCACAACCAAGAAATTCATGGCAACCCTTTTCCTAGATGTAGCCATATTTTCTTATGATGACCAACGTCAATTATCCTTGTCTTCTAGCATCAATAACAAGCCTTTCATAAATTTAACGGAGTAGTCTCTTTGACATTGTGGTAACTCTTTAGGGTAGATTTTTGAGGGCTCATTGCCTACCAAGGCCCCTCTCATGGAAGGTGTGAAAGATACTAGGCTCACCCCATATCTCTTAGTGAGATATGTAGGGTAGAGAGGCAAATATAGTGCAATACCATGCATGCACTTTCAAAGATTGGTCTAGGAAATCTATGATTGATGGGCCATAGATATAAGATGGATTGTCTCGATAATTCTCACACTTCAAAAACTTACCGAAGAGTCTCTCGTCAAATTTTTTGAAGATGCATATATTCTTGTAGCACATGGCTACAGGAAGATAGCCATGCCTAAAGACTTTATAGCTTGTGCCACTTGTGACTTTGGTATGACATGCTTGTGAATCCTATGGAGATCTTATCTAATTACCTACCACATCTACTTCAAGCATGATTTGATGCGCGCGGCGCTTGAGGCTCGATTCGGTTGGTCTCGACAACGAAACCAAAATGAACGGGAGCTACGGAGCTCTACCCTGAGACCTACAGACTACTTATTGATCAAGCGTTTCAAGCCGAGCGGCCATGGCTATCTCTCACATAGCTGATGCACAATGCCTATTTTACGGGTGTAGTGAGCTTGCGTTGATACTCGATCGAGTTCCCTCCTCTCTCTTGCACTCCGGTAGCTCCACGATCCTTGTGGCAAGCTCAAGCAACCTCAAGCCCTCTCCGTCAAGCTCCATCCTCCATAGCTGTGCGAGAAAAGAGAAGAGAAGAGAAGAAGAGAAGATGAAGAGAGAAGATGGGGAGCTTCTTCTCCACGATTCCTCACTCTCACACACTCACTGCCTCACTCCCTCAATCCCTCACTCAAGCACAAGAAAGAAGGCAAGAAACAAGAGAAGAAGAAGAAGAAGAAGCTTTGGCCACACACAAGAATGAGCTTCTCATTCACTTTTCAACTTTATATACAAAACCCTAAATCCCTTTTGGGCGGTCATCACCTTATCCCCTTTTTTACATGGCCGGCCGTGGCCTAGGCCCTTTTTCCCATTGTCCTCCTATCTTCCTAGCTTCCTTCCTACCGCCCATCTACCTTTACAAATTGCACGGGTGAGAACCCAACGCTCCTTAAATTAAATCATGATGTGCTTGCGCTCTTTTACAAAAGTATCAACTTGTGCTTTTCCTTGTGCGCCTTTCTCCATTATTTAGGACTTTTCTACGCTTCTTGTGTTTCTAGATTTTCCTTGTGCACCTTTTTCTTCAGTTTCACTTTGCCTTGGCCTTTCTTCTGCTTTAGCTTTTCTAAATTTTCCACCTTGTTCATTTACCGTTTAACATAATTGCTTTACTATGTTTTTGTGTCGTAAATTAAAGGCGTATAACAAAGTTATATTAGGAGATAATTCAAGGAATATGATTTTATATATTGAACCTAAAGTGGTAGGTAATTAAATAACTAAAAGTACTCTCTCGAGGGAAGCAGGAGGATGGACCCTGGATGTCGGATCTAGACCTATGGTTGGGTGGTCTCAATAAGCTGAGAGCTTTTCTAAGAAGGAATAAAAATTGCACTTGATAGATAATTAGAAATTGAAAAGACTGACTCAAATCACTTTAGAATGTGCTAATATTAATTAGCCACTAGTAATAGATTTGACCAGAAAAACTCAAGTCGATCCTCATGGGAGCAGCCTAAACTTCCACTACGAGGTAGACTCAAGCGAGCCTAGTTAGGAAACTCCAAGGGTTTTATCAAAATCCCAGGCGGCACTTCCTAGGACATCTCTTAATGGGCTACTAAGAATGTACCACCGAGAGGAATAGGTCAGGCGGCACGTTACGACCACCTTCAACAGGTTTATGCAAGACATTTTCCAACCCTACCTTGAGGACTTTGTCCTCGTCTTCTTTGATGATATCCTAATGTGTTCCAAGAATAAATAAGTCCATGAACCACAAGCTACAAACAATTCTTGAAACAATGAGAGCCCACAAATTGTATGTTAAAAACAATAAATGTGCTTTCTTCAAGAAGAAGATCAAATATCTAGTGTTCATAGTATCGACAGATGGCATTTTAGTGGATCTTGCCAAGGTTCAAGATGTACAAGATTTGCCACCCCCGACAACGTCAAGGAAGTGCAAAGCTATCTAGGGCTAACGGGTTGGTATAAAATCTTCATTAAATACTATGCCTCAATCTCCGCACCTCTCACCTTCTCAAAAAAAAGGTCTCCATTACATGGACATCTAGTGAACAATCTAGCTTTGAGAAGCTTAAGCAAAGTTTGGTAACTACCCCTATCCTAGGCCTACCCGACCTCAGCAAAGAATTCAAAGTCATAAGTGATGCAAGCTCTCTTACTTTGGGTTGTGTGCTTATGCAAGAAGGATATCCACTAGCCTATGCTTCAAGAAAATTAAATATCCACGAAAGAAGTTATGCCACACATGATCTAGAATTACTTGTTGTAATTCATGCCCTTAAACTATGGAGACATTACCTGCTTGGTAATAGATTTTCTCTAGTCACTGATCATAAGACCCTAAAGTTTTTTTTTACCCAATCTGATCTCAATATGAGACAATGCTGATGGATTGAGACCTTGCAAGAATTTGACTTTTAAATCAAGTATAGACTAGGCAAGGAGAATGTGATTGCAGATGACCTAAGCCGTAAATCATTCCTTAATGCTCAAATCCTAGAAGAACCCTCTAATGCTTGAAAACTTACCGCAATTATTTCAATGTCTAGTAACCCTCTCATAGAAATGGCTAGATAAGAGGTAGCGAAGGATCCAAGCTATCAAAACTTATTAAGAGAAATTTCCATCAAGGTTTCAAATCCAAAACTCAAGACTAAGTATCAAGAGTTTTCCATAAATGAGGAGCTTGCCTATTATATAGGACAAGACTATGTATTCCTGCAAGTCAGGAACTCAAAAGGAAAATACTTCAGGAGGCTCATGATTCCCCATTTTTGGGTCATCCTAGTTATGCTAAGACTCTTAATATAGTCAAAAGAAGCTTCTATTGGGAAAGTCTCAAGGGTGATGTACTCAAGTATGTCATCCAATGCCTAAACTGTTAACAAATTAAGGCCGAGTGTGTCAAGTTGTAAGGAAAGCTCCAGCACTTGACATCCCTCAAATGAGATAGGAGCATATATGCATGGAATTCATAGTTGTATTACCCTCGGTACAAGGAGGGTATAACTCCTTAATGGTAGTCATTGATATGCTAACAAAAGTTACACACCTTATTCTTATAAGAACCAATTACAACGCTTTTGATATTGCCATGCTTTTCATTAAGGAAATTTTTAGGTTACATGGATTACCCAAAAGAATCATTAGCAACCACAATTCTCTCTTCACCTCAAACTTTTGGAAGATTTTGGTTGTTGAAGCTCTAGGATCTCAGCTCTACTTCAGTATTGCTTAGCATCCCCAAACCAATGGTCA
Source organism: Lygodium microphyllum (assembly GCF_053477565.2). Lineage (NCBI taxonomy): Eukaryota > Viridiplantae > Streptophyta > Polypodiopsida > Schizaeales > Lygodiaceae > Lygodium > Lygodium microphyllum. The sequence continues at coordinate 33,161,860 of NC_141156.1, read as the reverse complement.
AACAAAACGGGTCAACCAAGTTATCGAGGACATACTAAGGGCTTATTGTAATAGGGAACCCAAACGGTGGATCCAATACCTACCCTTAGTTGAATTTTCCTACAATGCATCATACCATCAAAGTATTCAGATGACTCCTTTTCAGGCACTATATGGGCAAGATTGTCTTATACCATTAAAGTTTTTCGATCCTACCCTACGGGTAGAAGCATCTAGGAAAATGCTGGAAGAAATGGATCAGGAATTGAAAGCTATAAGGCAAAGATATTCAAGCCGTTAAGAATCAACAAAAGGCATATGCCGATCAACAAAGGCAAGAACGCATCTTCAAAGAAGGTGACATGGATTTCTTACGAGTTCGCCCAAAGAAAAGTTCATTATCCTTAGGGGAATTCAAGAAGCAAAGTCCCAAGTATTGTGTGCCATAGAAGGTGCTAAAGTATCTAGGACCAAATGCCTACAAGCTACAACTCCCTAATAACTTAAAAGGACATAATGTATTTCATGTCAGTCTATTGACATCATATGTCTCTAACCTAGACTATGTCCTTAACGACCAAAAAATTGTAATGCCAAGTCAGGGAGTCCTCAAACTTCAACCATAAAAGATACTTGATGTGCAGGAGAATATTCTAATGTAATATTTACACACAAAAAAAGTTAGTTTGTTAGTTCGAAAGTTAGTTAGTCAATTAATAAGTTAGTAAGATTACTAACTAAAGACTAACTAAGGTAAAAACTAACTACCATTAATAGCTAACAATTTCTCAGATTGACAAGGACCATAGCCACCCTTCATGAAAGTTACAACATGAACGAGACTTATGAGCTATATTAATCACTAGTATTAATGTGTATAGTTTGGATGGTCCAAAAATATTAGAATTTGGGAAAAACTAGCATATTTTAGATATTTTGAATATTATCCTAAAAAGATATGGAGATTTCTAGAATTGGATGTCATTTAAAAGAAAAGACAAGTAATGTTTTAGTTATTTTTGGAGATTTTATGATAAGAAAAAATATAAAGAGAGTGATTGGCGAAATCACGCGCACCACGATCGCAGTCTACAAGCAATAGATAGCACTTCGAACGGGGAGAGAAAGAAGAAGTGATTTGAAAGCTTTCCAATAAAGTTCCTTGGAGTTTTACCCGCCTTTTGGAGCCAATGGAATCATCCGATTTATGAGCTAAGCATCAGATCACTGAGTTTTCCAAGAGTCCATCCACCAAGAACTCTTATTCTCAGCCTCATCCCCTCTTCTCTAATTCATTATAAATATGAGGCATGGGGACGCATAAGGGAGCATAAGGAGACCCCGAGAGATTGCGAGAGAGAGGTAGAGAGAAGGATGCCCCTCCAAGATATTGAGAGAGAGAGAGAGAGAGAGAGAGAGAGAGAGAATAGTTACCCTAAGAGGCTACAAGGGAGAGAGTTAGCTCAATTCCCTCTATCTCGATCCTTGAGTTAGCCATCTTCTCTTACACTCTCCCATCTCTAATCTATTCCGCCTTTTTAATCTCTTGAGTCTACTTGCAGATGATGGCCTCAAAGTGAAGAATGACATGTGCGGATCGCAATCCTACAACTAGCGATGAAGCTTCGAGCAAACACATCACTGTCAATCCAACTGCGGTTCTGGTCGTAAGTAATGTATTTCTTAATTGATAGATGCTTGCTTGGATTCTCGCATGAGATACATCAGGCTCCATACTATGATGTATGAGAATAGATCATGGGAAGGGATAGGCCTCTTCTCACATATTCAGAAGACAGAGTTTGCAAAGTGCATGTATCAAGGGATAGGCTTATTTGTTGATAGAGAAATCGATCAGGGGTTACGAATAGCATAATCGTTAAAAGAATAACATTAGGAAATTTGCATACAAGTATTAAGTAAAATTTTCATAGAATTGCTCTTTGATCCCAATGGGGAGAGCAAATATGCAATGGAATAATTATTGCATCTATTCTTGTATTCTTTGATAAAAATACAATTAGTTTTGTTGGTTGATTGTGTAATGTGTCCATAGTATCATCCAAGATACGTCTTAGCAGTCCATTAGAAAGGATGTTTAGAAAGCTTCGCCGGCACTCCCATGGAATTTTATGGAATTTGCGATCTAGGGCTTTCCATATCTACCACATAGCGAAAGTATTCTGGCCGTTCCCACTTAGGATCGACCGGAATTAGGGTTTTCCTGATTGGTCATTTCGTAACAACAACTAGCGTCAGACCCAAGCGGACTACTTTACGCAGAAACGCCAGGTTCGAAGCCGATTCACGCTGCACTTGGTTCAAGGAGAATGGGAAACGAGAGGGATGCAAAGCTCAACCTCTCTGCCATAAGGCATAGTCCCATTCCGTTCCCCGAAAACAGCGTAAATCGGTTAAGACATAACTCTAGGTCAACGCTTTCATTGTTCGTGTCCTTTGACAATCATCCCGCTGTTCTTCAAGATTTGATAAAAGTTCCCGGCCAACCGGGACCACCCAACCGGGACCACCCAACCATAGGACGGACCCATGGCCTATCCTCCGCACTTTCCTTGGTTTGTTTTAGTTATGTAATTATCTAACACATTAATTGGACATGTAACAATCAGCTTCTTTAATTAATCCGTTAAGCACTGGTTCTTTCACATAATCTTATCACGTAACATACAAAAACAATATCAGAAAAGCTCTTTATTAACATCTCATCATATTTATCTTTGAAATACAAGGAGTTCCACCCGTAGGCTTGTCCATAAACCGTCTGAAGGCTATCCAACAATCCACAGGGATTACTATTCCAATTTTCCACCCATAGACTAGTATGCGGGCCTCAAGATCCAATCCCGAGTCACATTAGCCTTTTGTGCAGGACCCAAAAGGTGAGGGATTTACGGCCAGATCCCCCCTGGCACCCAAGCGTCCTCCTGCTCCAAGTAGCGCTCAACGGAGAGACCTCTTGCGGCGGGTTCGGTCCAGGTTCTTGATGCACTCAACAACCCCCTTGCTTAGGGTCAGGCAGGCAGTCGGGGGTAACTGAAGCTCCCACTCCCTTCAAGCCTTCAACCTGAAGTATAGATATTCATTTAATTTGTAATTCATAAATCAAACAGTGCTCTAAAATCTCTAGCAAGCACAAACATTTCCATTGATCGATCTTGTTGTTGGCAAACTGCTAAGGAAGGAATCCTTCCTTTTGAATGCATCCAGTACTCGATCCGGGGTGTCTTGCAACCTGGGAAGATCCTTTATATTCTGGGTTAGGGTGTACCCTATTAACCCAACTTGGTCAACCCTAAAGTTCATTGGATACTTTAGATTCCGGTTTTTAACCTTCCTTACTTAGAAGGATATCAAAGAATACATCTTCTTGCAAGATAATTCACGTAAGGATCTGCCATCCTTGTTGCGGGAATTTAGCCTTTCTTCTTGTGAATCAATCACAAGACCATATGACTTCGTACTTGCTGTGCAAGTCCTGCATCGTACTATGCGATAATGGAGTTACGAAACAATCTGTTTCAGTTTCTTTAAGCTGACGTTTGTCAGACTTAGGGTTTCCTAGCTTTTATTATTTTCTTTAAGAAACTCAGGGACAAACCCTAGTTCTTTTACGTTTAAGATTTACTGACCCTACAATTAGGAAATGTGGGCAAGTATTTAAGGTATAAACGTTTCTTGGATTTTAATTCATTCCCAATGAATATTTCGTAGCATAGGTATTTCTAAGTTTATATTAATTTTGTTAACTTTTAGAAGGTAATATCGAGATCACCTCCGCACGATTTGTTATCTATGTGTCAACTGATTTTTCAATCCTAAACTTTATTGATTTGAGGTTAGGTAAATTCAATTAATATCCCTTTTTCCTTGCGAACAAAACTCATGCCAAATAAGCAATCTTTCCCTTGCTAAGTTATGCAGTTAGCAATGATAACTTCCTAGAGTTTAAGCATCGTAAGAACCCTTTCATGATTCACACCTTCCATGATGATTCATCGTAAAAAGAATAGGGGTTAATAGTGCAAGATGCAATTTTATACCTTCTAGGCTTAACCGAAGTACACTAATTTAGTGGGTAAATAATTCTTGCTCATAATTCGTTTCAATGCATAATGCTATTTGAAGGAAAACTATGTTTATAATTTATTTATTTTACATGTTTAGTTAAACTAAATTCCTTCGTCATAAATAACTAGGACAAAATATATCTTATCCCTAACAATTCATCTTGCACGATTGAATTAAAGCCGATATAAAGTTAAGAAGGAAAAACCTGGGTTTAGGGTGAGATATCCACATGGATACCGGGAGATGACCCTCCCGCAGCTACTCCTTGAACTTTCTTAGGAGGCATCACAGTTGTAGTCCTTCGAACGTGGAAGCAGCTTTACACTCCTTTTCAAAATTCCACCGTCGCTCCCTTGCACGTCAATACTCTTCTTCTCCTTTTCGAGTAGGGGAGAAACCAAGTCCAAGGGGTATTTTGGAAAGGCACGGAACAATTGAGGGTTTAGCCACGAGGAGGGTAATAAGACCTTTAAGGTCTTAGTTTCTTTTGGGGGAAAAGGTTTACAAAGCCTAAAGGAAAGGCCCTATAGGGTATATACACGGTGAAAAGGGTGTGTGTGAGTGTGGTTTCAAAAGCATATGAAGGGGGCCTTGGGAGATCTTTGGACACGGGAGTGAAAGGGTATAGGAAGGGGGATCTTGAAGGGATTTTTAGACACGGGGGGTAAGTTCCAAGCCAAGGGCAACTACATTCTCCTTTCCCGGTTGGTATTTTATTTCAAAATCATACTCCTCCAGCACTTCAATCCACCGACGTTGCCTCATGTTCAGCTCGTTCTGGGTAAAGATCCACTTGTGGCTTTTATTATCCATTACTAGAGTAAACTTTTTACCCAAGAGGTCTCCAAAGCTTTAGAGCATGGATGATAGCTAACAGTTCTAGATCATGGGTAGCATAATTCTTCTCATGGCTCTTCAGTTTCCTTGAAGAGTATGGTACAGGATGACCTTCTTGCATGAGCACACATTCTAAGGCAAGCGTGCTAGCATCAATTACTACTTCGAACTCCTTACTGAGGTCTAGAAGTTTCAGTATAGGTATGTTTGCTTCTTCAGTAGATCTGTCAGAGATGCTGCAATCAAAGCATAGTTTTTTATGAATACCCTATACCATCCTGTCAATCCAAGAAAACTGCGTATTTCTTTGACAGTTGTTGGTATTGGCCATTCTAGAACATCTTTGACTTTGGCCAGATCCACTGAGATTCCTTCCACTGATACGATGAATCCTAGATATTCAATCTGACGTTTGAAGAATGCACACTTCTTCGTCTTAGCATAGAGCTTGTGTGCCCTCATTGTCTCAAGGAGCTGGGATTCATGATCTTCTTCCTGTTTGGAATAGACTAAGGTGTCGTCGAAGAAGACGAGTATGAAGTTATCAAGCTATGGCCTAAAGATATCCTGCATTAACCTGTTGAAGGTGGCAGGTGATTCGTGAGCCTGATGAGATAACTAGGAACTCAAAGTGTCCATATCTTGTGTTGAAGGCCGTCTTTGGGATATCTTCTTCCTTGATCCTTATCTGATAGTAATCAGACCTGAGATCAATCTTGGAGAATATCTTCGCACCCTGAAGATGATCAAGAAACTCATCTATTCTAGGAGTAGGGTACTTGTTCTTAACAGTTGATTGATTCAACCCTCTGTAATCAATACACAGTCGAAGCATTCCATCTTTCTTTTTCTGGAACAGCACTGGAGCTCCCCATGGTGAACTGCTAGGATGGATGTAGCCCTGATCTAGCAGTTGTTTGAGTTGCTCCTTCAGCTCAATTTCTTCCGAGATGGACATCCTATAAGGTCTCTTTGCAATTGGTGTAGCTCCTAGCACTAGCTTGATCTCATGATCCACTTATCTTTGAGGCGGGAGTTCTGTCAGCCCTTCAGGAAATATGTCCATGTACTCCTTTAGCCATGAAGGTTGTCCACTAGACTCTTGCTTCTAATCTAACTTATTGAGCTTAATCAAGTAGACAGGTAGTCCCTTTCTAACTCCCTTTATAATCTGAGATGCTTTGGCCAATTGAATTTTTGGATTTCCAGCCTCTCCTTGAGTTGTGACCAATTCCCCTTCAGAGTTTCGAAAGGAAACTTGGCCCTTTCCACAATGAATGTGGGCATCCTTAGGTTTAAGCCAATCCATTAAGAGTAAACACTCATGGACGCCTAGGTTCATGACCCTGAATTTGATCGAAGTCGTCTTTCCTCCCAGAAAGATTTCCACCTTATCAGTTTGCCTTGTACAAGTGTAACGTGTCCCCTAGAATCATCCCGGACACGTCTTAGCAGTCCATCGGAAAGGATGTCTAGAAAGCTCCGCCCGGCACTCCCATGGAATGATACGGGACTTGCGATCTAGGTCTTCCCGCGTCTGCCACGTAGCGGAAGTATCCTGGCCGTTCCCACTTAGGATCGACCTGAATTTGGGTTTTCCTGTTTGGTCATTAGCTAGCAGCAACTAGCGTCAGACCCGAGCGAACTACTTTACGCAGAAACGCCAGGTCCGAAGCGGAATCACGCTGCACTTGGTTCAAGGAGAATGGGAAACGAGAGGGATGCAAAACTCAACCTCTCTGCCATAGTCCCATTCCGTTCCCCTAAAACAGCGTAAATTGGGTAAAACATAATTCTCGGTCATTGCTTTCGATGAACCTCCCGCTGCTCTTCCAGATCTTTGAGAAAAGTTCCCGGCTAACCGGGACCACCCATCCGTGGGACGGACCCATGGTCCATCCTCCGCACTTTCCTCGGTTTGTTTTAGTTATTTAATTATCTAACACATTAATTTGACATATAACAATCAGCTTCTTTAATTAACCCTGTTAGGCACTGGTTCCTTCACGTAATCTTATCACGTGACATAGAAAAACAATATCAAACAACTTCTTTATTATCATTTCATCATTTTATCTTTGGAATACAAGGAGTTCCACCCGTAGGCTTGTCCATAATCTGCCCGAAGGCTTATCCAGTAATTCGCTAGGGATCACTATTCCAAGCTTCTGCCCGTAGACTAGTATGCGGGCCTCGAGATCCAATCCCGAGTCACGTTAGCCTCTTGTGCAGGACCCGGAAGGCGAGGGATTTACGGCCAGAGCCCCCCCTGGCACCCAAGCGTGCTCCTGCTCCAAGTAGAGCTCAACGGAAAGACCTCTCGCGGCGGGTTCGGTCCACGTTCCCGGCGCGGTCAACAACCCCCCTTGGTTAGGGTCAGGCAGGCAGTCGGGGGTAACTGAAGCTGCCTCTCCCTTCAGGCCTTCAACCTGAAGCATTTATATATCTTATCCTCCTTTAGTTCCTTGAGCAAACAATGCAAACAGTGCTTTCTAAACTATTACAAGCACAATCAATTTCAGTGGTCGTTTATTTGGCCAACTGTTAAGGAGTGAATCTTTCTCTCCGAATGCATCCAGCATTCGATCTGGGATCAATTGCGACTTGGCAAGATCCCCAAGGGTTTGTTTGTTCACCTTTTGTCCTTGGGTTAGGGCCATACCCTGTTAACCCAACTTAACCAATACCTTAGGTTTTATTAATAGTAAATCCTGGCGACCATGTCGCTTCAATTTATTGATCAGTCATTTGCTTCCGGGCAAATACCTAACTCTCCTTTTCTCTTGGCAATTATTCCCCAAGAAAGGTGATGAAACAGGATGATTACTCATCCTCTTGTAAGTTAAATTTGCGTAATAACTTGCCAACCTCATTTCAAGAAATGGCAAAACTCTCTTGTGAACAAATCACAAGTCTATGCGATGTTGCAACTTTTTGCACATGTGTTGCATCTATTCCACGGGATCATTTCACCCATTGAATGGCGTTTTCTGGTCACGGAATTACCTTCAGCCGAGTAGCAGGGTTTAGGGTGTCTTCTTACCCAACCCATTCCTAATTTCACTAGATCGACAACGTTTGGTCCTAGGGGTTCCAACTCAATTCGAGTTTCATCATTTTGAATGATTGATCCTTAGGGTAGAAACCCTTAGATTATTATTTGCATGAGCATCCAATTGACTCAACATTTCGGGAATGTGGTTAGGGCCATTGGGCATGAAGGTTTCGACTTAGTGACACTTGGAAAACTTGGCCGAATCCTTAACGTGCTAATACCTAGTTAGTGTTTGGGGTATCTATCGTATTGACTGAACCATGCCATACGAATCCCTTGCGGCTAGGTGATTTGGGTAATTCACTATGCTTGTCTCGCGACAAGGATGAATCCTTCCCTAGAGATAATAAACTAGATCTAAAGAAGAAAAATAGTTTCGACTACCACCATACATGTAAACATGCGACTCACTCTATCTTTCATTGGTAAAGTAAAAATACATGATAAGCTGGATACCAACTTTCTTAGGACCTACTAGGACTTACTTCAAATAATCATGTCTACTACCTTGTTATCTACACTTTAGAATCTCATGCTTTGTTTAAACCCTGCAACCTTTCCCAAATGCAACTCTTGATGAATGAATTTTATGCACGATGAAAGTGCAACATGCAACCCTTTCATAACTACAACGTCGTTAAATGAGGTTATTGTAGGATTAGTGTTGGTATATTCTTTCTTGCAAGCACATGCCACATGCCAATCCCTAGATTCAATTTTTGATACGCCATCATTACTTTTCGGATAACCTCCTACGGGTGTTAATAGCTTTCCCCATGAACCATTACAATAAAGATTTTTCCTCAATTGCCTTTTTAATTCGGCTTGGTACATTTAAACATGCATAGGTACCTTCTATTCCGTGGGAGTTATCATACCTAATGCATTACTTTTGCGTAGAATCAAAAATCATAAAAACCTGGGTCTGTGGGCTCGGGGAGATATCCACTTGAATGCTTGGAGATGAACCTCCCGCAGGCGCGCCTTGCAACTTCTTGGGATCCATAGTAGTCATGGTTACGGCCTCCGCAGATTCCCTCTATCCTTTACCCTTGCTTTTCGAGACGACTAGGAGGTCGATACCTTCTCCTCGCTTGGGAATAGGAGTTTCCCTAACCGGACTCAAAAACCGAGAAGTCGCATAGGATCAAGGCCTATGGCCTTAATCCTTAGAAGCTTCTTAAGAAGCTTCTAAGAAGCTTCTAGGCCTGCGGCAACGTCGAGGGGGGGGTACCAATGATTGGGAAGGGGTTGTAAAGAAGGCGAGGATGGCGGCGGTCTGTGGCGGCTGGTGGACTGTGGCGGCCTGGCGGCTTCCTGCTCGGCGGCGATGGCAGCCCTGGTCTCCCTCCTTCCCCAAACGGCGGAACAGCAGCGTCCCTTCTTCCCTGTCACAGCACCGTCGCTTCCTCCTCTCACACTACTCCTCTCTCTTAGACTTACTGGGGAGGGGGTTTTTATAGGCCTAAGGGGGGAAAGAGAAGGCCTCCACACACGTGGCCCCTTGCATGGGTTCCCCCCCTCCCATGCAGGCCACGACTCCTCCATGGCCCATCCCCCCACACTCCCTCTTCTCCAGCCATGCATCGGCTGGGGAAAAGGGATTAAAGTTTAAAAAAATTTTTCCTTGAATATTCAAATTTCCCCTCCCAAGAGGGTGTTTACACGGGAATTTCGATTTTTGAACCTCGGCTTGCTTTGCCAATGCGAATGGTCTCGATTTCTCACGTGCAGGTTACACATTAAACTGCCGGTAAATCCAATATGTGGGATAACCTTGGTACAAGGTTTACGCAATGTGCGGGAAGTCAATATTCACGGTTGGGAATATTACATTCTCTCCCCCTTAGAAGAATCGAGATGTCCTCATCTCGAGATAAACTGGGGATATTGATGATTGAGAGAGCTTTCATCCATCCAGGTAGCATCCTCTTCGGGGTAATCTTTCCACTGGACGAGGCATTCTTTCAAGGTTCTAGATCTCAATTGTCTCTCCCTGACATCTAAAATCCTTTCCGGTCTTAGTTCAAGGACTCCTTGACTAGGCATTACAACTTGTTGGTCATCAAGTACATGATTTGGGTTGGGTACATATCTTTTTAAGAGACTAATATGGAATACATTGTGAACCTTTAGGTTATCCGGAAGTTGCAATTTATAAGCATTGGGTCCCAGACATTTGAGGATTTTATACGGACCACAATACCTTGGACTTAGCTTCTTGCATTCACCTAGAGATAGAGAACTCTTTTTCGGCCGTACACGAATGAAGACCATGTCTCCTTCTCCGAAGACCCTCTCTTGGCGTTTCAAATCCGCATATGCCTTTTGTCTGTCTTTGGCTGCTTGTATGTCTTGTCTTATTGACCTTATTTGGTCATCCATGTCCTCCAACATTTGTCTTGAAGCTTCCACCCTTAGGGTAGGATCAGAAAAGTTTAGGGGACTTCGACAATCATGACCATACAATGCCTGAAAAGGGGGTCATTTGAATGCTCTGCTGGTAAGAAGCATTGTAGGCAAATTCCACTAACGGCAACTACTGAATCCACCTCTTCGGCTCTCGACAGCAGTAAGCCTTAAGCATATCCTCAATGACTTGATTTACTCGCTCTGTTTGTCCATCCGTTTGGGGATGGTAGGCGGTGCTAAAACAGAGTTGAGTTCCAATAGCTTCAAAGATAGCTCTCCAGAAGTGTGAAGTGAAGAGAGAATCTCGATCGCTAATGATCCTTCTAGGTAACCCATGTAACTTGAATATCTCCTTGATAAACACTCTTGCAATGTCGGAGGCTTTATAGTTTATCTTTACTGGAATCAGGTGTGCAACCTTAGTAAGCATGTCAACTAAACCATAATGGAGTTGTATCCTCCTTGGACTTGGGGTAAGCCCACCACAAAATCCATACTGATGAATTCCCATTTCATTTGGGGAATGTCAAGTGGTTGCAATTTCCCTAGCATCATGACATGTTCAGCCTTGATACGTTGGCAAGACAAACATTCAGTGACATATTTGAGAATGTCACCTTTAAGCCTCTCCCAATGGTAGCTCTTCCTAACTGCGTTAAGAGTTTTTGCATAGCCAGGATGTCCTGCGAAAGGGGAATCATGAGCTTCCCATAATATCTTCTGCTTAAGTGACTGGCTTGTTGGTATACATAGCCTTGTTCTGTAATAGACAAGTCCATTATCAGTGGAAAATTCCCGATACTTAGCTTGTGACTTCAGATTCTGCTCTTTGGTAGATATTTCTTTTATCATGGTTTGGTAGGCCAAATCATGGCATGCTTCCTCTCTAGCTAGTTCGAGTATAGGGTTGCTTGGCATAGATACCTTTGTAGCCAGAGATCTGGCCGTTGATGGATTCTGCAAGATTAGGGAATTTAGGAATGCCTTGCGACTGAGTGCATCGGCAACTACATTCTCTTTCCCTAGTCGATACTTGATTTCAAAATCATACTCCTCCAATGCTTTAATCCATCGACGTTGCCTCATGTTGAGCTCGTTCTGGGTAAAAATCCATTTGAGACTCTTATGATCGGTTACTAGAGTAAACTTGTTACCCAACAGGTAGTGTCTCCAAAGCTTTAGAGCATGGATGACAGCTAATAACTCCAGATCATGCGTGGCATAATTCTTTTCATGACTCTTCAATTTCCTTGAAGAATATGCTACTGGATGACGTTCTTGCATAAGTACACACCCCAAGGCAAGAATGCTGGCATCAGTTACTACCTCGAACTCCTTATTGAGGTCAGGAAGTTTCAGAATAGGTGCTGATACCAAACATTGCTTCAGTTGGTCGAAGCTATTTTGCTCGGGAGTTGACCATGTAATAGAAGTCTGCTTCTTTAGTAAGTCGGTAAGAGGTGCTGCAATCAAAGCATAGTTTTTTATGAAGACCCCATACCATCTTGTCAATCCAAGGAAGCTGCGTATTTCTTTGACAGTTGTTGGTATTTGGCCATCCTACAACATTTCTAACTTAGGCTGGCTCCACTGAGATTCCTTCTATCGATATGACGAATCCCACATAACCAATTTGATGTTTGAGGAATGCACATTTCGTCATCTTAGCATACAGCTTGTGTGACCTCCTTGTCTCAAGGAAAATCCGAAGTTGGGGTTCATGATCTCCTTCCTGTTTGGAATAGACTAGAGTGTCATCGAAGAAGACAAGCACGAAATCATCAAGATATGGTCTAAAAATATCCTGCATTAATCTATTGAAGGTGGCAGGTGCATTTGTAAGCCCGAATGACATAACCAAGAATTCAAAGTGCCCATATCTTGTATTGAAGGCCGTTTTTGGAATATCTTCATCCTTGATCCTGATTTGATAGTAACCTGACCTGAGATCAATTTTGGAGAAGATCTTTGCACCTTGAAGGCGATCGAGAAGCTCATCTATTCTAGGAATAGGATACTTGTTCTTGACTATTGATTGATTCAACCCACGGTAATCAATACATAGTCGAAGTATCCCATCTTTCTTTTTCTGGAATAGTACTGGAGCTCCCCATGGTGAGTTGCTAGGCCGGATGTAACCCTGATCTAACAGTTGCTTGAGTTGTTCCTTCAACTCAATAGCTTCCGGAATGGACATTCTGTAAGGTCTCTTTGCAATTGGCGCAGCTCCAGGTATCACCCTTATCTCATGATCAACTTCTCTTGGAGGTGGAAGTTCAGTTAATTCCTCAGGGAATACGTCAGCGTATTCTTTTAGCCAAGAGGGTCCCTCATGAGACTCTTGCTTTTGATCTAACTTGTTGAGTTTGATCAAGTAAACAGGTAATCCTTTTCTAACCCCTTTTATGATCCGCGATACTTTGGCTAACTGGATTCTTGGCACTCCCGCTTCACCTTGAGTCGTAACAAACTTTCTTTCAGAGTTTCGAAAGGAAACTTGACCCTTTCCACAGTGGATGTGGGCGTCATTAGGCTTAAGCCAATCCATCCGGAGTAGACACTCATGGATACCTAAGTTCATGACTCTGAATTTGACTGAGGTTTTCTTTCCTCCCAGATAGAACTCCTCCTTAGCAGTTCGCCTGGTACAAGTTACCTCACGACCGTTTGCCAATTCCACAAGTAGGGTAGGTGCTTCTAATGTGGCTATTCCTAATCTCTTAGCACACGCTGGTGAGATAAAGGAATGTGTACTGCCACAATCAATCAAGGTTTTGAACCCTTTACCTTGATAGTCCGACGGTGTTTGAATTACCGAGAACTGGCGGTTCGGCCCCTTCTTGTGTAGAGCGGCATGGACTGTCGCTCTTTCGAATTCCGCTTCCATAGTCCGGTCTTCCCCTTCTTCTGCTTCACATCCTTGCCTATTGGTAATGCAGGCAGTTCTCCCTCTTCCATGGGTGGCGGCTCCTTGACCGTGGCCTGCACCTTGACGGTGTCCCTCGCTGAGCTTGGGACATTGCCTTTTGAAGTGACCGAGTTCGTTGCAGTGGAAACATCGGAGGCTTCGGCCATTACTGTGAGTAGGAACAAAGTTATTGACGTTATTTGTCCTTGCTTTCTTCCTTTGTCCCTGATTGTGGCCTTGAACTCTCTTAACTTGGGGTCTGAATGCCCCTCTGTTCGGGTCGCTATAAGACCAATTTTTGTTACCCCTTAGTCTAGCTTGCACTTCCTGAATTATAGGTGCCGCTCGAATGAGTGCATCCTGAAGATCCGATGGTCGCATAGATTCGAGACGGGTATTTACAGGTGGATTTAAGCCTGCGCAAAATTTGGACACCTGCTGTGTCGTGTCCATTTGTGGCGCATACTTTAAGAGTGAGACAAATTTAGAGTAGTAAGCGTCAAGGGTGAGTCCTAACTGTTTTAACTCATAGAACTCATTCATCTTCTGTGTGCGATATGCAGGCGGCAAATATCTCCCCTGCACGGCTTGCTTTAACTTCTCCCAGGTAACAGACCCCTCTGAAGTCCCTTGATCCCTGCACCATTGTTTCCACCATAGTCTAGCTTCACCGGTGAGTTTTAATTTGGCGAGCATGGCCTGATTGGTAGGTGCAGTACTAGCTGCTTCGAAGTAATCCTCCATAGATTCAATCCAATTCTCAGCATCAGACTGGACGAATCTGCCCTTCCCGTCAAACTCGGGTGGCTTTATCTGCTTGAGGAGGAACTTCTTCTCCTGGATCACAGCGGTACTTGATGTAGGGGGCGAATTTGGAACCTGTACCTGGGGTTGTGCCTGAGTAAAAGTTTTCTTACCATTATTGTATGATAATTGACATTAGCTTATCTTCAGTTCAGCTATCTCGTAAATCATGAAGCTACTTAACTTTTCGCAACAACCCTGATGCACAATCGGATATTGATACAGAAAGTCCTTATTTATATTTACATGGGCGTAGCCTTATACAACATCTCGTGTGATGATAATCCAGTCATTACATTTAGTTTGGGGAGAACAACATTGTATTGGATTTGTCTACAGGAACTGTGTAATAGTAGGGTTTTGGATCATGAATCTTTAGGAATCGATAATTCATCGGAAGCTCAGGATATCCTTTCCGCTGGAATCCATACTTCCCATGGCGGCCCAATACCTTAATCCTGTCAGCTGGGATTACACGGGTTACTTCCTCATATACATATGAGTTCAATTCAACCCTCCGACCTTGAATATGCAAAGTTGAATTTACGTGAGCTTCCACAAAAATGAACAGCTTCACGACTTTCAAATCTTCCAACCACTTGATCCTCTTTAGGTTGGTTTGTAAATAAGCGAACCGGTGAGCAGCTATGTAGTAGATTCCTGAAGATCCAGTCCATCTTCGTTCTATATATAGAGGTGATGGATTATAAATCTGCTCCAGGATGTTCATCATTTCAATTCTCTGCCTATAATGCGGGGAATGCATTGCAGTCATAAACATGATCCGGAACACCAAAAACTTGTTCCACGCCTCATAGTTCTGCAAGACAGTATTGAAGATGAGGAAATGTTTGGACATCAACAATTTCTTTACTTTATTTTTAATGAAATCTCATGAAAACAATTTCATTGTTGGTCGGCTCTGATACCAACTGTAACGTGTCCCCTAGAATCATCCCGGACACGTCTTAGCAGTCCATCGGAAAGGATGTCTAGAAAGCTCCGCCCGGCACTCCCATGGAATGATACGGGACTTGCGATCTAGGTCTTCCCGCGTCTGCCACGTAGCGGAAGTATCCTGGCCGTTCCCACTTAGGATCGACCTGAATTTGGGTTTTCCTGTTTGGTCATTAGCTAGCAGCAACTAGCGTCAGACCCGAGAGAACTACTTTACGCAGAAACGCCAGGTCCGAAGCGGAATCACGCTGCACTTGGTTCAAGGAGAATGGGAAACGAGAGGGATGCCAAACTCAACCTCTCTGCCATAGTCCCATTCCGTTCCCCTAAAACAGCGTAAATTGGGTAAAACATAATTCTCGGTCATTGCTTTCGATGAACCTCCCGCTACTCTTCCAGATCTTTGAGAAAAGTTCCCGGCTAACCGGGACCACCCATCCGTGGGACGGACCCATGGTCCATCCTCCGCACTTTCCTCGGTTTGTTTTAGTTATTTAATTATCTAACACATTAATTTGACATATAACAATCAGCTTCTTTAATTAACCCTGTTAGGCACTGGTTCCTTCACGTAATCTTATCACGTGACATAGAAAAACAATATCAAACAACTTCTTTATTATCATTTCATCATTTTATCTTTGGAATACAAGGAGTTCCGCCCGTAGGCTTGTCCATAATCTGCCCGAAGGCTTATCCAGTAATCCGCTAGGGATCACTATTCCAAGCTTCTGCCCGTAGACTAGTATGCGGGCCTCGAGATCCAATCCTGAGTCACGTTAGCCTCTTGTGCAGGACCCGGAAGGCGAGGGATTTACGGCCAGAGCCCACCCTGGCACCCAAGCGTCCTCCTGCTCCAAGTAGAGCTCAACGGAAAGACCTCTCGCGGCGGGTTCGGTCCACGTTCCCGGCGCGGTCAACAACCCCCTTGGTTAGGGTCAGGCAGGCAGTCGGGGGTAACTGAAGCTGCCTCTCCCTTCAGGCCTTCAACCTGAAGCATTTATATATATTATCCTCCTTTAGTTCCTTGAGCAAACAATGCAAACAGTGCTTTCTAAACTATTACAAGCACAATCAATTTCAGTGGTCGTTTATTTGGCCAACTGTTAAGGAGTGAATCTTTCTCTCCGAATGCATCCAGCATTCGATCTGGGATCAATTGCGACTTGGCAAGATCCCCAAGGGTTTGTTTGTTCACCTTTTGTCCTTGGGTTAGGGCCATACCCTGTTAACCCAACTTAACCAATACCTTAGGTTTTATTAATAGTAAATCCTGGCGACCATGTCGCTTCAATTTATTGATCGGTCATTTGCTTCCGGGCAAATACCTAACTCTCCTTTTCTCTTGGCAATTATTCCTCAAGAAAGGTGATGAAACAAGATGATTACTCATCCTCTTGTAAGTTAAATTTGCGTAATAACTTGCCAACCTCATTTCAAGAAATGGCAAAACTCTCTTGTGAACAAATCACAAGTCTATGCGATGTTGCAACTTTTTGCACATGTGTTGCATCTATTCCACGGGATCATTTCACCCATTGAATGGCGTTTTCTGGTCACGGAATTATCTTCAGCCGAGTAGCAGGGTTTAGGGTGTCTTCTTACCCAACCCATTCCTAATTTCACTTGATCGACAATGTTTGGTCCTAGGGGTTCCAACTCAATTCGAGTTTCATCATTTTGAACGATTGATCCTTAGGGTAGAAACCCTTAGATTATTATTTTCATGAGCATCCAATTGACTCAACATTTCGGGAATGTGGTTAGGGCCATTGGGCATGAAGGTTTCGACTTAGCGACAATTGGAAAACTTGGCCGAATCCTTAACGTGCTAATACCTAGTTAGTGTTTGGGGTATCTATCGTATTGACTGAACCATGCCATACGAATCCCTTGCGGCTAGGTGATTTGGGTAATTCACTATGCTTGTCTCGCGACAAGGATGAATCCTTCCCTAGAGATAATAAACTAGATCTAAAGAAGAAAAATAGTTTCTACTACCACCATACATGTAAACATGCGACTCACTCTATCTTTCATTGGTAAAGTAAAAATACATGATAAGATGGATACCAACTTTCTTAGGACCTACTAGGACTTACTTCAAATAATCATGTCTACTACCTTGTTATCTACACTTTAGAATCTCATGCTTTGTTTAAACCCTGCAACCTTTCCCAAATGCAACTCTTGATGAATGAATTTTATGCACGATGAAAGTGCAACATGCAACCCTTTCATAACTACAACGTCGTTAAATGAGGTTATTGTAGGATTAGTGTTGGTATATTCTTTCTTGCAAGCACATGCCACATGCCAATCCCTAGATTCAATTTTTGATACGCCATCATTACTTTTCGGATAACCTCCTACGGGTGTTAATAGCTTTCCCCATGAACCATTACAATAAAGATTTTTCCTCAATTGCCTTTTTAATTCGGCTTGGTACATTTGAACATGCATAGGTACCTTCTATTCCGTGGGAGTTATCATACCTAATGCATTACTTTTGCGTAGAATCAAAAATCATAAAAACCTGGGTCTGTGGGCTCGGGGAGATATCCACTTGAATGCTTGGAGATGAACCTCCCGCAGGCGCGCCTTGCAACTTCTTGGGATCCATAATAGTCGTGGTTATGGCCTCCGCAGATTCCCTCTATCCTTTACCCTTGCTTTTCGAGACGACTAGGAGGTCGATACCTTCTCCTCGCTTGGGAATAGGAGTTTCCCTAACCGGACTCAAAAACCGAGAAGTCGCATAGGATCAAGGCCTATGGCCTTAATCCTTAGAAGCTTCTGGGCCTGCGGCAACGTCGAGGGGGGGGGTACCAATGATTGGGAAGGGGTCGTAAAGAAGGCGAGGATGACGGCGGACTGTGGCGGCTGGCGGACTGTGGCGGCCTGGCGGCTTCCTGCTCGGCGGCGATGGCAGCCCTGGTCTCCCTCCTTCCCCAAACGGCGGAACAGCAGCGTCCCTTCTTCCCTCTCACAGCACCGTCGCTTCCTCCTCTCACGCTACTCCTCTCTCTTAGACTTACTGGGGAGGGGGTTTTTATAGGCCTAGGGGGGGAAAGAGAAGGCCTCCACACACGTGGCCCCTTGCATGGGTTCCCCCCCTCCCATGCAGGCCACGACTCCTCTATGGCCCATCCCCCCACACTCCCTCTTCTCCAGCCATGCATCGGCTGGGGAAAAGGGATTAAAGTAAAAAAAAAATTTGCCTTGAATATTCAAATTGCCCCTCCCAAGAGGGTGTTTACGCGGGAATTTCGATTTTTGAACCTCGGCTTGCTTTGCCAATGCGAATGGTCTCGATTTCTCACGTGCAGGTTACACATTAAACTGCCGGTAAATCCAATATGTGGGATAACCTTGGTACAAGGTTTACGCAGTGTGCGGGAAGTCAATATTCACGGTTGGGAATATTACAACAAGTGACCTCACGGCCATTTGCTAATTCCACAAGCAAGGTAGGTGCTTCTACTGTGGCTATTCCTAATCTTCTTGCACAAGCTGGTGAGATAAAGGAATGTGTACTGCCACAATCAATCAAGGTTTTGAAACCTTTACCTTGATAGTCCGATGGTGTCTGAATCACCAAAAACTGGCGATTAGGGCCTTTCTTGTGAAGGGCAGCATGGACTGTGGCCCTTTCAAACTCTGCTTCCATGTTCGGATCTTCTTCTTTGCACATTTTCCTGTTGGCAACATAAGTGGTCCTTCCTCTGCCTTGGGTGGAGGCTCCCTGGCCACGGCCAATTCCTTGGAAAGGTGCTTGACGATGTCCTCCGCCAAGCTTGGGACATTGCCTTTTGAAATGACCGGCCTCGTTGCAGTGGAAACAACGGAGATTTCAGTCATTGCTTTGGGTAGGGACAAAGTTGTTGACATTATTAGTCTTTGCTTTCTTTCTTTGTCCCCGGTTTTGACCTTGAACTCTCTTCACTTGGGGCCAATATGCTCCTCTGTTCTGGTCATTACAAGTCCAAGTTTTGTTACTTCTTGGCCTAGCTTGCACCTCCTGAATTATGGGTGCTGCTGGAATGAGTGACGCACTGTAGATCTGTTGGGCGCATAGATTTGAGGCGGGTATTCACTGGTGGGTTTAAACCAACACAAAATTTTCACACCTACTATGTCATATCCATTTGTGGCGCATACTTTAGAAATGAGATAAATTATAAGTAGTATGCATCAAGAGTGAGACCCAGCTGTTTCAGCTCATAGAACTCATTCATGTTCTGCATGCGATATGCAGGTGGTAAGTATCTTCCTTGCACAGCTTTCTTAAGCTTTTTCCAGGTAACGGATCCTTCCGAGATCCCTTGATCTCTGCACCATTGCTTCCACCAAAGCCTGGCTTCGCTGGTGAGCTTTAGCTTGGGGAGCATAGCCTGGTTGGCGGGTGCAGTATGGCCACTTCAAAGTAATCTTCCATGGACTCTATCCAAATCTCGGCATCCACTTGGACAGTCCTTCCTTTTCCGTCAAATTTTGGCGGCTTGATCTGCTTGAGAAGAAACTTCTTCTCCTCGATCACACCCGTACTTGACGTAGGGGGCGAACTGGGAATCTGTACTTGGGGTTGTGCCTGGATAGAGGATTCTTAACGTTATAACTTGCTAATTATTATGATGTATATTTCATACCCAATTTAGCTATCAACAAAGAAACCTAGCCACTTAACTTTTTATCAATTCTCATAGACAAGACAAACATTGATAAAAAGAAGTCTTATTTTATTTATATGGGCATAACCCTTTCGGAGTACAATAATTCCAATGATGATAGAGCAACACTTACATTAGTTCGGGGAGAATAATGTTGTGTTACATTTAGCTATGGGAACTGGATAATGGTATGGTTTCGGGTCATGGATCTTCAGGAATCGGTAAGTCATCAGAAGATTAGGGTATCCTTTCCTTTGGTACCCATTCTTCTCATAGCATCCCAACACCTTGATCCTGTCGACAGGGATTATACGGGTCACTTCCTCGTATACACATGGGTTCAGCTCAACCCTCCAACCTTCGAGATGTAAAGTTGAGTTTATGTGAGCCTCCACAAAAATAAATAGCTTCACTATCTTTAGGTCCTCCAACCACTTGATCCTCTTTAGGTTGGTTCGAAGGTACGCAAACTAGTGGGTAGCTATGTAGTAGATTCCTGAGTCAATCATCCACCTCTATTCCACGTACAAAGGCGATGGATTATAAATACGGTCTAAGATGTTCATCATATCGATCCTTTGTCAATAATCCAGGGAATGCATCGCGGTCATAAACATGACTCAGAACACTAAGAACCTATTCCATGCTTCATAATTCTCCAAGACAGCATTGAAAGTAAGGAAATGTTCTTAACAACAACATTTGCTTTACTTCTTATTATTAAGATTTCTTATAAAAAACAAATCCTTTGTTGGTTCGCTCTGATACCAACTATAATGTGTCCACGTGTTCCCTTGAGGGCACGTCTTAGCAGTCCATCGGAAAGGAGGTCTAGAAAGCTCCGCCCGGCACTCCCATGGAATGTTACAGGGTTTGCGATCTAGGTCTTTCCGCATCTGCCATGTAGCGGAAGTATTCTAGCCGTTCCCACTTAGGACCGTGAATCAGGGTTTCCCCTAATGGTCATTTCCTAAATGGCAACTAGTGTCGAACCCCAAGTAAACTACTTTACGCAGAAACGACAGGGCCGAAGCAGATTCACGCTGCACTTGGTTCAAGGAGAATAGGAAACGAGAGGGATACAAGGCTCGACCTCCCTGCCATAAGGCCTATATAGTCCCATTCCATTCCCCTAAAACAGCATAAACCCGGATTATTATAACCTAGACTCTAGGTTAGCGCCCTTGCTATTCATTTCCTTTGAGAAGATCTCCTTGTTGTCCATTATGATTGAGAAAAGTTCCCGGCCAACCGGGACCAGCCATCCGTAGGATGGACCCATGGCCACATCCACGCACTTTCCTCAATGTTGCTTTAGTTGTCTAATTACCTACCACATTTAGTTGGACATGCATTAAGCAGCTTCCTTAATTAGCCATTAGACACCAATTCCTTCACGTAATCTTAGCACTTGACATAGAAAAACAATGTCAAACAAGTTCCTTTTCAACAGGTTATCATATTTATCTTTGGAATACATTCATAAAGTCCAGCGCGCAGGCTTATCCATAATCCACCCGAAGGGTATCCAGCAATCCATAGGGATTACTAATCCAAGATTCCGCCCGTAGACTAGTATGCGGGCCTCAAGATCCAATCCTGAGTCACGTTGGCCTCTTGTGTAGGGCTCAGAAGGCGAGGGATTTACAGCCAGAGCCCCCCTAGCACCCAAGCGTCCTCTTGCTCCAAGTAGTGCCCAATGGAGAGCTCTCACGCAGTAGGTTAGGTCCACATTTTCGGCGTGGCTAACAACCCCCTTGGTTAGGGTCAGGCAAACAGTCGGGGGTAACTGAGGCGGCCTCTCCCTTCAAGCCTTCAACCTGAAGCATTAGATATCTTTTCATCCTTTAGTTCCTTGAGCAAACAAAGCAAATAGTGCTCTCTAAACTATTACAAACACAATCATTTCCAGTGGTCATTATTTGGCCAACTGCTAAGGAGTGAGTCCTTCTCTCCGAATGCATCCAACATTCGATCTGGGATCAATTGCGACTTGGCAAGATCCCCAAGGGTTTGTCCGTTCTCCCTTTTGTCCTTAGGTTAGGGCCGTACCCTATTAACCCAACTTAACCAATACCTTAGGTTTTATTAACAGTAAATCATGGTGAATATGTTGCTCCAAATTATTGATTGGTCCTTTACTTCCAAGTAAATACCTACTTCTCTTATCTTGCCAACTTTTCCCCCCAAGAAAGGTGATGTAGCAGAACGACTACTCATCCTCTTGCAAGTTAAACTTGCGCAAGAATCTGCTGTAATATTTCTATTGAAAAATATTACGAGCCGCATGAGTCTCATTCAAATGACAATGCCGGCATTGAAGATACAAACGGTGTGATCTTTATGTAGTACACTCTCCACTGGCCAATCGAGACTAAGGACTAAGAAACCCGCATATTTTCATATGAACCTCCTCTTGGGAGGAGGTCAAGAGGATAAGGTTATAATTATTGCAAATTTTTTTAAATCCTCTTCTCCCCAGCTAAAGCATGGTTGAGGGAAGAGGATGGGGCTATGATGGGAAATAGTAGAGGTGGAAGAAGAGGGGCCATACAAGATACCACGTGGGAGGAAGCCCTCACTCCCCCTTCCTATAAATACTCCCCTTTAAGGGGTGAAAAAGGAGGAGTGGGGAGGCTGTCAGAGAGGGACGGAAGCTGAGGAAGTTGGTGCATGAGGAGGAGAGCATGCCGCCAGACTGTGGAAGGAGCCGCCAACCACCGTCCCAAGGTGTGGAAGAGAAGGGCGCTGCTGAATCCAGCGTGAGGGAGATAATCCAGTGGCTCGTGAAGCTCCCACTTGAAGCAAGATCCCACCAGCTGCCAAATTGATGGCTTCCTCTTCGTCCACGTGGGTACTCCACACCCCCAAAAGCTTCTTGAGAAGCTTCTAAGGGGCCCTTTTAAAGCTCCCCTTCCTGTGGGCTTTCATAAGCCCCCTTCTCAAGCGGTTTTTATAAACCCCCCTAGGATTTAAGCACCCTTTTCCCCCTTGCATCCCCCATAAGCTCACATTAGCCCGAGTTTTTGAACCCCCTTCCCGTGGACCCTTTTCCATTACCCCTACAAAGCGGTTTTTACAAACCGGGGACTTAAGCACCCTTTCCCCTTGCATCCCCCGGGACTGAAACCTTTTTTCCCCTTACACCCCCCCAAAACAAAAGCCACACTAGCCGGGTTTTTAAAGGCCTTTCCCTAGCATTTCCACAAAGCCTTTTTCCACCCCCAGTTTCCTTTTAAATCCTTCCCACACAAGTCCTCTAATAGCCATTTTATGCCTTCTCGTGGAGGCCGTTTTATATCCGGAATTTTCAAGTTCCCTTTCCCTTGAGTCCCCCAAAAGCCATTTTTTCAGTTGTAAAGTCCTACCCGTGGTGTCCCTATTAAATTTCATTGCAACCCAGAATTTAAAGGCTATTTCATTTCATCCGTCGCAAGGCCAATATCCTTGCTGGGGTTAAGGGCTTTCCCATTGAACCCTCCTAAAGATAACTTCTCTTTCCTCCAAGCTTCGAGGAGGAAGCCTATAAGGTCTTCCAAAGCCCCATTCCATAAGATGGTGCAGCGGTCAAGGAAGCCGAATCTAAAAGGGAATTGCGTGTGCGAGGGAGATGGGCCAAGATCATAAGTCTACGGCCAAGTCAAGAAGGTCGAAGTCTCGATGGCCCCTAAAAAGGCACAAGGCGCAGCCGCAGGAGGATCATCTCCTAATATTCATGTGGACATTTCACCAAACCCACAAGTCCAGGTTTTCTTCTTATTTCTTGATTTATATCGAAGTATTACAAACATGCATGGTTAATTCATGGAATTAGGTTGCGCTTATGCTTGTCAAATCCACCGAGTTTGATAAAGTTGCATTTTTGCACTTAAAATACATTGGATAATTTAAGGAAATAACTCATAATTGAAGAATCAGTCATTTGTATTTCTCAAAGAAACGAATGAAAGAAGAACATAAGATGTCTATGCATTCTTAGCAAGTTATTTCTATACATTGCAAAGTATCGAATCTAGATCAACTAATGACCATCTTTACAAGTCAAAATTTGTAACGTATCCACTAGTATCATCCAGGACACGTCTTAGCAGTCCATCGAAAAGGATGTCTAGAAAGCTCCACCCGGCACTCCCATGGAATGTTACGGGATTTGCGATCTAGGTCTTCCAGCGTCTGCCACACAGCAAAATTATCCTAGCCGTTCCCACTTAGGATCGACCGGAATTAGGGTTTTTCTGATTGGTCATTACCTATCAGCAACTAGCGTCGGACCCAAGCGAACTACTTTACGCAGAAACGCTAGGTCCGAAGTGGATCCATGCTGCACTTGGTTCAAGGAGAATGGGAAATGAGAGGGATGCAAAGCTCAACCTCTCTGCCATAAGGCATAGTCCCATTCCATTCCCCTAAAACAGCGTAAATCGGTTAAGACATAACTCTAGGTCATTGCTTTCCTTATTCGTTCTCTTTGACGATCATCCCGCTGCTCATCGAGATTTTGAGAAAAGTTTTCGACTAAACGAGACCACCCAACCGTAGGACGGACCCATGGCCCATCCTCCGCACTTTCCTCGGTTTGTTTTAGTTATGTAATTATCTAACACATTAATTTGACATGTAACAATCAGCTTCTTTAATTAATCCGTTAAGCATTGGGTCCTTCACGTAATCTTATCACGTGACATAGAAAAACAATATCAAACAAGTTCTTTATTAACATATCATCATTTTTATCTTTGAAATACAAGGACTTTCTGCCCGTAGGCTTGTCCATAATCTGCCCGAAGGCTATCCAGTAATCCACAGGGATCACTATTCCAAGCTTCCGCCCGTAAACTAGTATGTGAGTCTCGAGATCCAATCCCGAGTCATGTTAGCCTCTTGTGCAGGACCCGGAAGGCGAGGGATTTACGGCTAGAGCCCCCCTCATGTTGAGCTCTTCTAGTTAAAGATCCATTTGAGACTCTTATGATCGGTTACTAGAGTAAACTTGTTACCCAACAGGTAGTGTCTCCAAAGCTTTAGAGCATGGATGACAGCTAGTCATTCCAGATCATGTGTAGCATAACTCTTTTCATGGCTCTTCAATTTTCTTGAAGAGTATGCTACTGGATGACCTTCCTGCATAAGTACACACCCCAAAGCAAGAATGCTAGCATCAGTTACTACCTCAAACTCCTTATTGAGGTCAGGAAGTTTTAGAATAGGTGCTAATACCAAACTTTTCTTTAATTTGTTGAAGCTATTCTGTTCGGGAGTTGACCATGTAATGGAAGTCTGCTTCTTTAGTAAATCTGTCAGAGGTGCTGCAATCAAAACATAGTTTTGATGAAGACCCTATACCATCCTGTCATTCCAAGAAAATTCTTTGACAAATACTGGTGTTGGCCATTCAAGCATATCTCTGACCTTGGCTGGGTCTACTGATATTCCTTTTGATGATACTATGAATCCCAGATATTCGATCTGACGCTTGAAGAATGCACACTTCTTCATTTTTGCATACAGCTTATGTAACCTCATTGTCTCAAGGACAATCCGAAGTTGAGGTTCATGATCTTCTTCCTGTTTAGAATAGACTAAAGTGTCATTGAAGAAGACAAGCACGAAATCATCAAGATATGGTCTAAAGATATCCTGCATTAATCTATTGAAGGTGGCAGGTGCATTCTTAAGCCCAAATGACATAACCGGGAACTCAAAGTGCCCATATCTTGTATTGAAGGCCGTCTTTGGGATATCTTCTTCCTTGATCCTTATCTGATAGTAACCTGACCTGAGATCAATCTTGGAAAAGATCTTTGCACCCTGAAGACGATCAAGAAGCTCATCTATTCTAGGAATAGGATACTTGTTCTTGACTATTGATTGATTCAACCCTCGGTAATCAATACATAATCGAAGTGTCCCATCTTTCTTTTTCTGAAATAGTACTGGAGCTCCCCATGGTGAATTGCTAGGCCGGATGTAGCCCTGATCTAACAGTTGCTTGAGTTGTTCCTTCAACTCAATTGCTTCTGGTATGGACATTCTATAAGGTCTCTTTGCAATTGGCGTAGCTCCAGGTACTAACCTAATATCATGATCCACTTCTCTTTGAGGCGGAAGTTCGGTCAACTCTTCAGGGAATACATCTGCGTATTCCTTTAGCCAAGAAGGTCCTTCATGAGACTCTTGATTTTGATCTAACTTGTTGAGTTTGATCAAGTAAATGGATAATCCTTTTCTGACTCCTTTTATGATCCAAGATACTTTGGCCAATTGGATTCTTGGCACTCTTGCCTCACCTTGAGTTGCGACAAATTTCCTTTCAGAGTTTCGAAAGGAAACTTGACCCTTTCCACAGTGAATGTGGACATCGTTGGGCTTAAGCTAGTCCATTCCGAGTAGACACTCATGGATACCTAAATTCATGACTCTGAATTTGACCGAAGTCTTCTTTCCTCCCACAAAGAATTCCACCGTAGCAATTTGCCTGGTACAAGCTACCTCACGACCATTTGCCAATTCTACAAGCAGGGTAGGTGCTTCTACTGTGGCTATTCCTAATCTTTTTGCACATGCTGGTGAGATAAAGAAATGTGTACTACCACAATCAATCAAGGTTTTGAAACTTTTACCTTGATAGTCTGACGGTGTCTGAATCACCGAGAACTGGCGATTCGGCCCTTTCTTGTGTAAAGCGGCATGGACTGTCGCTCTTTCGAATTCTGCTTCCATGGTCAAATCTTCTTCTTCCCCTTCTTTGCACATTTTCCTATTGGCAATGCAGGCGATTCTTCCTCTTCCACGAGTAGCGGCTCCTTGACTACAGCATGTTCCTTGAAAAGGCGCTTGACGATGTCCTCCACCAAGCTTGGGACATTGCCTCTTGAAGTGACCGGGTTCGTTGTAGTGGAAAGAACGGAGGTTTTGGCCATTATTTTAAGTAGGAACAAAGTTGTTGACGTTATTTGTCCTTGCTTTCTTTCTTTGTCTCTGATTATGACCTTGAACTCTCTTCATTTGAGGTCTGAATGCTCCTATGTTCAGGTCATTATAAGACCAATTTTTGTTACTCCTTGGTCTAGCTTGCACCTCCTGAATTATAGGCGCCGCTCGAATGAGTGCATCCTGAAGATCTGATGGATGCATAGATTCGAGACGAGTATTTACTGGTGGATTTAAGCCCACACAAAATTTGGACACCTGCTGTGTCATGTCCATCTGTGGCGCATACTTTAAAAGTGAAACGAATTTAGAGTAGTATGCGTCAAGAGTGAGTCCTAGCTGCTCTTTCATTTTCTGCATGTGATATACAGGTGGTAAGTATCTTCCCTGCATGGCTTTCTTCAGCTTCTCCCAAGTAACGGATCCCTCTACGATCCCTTGATTCCTACACCATTGCTTCCACCAAAGTCTGGCTTCGCCAGTGAGCTTTAACTTGGCAAGCATAGCCTAATTGGTGGGTGCAGTACCGGCTGCTTTGAAGTAATCCTCCATGGATTCAATCCAAATTTCAGTATTAGCCTGGACAAATCTGCCTCTCCCGTCAAACTCGGGTGGCTTAATTTGCTTGAGGAGGAACTTCTTCTCTTGGATCACAATAGTACTTGATGTAGGAGGCGAGTTTGGAACTTGTACCTTGGGTTGTGCCTGAATAAAGGTTCTCTTAACATTATTATACGATAATGGACGTTAGCTTATCTTTAATTCAGCTATCTCGTAAACAATGTAGCTACTTAACTTTTTATCAACTCTTATGCATAGCCAGACATTGATAAAAAGAAGTCTTTATTTGTATTTACATGGGCATAGCCCTTTCGAATACAATGTTTCGTGTGATGATAAGTCAGTTGTTACATTTAGTTTGGGGAGAACAACGTTGTATTGCATTTATCTACAGGAACTGAGTAATAGTAGGGTTTTGGGTCATGGATCTTCAGGAATCGATAAGTCATTGGAAGTTCAAGATATCCTTTCTATTGGAATCCATACTTCTCATGGCGACCCAACACTTTAATCCTGTCGGTTGGGATTACACGGGTTACTTCCTCATATATATATGAGTTCATCTCAACCCTCCGACCTCGGATATGTAAAGTCAAATTTACGTGAGCTTCCACAAAAACGAACAGCTTCACGACTTTCAGGTCTTCCAACCACTTGATCCTTTTTAGGTTGGTTTGTAGATAAGCAAACCGGTGGGTGGCTATATAATAGATTCCTGAAGCACCCATCCATCTTTGTTCTATGTATAAAGGTGATGGATTATAAATCTGCTCTAGGATGTTCATCATCCCAATTCTTTGTCTATAAAGCGGAGAATGCATTGCAGTCATAAACATGACTCGAAATACCAAAAACTTGTTCCAACACAATATTAGTGACTTTGGGAATCTCCCAATTCCCATTTTTTGAATACTAAAAAGGTGGCACCCGGATAACATGCCTATAAGTTTCTCAAAATCATATGATGTGACCTATCATTGGAAAGCACTTGAAAAATGGAATCTATTGAGGTATAGAGCGCTTGATTTGGAGTTATAGTGTTTAAGTTATGACAAATCCAAAGATTTGACCACATGTCCCAAACTTATGGGAAATTCCCATATTTTCCAATATGGTGTTTTCCACGCTTCGGAATTCTGCAAGACAACATTGAAGGTAAGGAAATGTTTGGACAGCAACAATTTCTTTACTTCATTTTATTGAGATTTTATAAAAACAATTCCGTTATTGGTCGGCTCTGATACCAACTGTAACGTATCCACTAGTATCATCCAGGACATGTCTTAGTAGTCCATCGGAAAGGATGTCTAGAAAGCTCCGCCCGGCACTCCCATGGAATGTTACGGGATTTGCGATCTAGGTCTTTCCGCGTCTGCCACGCAGCGAAAGTATCCTGGCCGTTCCCACTTAGGATCGATCGTAATTAGGGTTTTCCTGATTGGTCATTACCTATCAGCAACTAGCGTCGGACCCAAGCGAACTACTTTACGCAGAAATGCCAGGTCCGAAGCGGATCCACGCTACACTTGGTTCAAGGAGAATGGGAAACGAGAGGGATGCAAAGCTCAACCTCTCTGCCATAAGGCATAGTCCCATTCCGTTCCCCTAAAACATCGTAAATCGGTTAAGACATGACTCTAGGTCATCGCTTTCATTATTCGTTCTCTTTGATGATCATCCCATTGTTCATCGAGATTTTGAGAAAAGTTTTCGGTTAACCGAGACTACCCAACCATAGGATGGACCCATGGCCCATCCTCTGCACTTTCCTCGGTTTGTTTTAGTTAAGTAATTATCTAACACATTAATGTAACAATCAGCTTCTTTAATTAATCCGTTAAGCACTGGTTCCTTCACATAATCTTATCACGTGACATAGAAAAACAATTTCAAACAAGTTCTTTATTAACATATTATCAATTTTATCTTTGAAATACAAGGAGTTTCCGCCCGTAGGCTTGTCCATAATCCGCTCGAAGGCTATCTAGTAATCCACAGGGATCACTATTCCAAGATTTCACTCGTAAACTAGTATGCAAGCCTCGAGATCCAATCCCGAGTCACGTTAGCCTGCTGTGTCATGTCCATCTGTGGCGCATACTTTAAAAGTGAAACGAATTTAGAGTAGTATGCGTCAAGAGTGAGTCCTAGCTGCTCTTTCATTTTCTGCATGTGATATACAGGTGGTAAGTATCTTCCCTGCATGGCTTTCTTCAGCTTCTCCCAAGTAACGGATCCCTCTACGATCCCTTGATTCCTGCACCATTGCTTCCACCAAAGTCTGGCTTCGCCAGTGAGCTTTAACTTGGCAAGCATAGCCTAATTGGTGGGTGCAGTACCGGCTGCTTTGAAGTAATCCTCCATGGATTCAATCCAAATTTCAGTATTAGCCTGGACAAATCTGCCTCTCCCGTCAAACTCGGGTGGCTTAATTTGCTTGAGGAGGAACTTCTTCTCTTGGATCACAATAGTACTTGATGTAGGAGGCGAGTTTGGAACTTGTACCTTGGGTTGTGCCTGAATAAAGGTTCTCTTAACATTATTATACGATAATGGACGTTAGCTTATCTTTAATTCAGCTATCTCGTAAACAATGTAGCTACTTAACTTTTTATCAACTCTTATGCATAGCCAGACATTGATAAAAAGAATGTTTCGTGTGATGATAAGTCAGTTGTTACATTTAGTTTGGGGAGAACAACGTTGTATTGCATTTATCTACAGGAACTGAGTAATAGTAGGGTTTTGGGTCATGGATCTTCAGGAATCGATAAGTCATTGGAAGTTCAAGATATCCTTTCTGTTGGAATCCATACTTCTCATGGCGACCCAACACTTTAATCTTGTCGGTTGGGATTACACGGGTTACTTCCTCATATATATATGAGTTCATCTCAACCCTCCGACCTCGGATATGTAAAGTCAAATTTACGTGAGCTTCCACAAAAACGAACAGCTTCACGACTTTCAGGTCTTCCAACCACTTGATCCTTTTTAGGTTGGTTTGTAGATAAGCAAACCGGTGGGTGGCTATATAATAGATTCCTGAAGCACCCATCCATCTTTGTTCTATGTATAAAGGTGATGGATTATAAATCTGCTCTAGGATGTTCATCATCCCAATTCTTTGTCTATAAAGCGGAGAATGCATTGCAGTCATAAACATGACTCGAAATACCAAAAACTTGTTCCAACACAATATTAGTGACTTTGGGAATCTCCCAATTCCCATTTTTTGAATACTAAAAAGGTGGCACCCGGATAACATGCCTATAAGTTTCTCAAAATCATATGATGTGACCTATCATTGGAAAGCACTTGAAAAATGGAATCTATTGAGGTATAGAGCGCTTGATTTGGAGTTATAGTGTTTAAGTTATGACAAATCCAAAGATTTGACCACATGTCCCAAACTTATGGGAAATTCCCATATTTTCCAATATGGTGTTTTCCACGCTTCGGAATTCTGCAAGACAACATTGAAGGTAAGGAAATGTTTGGACAGCAACAATTTCTTTACTTCATTTTATTGAGATTTTATAAAAACAATTCCGTTATTGGTCGGCTCTGATACCAACTGTAACGTATCCACTAGTATCATCCAGGACATGTCTTAGTAGTCCATCGGAAAGGATGTCTAGAAAGCTCCGCCCGGCACTCCCATGGAATGTTACGGGATTTGCGATCTAGGTCTTTCCGCGTCTGCCACGCAGCGAAAGTATCCTGGCCGTTCCCACTTAGGATCGATCGTAATTAGGGTTTTCCTGATTGGTCATTACCTATCAGCAACTAGCGTCGGACCCAAGCGAACTACTTTACGCAGAAATGCCAGGTCCGAAGCGGATCCACGCTACACTTGGTTCAAGGAGAATGGGAAACGAGAGGGATGCAAAGCTCAACCTCTCTGCCATAAGGCATAGTCCCATTCCGTTCCCCTAAAACATCGTAAATCGGTTAAGACATGACTCTAGGTCATCGCTTTCATTATTCGTTCTCTTTGACGATCATCCCATTGTTCATCGAGATTTTGAGAAAAGTTTTCGGCTAACCGAGACTACCCAACCATAGGATGGACCCATGGCCCATCCTCTGCACTTTCCTCGGTTTGTTTTAGTTAAGTAATTATCTAACACATTAATGTAACAATCAGCTTCTTTAATTAATCCGTTAAGCACTGGTTCCTTCACATAATCTTATCACGTGACATAGAAAAACAATTTCAAACAAGTTCTTTATTAACATATTATCAATTTTATCTTTGAAATACAAGGAGTTTCCGCCCGTAGGCTTGTCCATAATCCGCTCGAAGGCTATCCAGTAATCCAGAGGGATCACTATTCCAAGATTTCACTCGTAAACTAGTATGCAAGCCTCGAGATCCAATCCCGAGTCACGTTAGCCTCTTATGCAGGACCCGGAAGGCGAGGGATTTACGGCCAGAGCCCCCCCTCGCACCCAAGCATCCTCCTGCTCCAAGTAGAGCTCAACGAAGAAACCTCTTGCGGTGGATTCGGTCCATGTTCCCGGCGTGGTCAACAACCCCCTTGGTTACGGTTAGGCAGGCAGTCGGGGGTAATTGAAACTGCCTCTCCCTTCAGGCCTTCCACCTGAAGTATAAATATTCATTTAATTTGTAATTCATAAATCAAACAGTGCTCTAAAATCTCTAGCAAGCACAAACATTTCCATTAATCGACCTTGTTGTTTGGCAAACTGCTAAGGAATGATTCTTTCCTTTCGAATGCATCAGCACTCGTTCCAAGGTGTCTTGCAACTTGGCAAGATCCCTTATATTCTGGGTTAGAGCGTACCTTATTAACCCAACTTGGTCAACCCTAAAGTTCATTGGATACTTTAGTTTCCGGTTTTTAACTTTCCTTATTTAGAAGGATATCAAAGAATACATCCTTTTGCAAGATAACTTGCGTAAGGATCTGCCATCCTTGTTGAGGGTATTTAACCTTTCTTCTTGTGAATCAATCACAAGACTATATGACTTTATACTTGCTGCGGAAGTCCTGCATCGTAATATACGATGAAATAATCCATTTTAGTTTCTTTAAGCTGAGGTTTATCGGACCTAGGGTCTGTTTTTAAGAACCTCAGGGACAAACCCTAGTTCTTTTACATTTACGAATTTATTGACCCTACAATCAGGGAAGATAGTCAAGTGTTTAAGGTATAAACGTTTCTTGGTCTTTAAATCATTCCCAATGCATATTTTGCAGCATAGGTATTTCTAAGTTTACATTAATTCGGTTATCTTTTAGAAGGTAATATTGAGATCACCTCGGCACGATTTGTTATCCTTGTGACAATTGATTTTTTTCAGTCCTAAACTTTAATGCTTTGAGGTTGGGTAAATTCAATTAATCTTCCTTTTTCCTTGCAAACCAAACTCATGCGAAATAACAATCTTTTCCTTGCTAAGATATGCAATTAGCAATGATAACTTCCTAGAATTCAAGCAACGTAAGAAATCTTTCATAAATTTCATCTTCTACGATGATTCGTTGCAAAAAGGAATAGGGGCTAATGGTGCAAGATGCAGTTTTTATACCTTCAAGATTTAACCGAAATATACTACTATAGTAGGTAGATAATCTTGCTCGTAATTCGTTTCAATGCATGATGCTATTCGAAGGAACTATGTTTTATACATTATCATTTTTGCATGTTCAATTAAACTAAACTCCTTCATCGTAAATAACTCGAAAAAAATATATATCTTATCCCTAACAATTCAACTTTGTGTGATTGACTTAAAACCGATATAAAACCAAGAAGGAAAAACTTGGTTTTGGGGTGAGATATCCACATGGATACCGAGAGATGACCCTCTTGCAGCTACTCCTTGGACTTTCTTAGGCGGCATCGCAGTTCGAACGTGAAGGCAGCTTTTACTTTTTCTTTCAGATTTCCACCATCTCTCTTTCGAGGCAAGGAGCCGCTTAAGAAATTGTCCACGAGAAGGGTAATAAGACTTTTAAGGACTTAGCTTCTTCGGAGAGGGAAAGATTTATAAAGCGTAAGAAGGCCCTATAGGGTATATACACGGCAAGAAGGTTATGGTTGAGTGTGGCTTTGCAACCACATGAACCTTTGGAGAACTTTGGGCTTGGGGTAAAAGGTATAGAAAGGGACTTTACAAAATTTAGGCACGAAAAAGGGATTTGTGGGTTAATGAGGCCAAAGGTTGTGGGGGTTTAATGGCCCTTGGGAAGGGGTTAAGGCCTTACGACCGAGGCGGGGTAAAAGGATTCCAAATGGGGTAAAACCGGGAGAGGGTGAAAAGGGTTTTAAGAAAACCGGGAAGGGGGTGAAAAGGGTAAAGTATAGGAAGGGTTTGAGGGTTTTAAAAACCCGGGGGTGAAATGAAAGAGTAGAAGGGATATGGGTATAGGAAGGGGGCTTGAGGTGGTCCCCTTTAGAAGGGAAATTTGTGGGGGTAGTCCTAAGCCACAAAAAAAGGGGGCTTAAGAGGCCCAATCCTTGGAAGCTTCTTAGAAGCTTCAAAGGCTTTTGAAAAACTGTTAACGGCGGCTAAGAATTTGGAGATGGCAACGACGGGTAGTCTGCAGAGGTGGCAGCGGCTTGGCTCTATCCTCCTCACCACATGACGTCAGGTGGCAGCATTCAAAGGCAGGGCAACATTATCTCCTTCCGTCCTTTCTCCCTCCCTCTAAAACCCTGCGGCCCTCCCTCTTTATATAGGGGAGGGGAGCGAGTCCTCCCCCCCTTGATATGTTTGCCTGCATGGCGAGGGCCTGAGCAAGCTCCAGCGAGGAGCTTGCTGGCTCCCTACCCCCATCCCCCTTCCATCTCGACATGCTGCTGCGTGAGGAGGCGAATCGACGTGCTGCCGCGTGAGGAGGTGAATATATATTTGATGTATATTACAAAATTATTGTAGTATACTTCGATTATGCATGGAAAGATTAAATCGCATGTCGCATTATGAGACATCTCTTCTTCGTAATGATTCATTAAAGAAGGTTGCTAACAACCGAAGGATTTTGCAAGGCATGGAAATGATTCTAGGGCTGCATGAAGTAGATTAAACTCTAGTCAGTTGGCCTAAATCTCAATCAACTATGTAAGTAGTTACAAAAGGCTGTGTAATGCTCATTCAGCGTACGAATATCTCATTCAGAAATGAAGTTAGGAAAAGGTTGCATGGTTCATTTTAACATAAACCCTAAAAGCTTAGTGGCATGAATCTTGATTGCATGTTATAGAAGGATCAATAGGAATTATGCCATAACTTAACATACGCTTTGATCTTAACCAGAAAAGTTAGGGATTGTAAATCTAATCATACGTAGGCAATAAATTGTGTGCTTACGAGAATGGTATCATAATGCAACTAGTTTTTCCCCTATTTGATCAAGACAATATCTTCATGAATAGACAAGTAAAGTGGTTTACCCTAAACACCTAAACCACAAAGTACTCGCTTAGGAATGGTTAAATCAATGCAACATATCCCAAGTGCTAACTAGGATTTAGCATGTTGAGGACATGACCTAGTTGCACTTATTGCCAAGTTGAAACTCTCATACCCTAAAGACGTGCCCACATTCACAGAATGTAGGGACGATAGGACATACTTGCAAGTAACGATCTAGGGTTTCTACCCTAAGGATCGCTCGATTAAAAAAAGAAACTCGGATTGAGTTGGAACCCTAGGACCGACAATGTCAGCCTACTACAATCAGGAACGAATTCGATATGAAGACACCCTAACCGTGTTTCCTATCTAATCATGATTCCATGATTAGAAGACACCCTTCGATGGGTAAAATAGTCCCATGAAATAAATGTGACAATTGTGTAACAAATTGCAGAGTCGCATGATCTTGTGGTTTGATCACAAGGGAACAGCCAAATTTCTCGGAATGAGATTGACAGATTCTTGCGCAAGTTTATCTTGCAAGAGGATGAATAGTCATCCTCACATAGCACCTTTCTTGGGAAAAGTGACCAAGATAAGGGGATTAGATAAATTGCTTGGAAGCAAAAGACCAATCAGTAATTTGTAATAACATAATTACTGCTAATAGAAGTTAAGGTATTGGTTAAGTTGGGTTAATAGGGTACAGCCCTAATCCAAGGACATAAGGGTTAACAAAAAAACCCTTGGGGATCTCGTTGAGTCGTAATTGATTCAGTATCGAATGCTGGATGCATTCGAAGAGAAGGATTCACTCCTTAGCAGTTGGCCAAATATTATCAATGACTATGAATATTGATAAATAAGTAAAATGATTTAGTCACTTAGCTAAAAGTTGAAGTAGATATGTAATGTGGAGTTCTTTTTGGGAGGAAAGACGACTTTGATCAAATTTAGGTAACCATGAGTATCCACTCGGAATGGATTGGCTTAAACCTATTGACGCCCACATTCATTGTGGAAAGGGCCAAGTTTCCTTTCGAAACTCTGAAGGGGAATTGGTCACAACTCAAGGTGAGGCTGGAGAGCCAAAAATTCAATTGGCCAAAGCATCTCAGATTATAAAGGGAGTCAGAAAGGGACTACTTGTCTACTTGATTAAGCTCAATAAGTTGGAACAGAAGCAAGAGTCTAGTGAAGGACCTTCATGGCTAAAGGAATACACAGACGTATTTCCTGAAGAGTTAAGAGAACTCCCGCCTCAAAGAGAAGTGGATCATGAGATCAAGCTAGTGTCGGGAGCTGTGCCAATTGCAAAGAGGCATTATAGAATGTCCACCCCGGAAGCAATTGAGCTGAAGGAACAACTCAAGCAACTGCTAGATCAGGGCTACATCCGTCCTAACAGTTCACCATGGGGAGCTCCAGTACTATTCCAGAAAAAGAAAGATGGAACTCTTCGACTGTGTATTGATTACAGAGGGTTGAATCAATCAACTGTCAAGAACAAGTACCCTATTCCTAGAATAGATAAGCTTCTTGATCATCTTCAAGGTGCGAATATCTTCTCCAAGATTGATCTCAGGTTAGGTCTGGTTACTATTAGATAAGGATCAAGGAAGAGGATATCCCAAAGACGGGCTTTAACACAAGATATGGACACTTTGAGTTTTTAATTATGTCATTTGGGCTTATGAATGCGCTTGCCACATTCAACAAGTTAATGCAGGATATCTTTACGCCATATCTTGATGACTTCGTACGCGTCTTCTTTGACGACACTTTAGTCTATTCCAAATAGGAAGAAGATCATGAACCCCAACTTTGGATTGTCCTTGAGACAATGAGAGTGCATAAGCTCTATGCTAAGATGAAGAAATGTGCATTCTTCAAACGTTAGATTGAATATCTGGGATTCATCGTATCAACGAAAGGAATCTCAGTGGATCCGGCCAAAGTCAGAGATGTGCTAGAATAGCCAATACCAACAACTGTCAAAGAAATACACAATTTTCATGGATTGACAGGATGGTATAGGGTCTTCATCAAAAACTATGCTTTGATTGCAGCACCTCTGATGGACTTACTGAAGAAGCAAACATCCATTGCATGGTCAACTGCCAAACAAACCAGCTTTGATAGATTGAAGCAAAGTTTGATATCAGCACCTATCCTAAAACTTCTAGACCTCAGTAATTAAGGAGTTTGAGGTAGTAAGTGATGCTAGCACACTTGCCTTAGGATGTGTGCTCATGCAAGAAGGTCACCCTGTAGCATACTCTTCAAGGAAACTGAAGAGCCGTGAGAAGAATTATGCTACCCATGATCTAGAATTGTTAGTTGTCATCCATGCTCTAAAGCTTTGGAGACACTACCTCTTGGGTAACAAGTTTACTCTAGTGACTGATCATAAAAGTCTCAAGTGGATCTTTACCCAGAACGAGCTTAACATGAGGTAACGTCAGTGGATTGAAGTGTTGGAGGAGTATGACTTTGAAATCAAGTACTGACTGGGAAAGGAGAATGTAGTTGCCGATGCACTCAGTCGCAAGGCATTCCTTAACTCATTAATCTTGCAAAATCCATCAACAGCTAGATCTCTAGCCACAAAGGTGTTCATACCAAACAACCCAATACTTGAGCTAGCTAGAGAAGAAGCATACCATGACCCAGCCTATCAAAAGATGCTAAGAGAGATCCCTATCAAGGACCATGATCGAAAGCTACACGCTAAGTATCATGAATTCTCTATCAATAGTGGACTTATCTACTATAGAATGAGATTATGTATACTGGCAAGTCACTCACTTAAGCAGAAGATATTGTGGGAAGCTCATGATTCCCCTCTCTCAGGACATCCTGGCTATGCCAAGACTCTCAATGTAGTTAGAAAGAGCTATCATTGGGAGAGGCTTAAAGGTGACGTTCTCAAATATGTCACTGAGTATTTGTCTTGTCATCATATCAAAGCCGAATATGTCAAAATGCCAGGAAAGTTACAACCACTAGACATTCCCCAAATGATATGGAAATTCATTAGTATGGACTTTCTTGTTGGCCTACCCCAAGTTCAGGGAGGATACAACTCCATCATGGTTGTGGTTGACATGCTTACTAAGTTTGCACACCG
Source organism: Lygodium microphyllum (assembly GCF_053477565.2). Taxonomy (NCBI): domain Eukaryota; kingdom Viridiplantae; phylum Streptophyta; class Polypodiopsida; order Schizaeales; family Lygodiaceae; genus Lygodium; species Lygodium microphyllum. The sequence goes on along the minus strand of NC_141156.1, from coordinate 33,124,135 downwards.
TATTCCAGTAAAGACAAACTATAAAGCCTCAAATATTGCAAGGTTGTTTATAGCTACATGAACTACCTAGAAGAATCATTAGTGATCGTGATTCTCTCTTCACATCATACTTCTGGAGAGCTATCTTCGAAGCCATTGGGACTCAACTCTATTTTAGCATAGATTACCATCCCCAAACTGATGGCCAAACGGAGTGAGTCAATCAAGTTATCGAGGATATGCTTAGGGCACACTGCTATCGTGAACCAAAAAGGTGGATTCAATATTTGCCTTTGGTTGAATTTGCCTACAATGCTTCTTACCAACAAAGCATTTAGATGACCCCTTTTCAAGCATTGTATGGTCATAACTGTCGAAGTCCCCTAAACTTCTCAGATCCAACCTTGAGGGTTGAAGCTTCAAGGCAGATGTTGAAAGAGGTGGATGACCAAGTAAAGTCAATAAGACAGGACATCCAAGCCGCCAAGGATAGACAAAAGGCATATGCGGATTTGAAGCGTCAAGATAGAATCTTCAAGGAAGGAGACATGGTCTTCATTCGCGTACACCCAAAGAAGAGTTCCCTATCCTTAGGAGATTGCAAGAAGCTAAGTCCAAGGTATTGTGGACCATACAAGATCCTCAAGTGCCTAGGACCTAATGCTTATAGACTGCAACTCCCTGAGAACCTAAAGGTTCATAATGTATTCCATATCAGCCTATTGAAGAAGTATGTACCTAATCCTAGTCATGTACTTGATAACCAACAAGTTGTAATGCCTAGCCAAGGAGTCCTTGAGCTACGGCACGATAGGATCTTAGATGTTAGGGAGAGACAACTAAGATCCAGAACCTTGAGAGAATGCCTCATCCAGTGGAAAGATTATCCTGAGAAAGGATGCCACTTGGATGGATGAAAGCACTCTCAACCATCAATATCCCCAGTTTATCTCGAGATGAGGACATCTCGATTCCTCCAAGGGGGAGAGAATGTAATATTTCTGTTGAAAAATATTACAAGCCGCGTGAGTCTCATGCAAACGACAATGCTGGCATTGAAGATGCAAACGATGCGATCTTTATGTAGTACACTCTCCACCACTGGCAAATCGAGACTAAGGACTAAGAAACCTGTATATTTTCGTATCAACCTCCTCTTGTTGGGAGGAGGCCAAGAGGATAAGGTTATAATTTTGACAAGTACATGTGATTTAATCTTTACCCTAAACACCTAAACCACAAAGGACTCTCTTAGGAATGGTTAAATTGATGCAACATATCCCAAGTGCTAACTAGGATTTAGCACGTTGAGAACGTGACCTAGTCGCACTTATTGCCAAGTTGAAACTCTCATACCCTAAAGACGTGCCCACATTCATGGAATGTAGGGATGATAGGACATACTTGCAAGTAACAATCTAGGATTTCTACCCTAAGGATTGCTCGATTAAAAATAAGAAACTCGGATTGAGTTGGAACCCTAGCACCAATGATGTCGGGCTAGTGCAATCAGGAACCAATTGGATATGAAGACACCCTAACCCTGTTTCCTATCTAATCATGATTCCATGATTAGAAGACACCCTTCGATGGGTAAAATAGTCCTATGAAATAAATGCAACACTTGTGCAACAAATTGCAGAGTCGCATGATCTTGTGGTTTGATCACAAGGGAACGGCCAAATTCCTCGGAATGAGATTGGCACATTCTTGCGCAAGTTTATCTTGCAAGAGGATGAATAGTCATCCTCACATAGCACCTTTCTTGGGAAAAGTAACCAAGTTAAGGGGATTAGGTAAATTGCTTGGAGGCAAAAGACCAATCAGTAATTTGGAATAACATAATTACTGCTAATAGAACTTAAGATATTGGTTAAGTTGGGTTAATAGGGTACGGCCCTAACCCAAGGACATAAGGGTTAACAAACAAACCCTTGGGGATCTTGCTGAGTCATAATTTATCCCTGATCAAATGCTGGATGCATTTGGAGAGAAGGATTCACTCCTTAGCAGTTGGCCAAATAAACGATCACTGGAATTGATTGTGCTTGTAATTGTTTAGAAAGCACTATTCGCATTGTTTGCTCAAGGAACCAAAGGATGAAATGATATCTAATGCTTCAGGTTGAAGGCTTGAAGGGAGAGGTATCCTCACTTACCCCTGACTGTCTGCCTGACCCTAACCAAGGGGGTTGTTAACTGTGCCGGGAAGGTGGACCGAAACCACCACTAGAGGTCTCTCCGTTGAGCACTACTTGGAGCAGGAGGACGCTTGCGTTCCAGGGGGGGATCTGGCCATAAATCCCTCGCCTTCCGGGCTGTTCACAAGAGGCCAACGTGACTCCGGATTGGATCTCAAGGCCCGCATACTAGTCTACGGGTGGAATCTTGGATTAGTAATCGCTATGGATTACTGGATAGCCTTCGGGCGGATTATGATAAGCCTACAGGCTGGACTTTATAAATGTATTCCAAAGATAAATATAATAAGATGTTGAAAAGGAACTTTTTTGACATTGCTTTTCTATGTCAAGTGCTATGATTACGTGAAGAAACCGGTGCCTAACGGAGTAATTAAGGAATTTGTTTAATGCATGTCCAACTAAATGTGATAGGTAATTAAACAACTAAAAAAACTTGAGAAAAGTGTGGTGGATGTGGCCATGGGTCCGTCCTACGGATGGGTGGTCCCGGTTGGCCGTGAACTTTTCTCAATCATAATGGACAGCAAGGAGATCGTTTCAAAGGAAATGAGTAGCAAGGGCGCTCACCTAGAGTCTAGGTGATAAGAATCCCGGGTTTACATTGTTTTAGGGGAACGGAATGGGACTATGCCTTATGGCAGAGAGGTTGAGCCTTGCATCCCTCTCGTTTCCCATTCTCTTTGAACCAAGTGCAGCGTGAATCCGCTTTGGCCCTAGCGTTTCTGCGTAAAGTAGTTTGCTTGGGAATTGATTCTAGTTGCCATTTAGGAATAGACCATTAGAGAAAACCTTGATTCAAGTCTATCCTAAGTGAAAACGGCTAGAATACTTCCGCTACGTGGCAGACGTGCAAAGTCCTAGATCGCAAAACCCGTGTCATTCCATGGGAGTGCGGGGCTGAGCTTTCTAGACCTTCTTTCCGATGGACATGGCAACTTGTTGCACAAGGGTTGCATCTATTCTATGGGGTCATTTCACCCATCGAACAACATCTAACGGCCAGAATACTTCCGCTATGTAGCAGACTCAGAAAGTCCTAGATCTCAAAACTTGTGTCATTCCATGGGAGTGCCAGGCGGAGCTTTCTAGACCTTCTTTCCGCTGGACATTGCAACTTGTTGCACAAGTGTCGCATCTATTCTGTGGGGTCATTTCACCCATCGAATGGCGTCTATTGGTCAGGGAATCATGATTAGACCAGAAGTAGGGTTTAGGGTGTCTTCTTACCCATCCCAATCCTAATTGCACTAGGCTGACAACATTCGGTCCTAGGGATTCCAACGCAATCCGAGTTTTAGTATTTGAACGAATGACCCTTAAGGTAGAACCCTAGATTGTTCTTTGCATGAGCGTCCAATTGACTCAACATTCCGTGAATGTGGGTAGGACCTTTGGGCTTGAGGGTTTCGACTTGGCAACAAGTGCGAAACTAGGTCAAGTCCTCACATGCTGAACCCTAGTTAGCACTTGGAGTATTTCTTGTATCGATTTAACCATCCTATGCGAATCCTTTGCGGTTTAGGTGTTTTGGGTAATCCAGGTTAGTTGTCTTACGACAAGGGTAGGCCATTTCTAAAGATGTTGTCTTGATCAAAAAGGGAAAAAACTAGTTGCATTACGATACAATTCTCGTAAGCACACGATTCATTGCCTCTACATATGATTATATTCAAAAATCCTAACTTTTCTTGTTAAGACCAAAGCGCATGTTAAATTTTGGCATAACTTCCATTGATCCTACTAGGACATGCATTCACAATTCATGCCACTAAGCTTTTAAGATTTTACGCTTAAATGAACCATGCAGCCTTTCCCTAAGTGTACCCTTGATGAATGAAATTCTTGCGTACGTCAAATGTGCAACATGCAACCTTTTCCTAACTACTACGTAGTTAAATGAGATTCATGCCAATTGAAGCTAGAGTTAACATATTTTCATGCAGCCCTTAGAATCTTTTCCATGCTTTGCAATTTCCTACCATTGATAACAACTTTCTTAATGAATCATTACAAAGAAGATTTGTGTAAAAATGTGACATGCGATTTAATCTTTCCATGCATAATCAAAGGTGTACTACAAGAATTTTGACTTTGTGATGGTAATCATTAGTTGTTCTAGATTCGTTACTTTGCAATGCACAAAGGCAACTTGCTAAAAATGCATAGACACCTTAGGTTCTTTTTTGTTCATTCCATTGAAAGTAAAAATGACCAATCTTCAATCGTGAGTTACTTCTAGTAAATTTAAAATAGCCAATTTATTTCAATCGCATCTAACGAGTTGGATTTGACAAGCATAAGTGCATCCTAATTACATGAAATAACCATGCATAACTGCAATACTTTCAGGTAAATAAAAAATAGGAAGAAAACCTGGACTTGTGGACTCGGTGAGTTATCCACATGAATATTAGGAGATGATCCTCTTGCAGGTGCGCCTTGTGACTTTTTAGGGGCCATCATGATTTCGGCTTTTGGTTTGCCTTCGTGGATTCAAACTACTTGCCTTGCTTCACAGCCTTATGATCTTTGGCCGTCTCCCTCGTACGCGGGAGTTCCCTTTGAAGTACGGCTCCTTGACAGAAGTACCGACTTGCGGAATTTGGCCTATGGAAGGTCTTAGGATTTGGAGCTTGGGCCTTCTTTCTTTTAGAAAAAGAGAGGATTCGTGAAAGGGTTCTTGTGATGGACCTTGCGGGAGTGGAGACTTTAAATCGCGAGTCTAGGGGCTTGTGGGTGATTGGTGGGAAGGGCTTTATAGGCTTTCACTTATTCTCTTCAAAATCCCAAGGAAAAGGGGGTAGGAATGGTTTTATGGGGGCCTTGCGAGAAAGGGAGGCCTATGAACTTCTCCTTCCTATCAAAAAAAAAAATCCTAGGGGGTAAAGATCTTGTGGAAAGGGGTTTAAGGAAACCTTGTTCGTCTCTACAAAGACTTGGGGCCTAGGGGGCTTGTGGGAGATTTGGTAGGAAGGCCTTATAGGCTTCCTCTTCGAAACCCGTGGGGGGGGATTGGGCTTTTGGAGAATTCAATGGGAAGGGGGGCTTAGAGAAGCCCCCTTAAAAGCTTCTAAAAAGCTTCTGGGGTTGTCATGTACACGTGGAAAGGGGAAGGCCAATAGTGGATGAGGAAGGGCGGCGTGAGGATGGCGTCTGATGGCCAATTGCGGCACACACAGGGGGCTGGCGGCTTGAAGCAGGCGGCGACCTCCACGGCTGGTGATGTCAGCAACCTCTCTCCACTCTCTCTCCACGATAACCTCAGCTCCACCTCCTCTCACATGACGGCCTCCTGTAGTGTGACGCAGCCTCTCCCTCCTTCCACACCTTACTTACCCCCCCTCCACAAAGGGGGGTTCTTATTGTCCAAGGGGGGGAGAGGGGACCTCCCCCACGTGGGCTGTGCATGCAGCCCACGACTCCCCCTTGTCATCACTTTCCCTACTTAGCCATCCCCTTCCCTCAGCCACCCATCAGCTGAGGGAAAAAAAGAAAAAAAATTTGCAATAGTTCCACCTTTATCCACTTAACCTCCTCCTAAGAGGGAGTTTTCCCGCAGTTGATGCGGTTTTGAACCTCGGTCCCAATTTACTAATGTGGAGTTCTCCATTTCTCATGTGCAGTTATAGATTAACTGCCAGCACTGAAGATAATCTTTGCACGGGTTTCACGCCGTGTGCGGGAAGTTGATCTAGTAATATTTTTTTATTTGGAAATATTACACATGAATGGGTTATTGGGAATAAATGCTACTTTGACACTCCAAAACTAGGTATCGTTACGGTGTCTAGCCCTATGAACAGAATAGTGAAGCATAATCATCGTAGAAAGAAATTGTACTTTTGCATCGCGTCAATTGCATAACTAGAAAGGTAGTTATAAAGGCTTAATGATCATGATTTTCCACAAATTGATTAAGCATCTATGGGTTGTTGCAATACTAGGCTGATTATTAGGCATGAATTTTTGCGAGTGCATCTTAGGTTACCAATATATAAATATGCAAGACCGTGTAAGATGATGGCATCCTATAAACCATTAGAGAGTCTTCACTTGCATTTATATTAAGCATGACCAATTCATGTACCTTGCACAAAGAAAAATATGTGTCACAATTTATGATTTGCATAAGTTCATTGAAATGAATTTCCAAGAATAGATTAGGAAAGACTTGCATCTAGATTTGCATGGCATCATGGACAATTTTGGTTGCACTAAATGATAGGGATTCATCTTAAAAGATAGATTTAGGATGCGCATGTAAATTATTAAACTTAATTGCAAGAGGCAGTTTGATATATGAAACCCTAGATGATAAGTAAGGCTAGGGTTTAATTGTAGAATTAATGCTAGAATCATAGATTGACGTAGAATCAAGTAAATATGCTCATGGGTCTCTATCTTAGCAACTAGCTACGATAAGTTTGATAACACCTTTAGGGGTATCATTTTTTTAAACCATGATACAACTTGATATCAATACAGAAAAACTCGAGTGTCGTATCCACACAAAGGGATGACCATTCGCCACATGTCATTTGATGCTTGCGACGGCTCAAGGATTGCAAAGGGGTTAGTTTGCTCTTGGCTTGCAGGAGAAATGAACAAAAGTTTATGTTATGAATTCTTAAGGGAGTGAAACCCTAGGGTAAACTTAGAAACCCCAATAAGGTTCTAAGGAGAAAAGTGGTTAGCAAATAACCAATTAAAAATCCTAGTCTTAATTATTTAAGACCTTGATTCCAAGACAAGAACCCTAGACTAAAGACTAACAAATTAGGGCAGCTACCATCCGAAAACTATTAGATATAAATCCAATGGCATAATTTATCATTCCTATCACATAAGAATGGGGATTGGAATAAGGGTATTCTCTATCCCTCACAAGGTCATGGCAATTTACACCAAGGCAAGAAAGACCCAAGAAGGGTGAACACTAAGCATTCAAAAAGAAAAAATAGGAACTCCACCTTAGCAGATGTCCTGAACACTCGCCTGCATTGTTGTTTGTGCTTGTAAATTTAGGAATACCATCTGTGAAAGGATTGTATAACCCAAAGTCACAAAAGAAATTGGAATAATGAATTAGGTTAAATTCATGGAGGGCACGCCAAACCACCCCTAGCTAGTCGCCAATCCTATCCAAGGGGATTCTAAATAACTGTGACGGGAATATGGACCAAACCCACCATGAGAGATATCTCCCTAGATTAGTTTGAACATACGAGGACGCTTGGATACTGGGGGGGCTCTAGATGTAAATTCCCTACCTCCGGGTCCTACTCAAATGATTTACGTAACTCAAGACAGATTCTCAAGGCCATGTTTCTAGTGCAAGGGTAGAAACTTGGAGGAAATAAGATGCATCCTCACAGATTGCGGGAATCGGCCTTTTTAGACAAGATTTGTATCTCAGTTAAAGTGCTAATATAAAGTTTACTTCCAAGGAACTTGTCTAAATTGTTTTCATATCAGTGCCATAAGTTACGCAAATGAACCTTGTTTCCTAAAAGGCTTAATTAAGGAAGTTGATTTTAAATGTCACACATAAATGTGATAGAACCTAATTAGAAAACTAATGAATGCCTATTAGGCAAGCAGGTGGGTGGAACCCCAACGGGTTCGCAGGGTGATCCTAGAGAACTGGGAAGCTTCTCACCAGGTTTTACCAACTTTAGCAATTGTTAGGTTAGAACCCGATTCATGTCATTTTAGGGGACCGAATTGGGACTATGCCCTATGGGCAAAGAGGTTGAGCGGTACATCCCTCTCATTTCCCATTCTCCTTGAAGCAAGTGTGGTATGGATCTGCTTCTTCTTGGGTATCTTTGCGTAAAGTAGGATGCCTAGAACCTGCCAATGCTAGAGTTCTGTCAGAGACCTTGACCACTAGGAATCCCAATTTCAAGGTCAATCCTAGTGGGTTGGATTACGAATGTTCGCTTGAGAGGAGGACTCGAAAAACCCTAGGTGACAAACTCGTAACATTCCATGGGAGTGTCGGGCGGCGTCGCTTATATTTGTCTCTTGATGGACCACTAAACGTGGTAGGACAACCAATAGGCAGACATGTTATAGTTGATATCAGAGGGAATCAATGAATAAAACAATCAGGATAGGGATAAATTGGGAAGAGTGAAGTGATGTTTTCACTAGAAAATATTTTTCTTCCACTCACTTATCAATTGTTGCTACTTCTAGACCTACGAGGCATGTAACAGGGTCCTCGTATTTCATATCATGTTAAGGATGGCTATGAACTCTTCAAGTTATCATAGATGACGATCTGATATGATGGGGATCCTGGATGGACTCTACAAACCCTCATTGCTGTATGCGGAAAGGCGTTGGACTTGGAGCACGGGTTACTACTACATAGATGCCAATTGACTTGTCTATATTCAAAACAATCTGAAGAGGCTAAAATGGTTGGAGGACTCAAAGAACATCAAGTTATTCCTCTTCCATGAGGCACGTGTGAGCTCGACTCTACACATTGATTGCTGGCAAGTAGAACAGAATCGCTATATCTATGACGAGGTGGTCAAAGTCTTGCTAGCAGAGATAATTAAAGTAATGGGGCAAAAAAAACATCATGGCTATCAAAAATGGGGATTTCCTAAACTTTCCATGACTTACCACTTCTTGAGAATCCATTCCCCAAATCCATATTACTATTCTGTCTCTATAGCTAAATCCAATAGGGAATTATTAACCTAGCATTGATGTATCTCTCTTGAATAGAAAATCATCCCAACCAATCTCTATCTATTCCCCAATAATTATACTTAGGGCTTACACTTCTTTATGGATAAACAAGAACTCTATGATTATTTGATTTGTCACGCAGTAGTAATAAAAAATAATTTGCGCATTGATTTAAGTTGTGTAGAGATGTGTCAATGCAATCCTAATATGGAAGTTAAAATTGAAAACCAAATATAACTACAAATGCAAAACCAGAATCTCATCCCCACACTAAGCCCAGCGGAGGCACAAGGGAAGAAGCTCCTTCTCAAACAGATCAAACCACCGAAATTTGAAGGGAAAAGAAATATTGTTGAAGGTAATGCCGAAGTATGGATTGAATCCATGGAAGATTACTTCAGTGTAGTAGGAATAGCACCTGTAAACCAAGCTATGATTGCCAAGCTTAAGATCATTGGCAAAGCTAGGCTCTAGTGGAAGCAATGGAGTAAAGACCAAGCAGTCATGGAAAGCACAATAACTTGGGATAAGCTAAAGGAAGTAGTGCAGGGAAGATACATTCCACTTGCAGGGAAGACCAAGCAGTCATGGAAAGCACAATAACTTGGGATAAGCTAAAGGAGGTAGTGTAGGGAAGATATATTCCACTTGCATACAGAACTCAAAAGATGAATGAGTTCTTCAAGTTAAAACAATTGGGCCTGTCTCTGGAGGGGTACTACTTAAAATTTGTCTCCCTGTTAAAATACACTTGACAATGAGTATTCCCCAACAAGTCTCAAAATTTTGTGATGGACTGGATCCACCAATGAACACTTAGTTGGAATCAATGTGCCTCTTAGATTTACCAGATGCATTGATAAGAGCGGGATCTATTGCCCAAGATGTCCAGCCAAAGTCTAGGAATAATAAACCCTGGTCTCACAAAGACCAGAATCCAAGAATGTTGAAATCTCAATTTAAAAGGGCACAAGGATAGAGTCAAGGCCAACGGAAGAAACCGAGGGCAAATGCAATCAGTGACTTTGTCCCCACTCAAAGAAGTGACCAAATCCTACGATGCTTTCACCACAATGAACATGGGCACTTCAAAAGGGAATATCCCAAACTTGGCGAAGATTGTCGTCAAGATAAACTCACTAGCCAAGCCAAGGCTACCCATGTCGTGGTCGTGCAACAATGGGAAGGGAAAAAAATTCCAATATCACTACTAAAGGAATCAACGAAGAAGAAGACCCATCCATGGAAGCTGAGATTGAGAGGGCGTGCATTCATGCCGCTCTCCATAAAAAGGGTCCAAACCGCCAATTTTTGGTGATCCAAACACCATCAAATTACCAAGGTAAGAAATTGAAAACCCTGGTTGACTGTGGTAGCACTCATTCTTTCATTTCACCAGCTTGTGCAAGAAGGTTAGGGATAGCCACTATAACTGTACCTACTTTGCTTATCGAACTAGCAAATGGGTGATAAATCACTTGGACTAGACAAACTACTAAGGTGTAATTTCTACTCAGAAACGAACCCACATATGTTAAGCTCAAGGTAATGAATCTAGGAGTCCATGAATGCCTACTTGGAATGGACTAGCTAGTCCCCAATGGTGCTCACATCCATTATAGGAAGGGTCAAGTCTCGTTTTGAAATCCTAAAGGTGAGTTAGTTACAACTCAAGGAGAAGCAGGTAAACCAAATATTCAACTAGCCAAGGCAACGTGAATAGCTCAAGGAATAAGAAAAGGGTTACCCATCTATCTGATCAAGCTAAACAATCTAGAATAGGTAGAGGACTCCAATGAAGAACCATCATGGTTAAAAGAGTATGCGGATGTGTTCCTAGAAGAATTGATTGAATTACCACCGCCTAGGAAAGTTGACCATGAGATTAAGCTGATACCAGGTGTTGCACCAGTTGCGAAAATGCTCTACAAGATGTCCATTCCTGAATCTATTGAGTTAATAGAACAACTCCAATAACTATTGGACCAAGGGTACATACACCCCACCAGCTCTCCTTGGGGGGGTCCAGTCTTGTTCCAAAAGGAGAAGGATGGTACACTTTGCCTTTGTATCAATTATAGAGGCCTAAACCAAGTAACCATAAAAAATAAATATCCTATTCCAAGGACTGACGAGTTATTTGATCGATTGCAAGGAGAAAAAATCTTCTCCAAGATTGATTTGAGGTTAGGATACTACCAAATCTATGTCAAGGATGAGGATATTCCAAAGATGGTGTTCAATACTAGATATAGTCATTTCGAATTCAGAGTAATGTCTTTTGGTTTGACTAATGCTCTTGCCACATTTAATAGGCTAATGCAAGACGTTTTTTGACCATATCTCAATGATTTTATACTTGTCTTCTTTGATGATACCTTGGTTTACTCTCTTTAAGGAAGCTAAAAATCCAAGAAAGGAATTATGCTCTCCATGACATGGAGCAATTAGCATTATTCATGCTATCAAGATTTGGTGACATTATTTGCTTGGAAACAAGTTCTCTTTGGTCACAGACCATAAGAGCCTTAAATGGATCCTCACCTAAACTAACCTCAATATGAGGCAATGTCATTGGATTGAGGTTCTGCAAGAATATGGCTTTGAGATCAGATATTGACCTGGTAAAGAGAATGTGGTCACTGATGCCTTAAGTCACAAGGCGTTCCTCAACTCTCTTATTATGGAGGAACCCTCAATGGCATAATCATTTGCAACTATGGTGTTAATGCCTAGCAACCCTATCCTTGAATTAGCTAGGGAGAAAGCAAGCCATGACCCAAAATATCTGAAGATGATTAAGGAGATTTTGGAAAAGGACCAAAACCCTAGGCTTAAGGGCAATTATCAATAATTTTCTGTCAGAGGGGACTTGTCTATTTTAGAACAAGATTATGCATACCCTCAAGCAAGAAACTCAAACAGAGAATACTCTAGGAAGTACACGACTCACCCTTTTTAGGCCATCTCGGATATATCAAGACCCTCAACACGGTGAGAAAGAACTAACATTGGGAAATTCTTAAGGGAGACGTACTCAAATATGTCATGTAATGTTTGTCTTACTAGCGCATTAAGGCAGAGCATGTCAAGATCCCTGGGAAGATGCAACCTCTTAACATTCTCCAAATGAAGTGGGAGTTTATCAGCATGGACTTTGTTGTTGGATTACCTTCAGCTCAAGGAGGTTACAATTCAATTATGGTTATTGTAGATATGCTCACTAAGGTTGCATATCTCATTCTAGTCAAGACAAACTATAAAGCTTCAGATATTGAGAGATTATTCATCAAGGAGATATTTAGACTCCATGGGTTTCCTAGAAGGATCATTAGTCACCGTGACTCCCTCTTCACATCTCACTTTTGGATTGGGATCTTCGAGGCCATTGGGACTCAACTATGTTTAGGTACAGCCTATCACCCTCAAAATGATGGCCAAATGGAGAGAGTCAACCAAGTCATTGAAGATACTCTTAGAGCATATTGTTGTTGCGAATCGAGGAAATGAATCCAATATCTACCATTTGTAGAGTTCTCGTACAATGCTTTCTACCAACAAAGCATTCGAAAGACACCTTTTCAAGCATTATATGGACATGATTGTCGCACTTCATTGAATTTTTTAGATCCTACCTTAAGGGTAGAAGCTTCCAATAAAATGCTTGAGGAAATGGATGAGCAAGTCAAGGACATTAGACAAGACATTAGAGCCACCAAGGATAGGCAGAAAGCCTATGCAGATCTAAATAGACAAGAGCGACTCTTCAAAGAGGGAGATATGGTTTTTATTCATGTACGACCCAAGAAGAGTTCCTTATCATTGGGAGAACATAAGAAACTGAGTCCAAGGTATTGTGGGCCCTGCACGATCCTCAAGTGCGTAGGGCATAGTGCCTAAAAACTCCAACTCCCTGAGAACGTAAAGGTTCACAATATATTCCATGTTAGCCTACTAAAGAAATATGTATCCAACCCTAACCATGTACTCAATGATCAACAAGTTGAAATATTAAGACAAGCAGAGTCCTTAAGCTCTGGCAAAATAGAATCTTAGACATTTGGGGAAAGAGATTGAGGAATAGAACCCTCAAAGAGTACCTCATCTAGTAGAAGGGCTATCTAGAAGAAGATGCCACATGGACTAAAGGGAGTACTCTCAACAAACAATACCCCCAATTCCTTTCGAGATGAGGACATCCTGATTCCTGAAGGGGGGAAGGATGTAATATTCTTGAGACCATAAGACCCCCCTTTATTATCAAATTAAATGATTTTATTTTCACACCCCCCTTTGTCGATGCCGCCAGCTGGTGGAGGGCAGCTGAACTTGCAGTAGTCGATGAAGGTGAAGGAAAAGATGATGACGTGGGGGGAAATGGAGCTACTGAGGGTAAGCAACAAGCGGGAGATGGAATTGATGGGGGGAGGGGCACATGTATGCTAGCTCTAACCCCCCCACTACTCCTTCTTTTCCCTTAATAAGTCGAATGGCGATGGGCAATCTAGGGGTCTTATGAAGTTAAGGACCCCTTATCACGGCATTTTTCCCCTCCCCCCAATTAGTACCCATCTTCCCCCTCTGTTAAGCAAAGTGCACATGTTAATTTCTTCTCCCCCTTGTTGCCAATTTGCAAGAGAGAGAGAGAGAGAGAGAGAGAGAGAGAGAGAGAGAAGAGCCTTAAGGGAAATTCCTCTCTTGGAAGGAGTTCAGAGTACCCTCTCTCCCCATCACCTTTCTAAGATTTCTCTATCAATTATCCTCTAGTTGGCAAAAGGTTGTGGAAGTCAAGGCAAAGCTAGGAAACTCCGGCACAAAGGAGTGCTCTGAGAGAAGAGAAGGCGTGCATTCCAAGCTCCGAAATGGCCCCAAAGCGCAAACTCTCCCAAGTAACCAAAAAGGCCACAACCATGAAAGGAGGATCGCGCAAAGATGCCACCACAAACATGAATGGGTTATTGAGAATAAATGCTAATTTGACATGACTCCAAAACTAGGTACCATTACGGTGTCTAGCCCTATGAACGGAATATTAAAGCATAATCATTCTAAAAAGAAATCATACTTTTGCATCGCATAAATTGCATAAATATAAAGGTAGTTATAAAGGCTTAATGATCATGATTTGCCACGAATCGATTAAGAATCTATGGGTTGTTGCAATACTAAGCTGATTATTAGGCACACATTTTTGTGAGTCCATCTTAGGTTACCAATATATAAATATACAAGATCGTGTAAGTCGATAGCATACTATAAACCATTAGAGAGTCTTGGCTTGCATTTACATTAGTTATGACAAATTCATGTACCTCGCATAAAGAAAAATATAAGTCACAATTTACGATTTTGCATAAGTTCATTGAAATGAATTTCCAAGAATAGGATCTCCACATTGCATCATCAAAAGGTCATAGCAATTGATGCCAAGGCAAGGAAGACTCTAAGTGTTCAAAAAGAAAAAGTAGGAACTCTACCTTAGCAAATGTCCTGAGCACTTGCCTTCATTGTTGTTTGTGCTTGTAAATTTAGGAACAACGTCTATGAAAAGATTGTATAACCCAAACTCACAAAAGAAATTGGAATAATGAATCAGGTTAAAAATAGCCCTCCGTGCATCCTTACTTTTTCCAACATTCCCCAATGCTTTTGCGTTCTTCCTCTAGAAATACAATTTCCTTCAGAAAAGCATAAGGATTCCTTACACAAGTTGTCCGAACTTCACATACATTGCATGTAAATACTGCACGCATATGTCGTCTTGGTGATTCGCTCCAAGAAGACCAGCGCTCCCCAATGGATTCAAATTATCCACCAGCTTGTGAAATATGCACAAAACGGTCCCTTCCTTGAAAGGAGCCATTCTATACACAACTCCAATCCATCTAAACTGCACCAATGCATTAAAATGTCCTGCCTGTGAAGAAAGTAGCAAGCCAGAGCCAAATAGGGATATGAATCTGTAAACGGACATTCCACTCACATCTTCTCCAACTATTATAGGATTAGGATAAAGAGAATGAATCATGTCATTGGCAAGCATCAAATAATTGACTGCATCCATATCAGCTGCTAGCCCAAAATACTGTCATATTCCCCATGTCAACATAGCCAAGGATAAAGGGAACTCCAAGAATATTCATTACGTTGTGACAGGCAGTCAAACGTGTGCTGAACATCAAGCAAACTCCTACATTTGGCATACATATCCACTAGTGTACTTCAATCTGCATCTCTTTAAAACAGCTTAGTACTTCCTCAAAAAGCCCATAATCGGCATATCCTAAAATAAGTGTAGCCCATGAGACTGCATCTGGAATTACCAATCCATCAAAAACTCCATGTTCTTCTACAAGCATGTCACATTTAGCGTACATGTCAACCAGAGCATTACGGATAAGTTCCTCTTGCACCAAACACCTCTTCACTATATTACCCACATAGAATAAAAGAGCAAAAATAATGACTAAGTATGTACAAAGTAACAAATCCCACACACACAACTTTTGGGTGGATTTCACACCTCGGATGCGCAACAGCACGACACCGGATGTAGCTCTGATCTAACAGTTGCTTGAGTTGTTCCTTCAACTCTATTGCTTCTGGTATGGACATTCTATAAGGTCTCTTTGCAATTGGTGCAGCTCCAGGCACTAACCTAATCTCATGATCCACTTCTCTTTGAGGCGGAAGTTCGGTCAACTCATCAGGGAATACGTCCGCGTATTCCTTTAGCCAAGAAGGCCCTTCATGAGACTCTTGCTTTTGATCTAACTTGTTGAGTTTGATCAGGTAAACGGGTAATCCTTTTCTGACTCCTTTTATGATCCAAGATACTTTGGCCAATTGGATTCTTGGCACTCCTGCCTCACCTTGAGTTGTGACAAATTCCCTTTCAGAGTTTCGAAAAGAAACTTGACCCTTTCCACAGTGAATGTGGGCATCGTTGGGCTTAAGCCAATCCATTCCGAGTAGACACTCATGGATACCTAAATTCATGACCTTGAATTTGACCGAAGTCTTCTTTCCTCCCAGAAAGAATTCCACGTTAGCAGTTTGCCTGGTACAAGTTACCTCACGACCGTTTGCTAATTCCACAAGCAGGGTAGGTGCTTCTACTGTGGCTATTCCTAATCTTTTTGCACATGCTGGTGAGATAAAGGAATTTGTACTGCCACAATCAATCAAGGTTTTGAAACCTTTACCTTGATAGTCCGACGGTGTCTGAATCACCGAGAATTGGCGATTCGGCCCTTTCTTGTGTAAAGCAGCATGGACTATCGCTCTTTCAAATTCTGCTTCCATGGTCAGATCTTCCTCTTCTTCTTCTTCTCATCTTTGCCTATTGGCAATGCAGGTGGTTCTTCCTCTTCCTCGGGTAGCGGCTCCTTGACCACGGCCTGTTCCTTGAAAAGGCGCTTGGCGATGTCCTCCACCAAGATTGGGACATTGCCTGTTAAAGTGACCGGGTTCATTGCAGTGGAAACAACGGAGGTTTCGGCCATTACTTTGAGTAGGAACAAAGTTGTTGACATTATTCCTCCTTGCTTTCTTTCTTTGTCCCTGATTATGACCTTGAACTCTCTTCATTTGAGGTCTGAATGCTCCTCTGTTTGGGTTATTATAAGACTAAGTTTTGTTACCCCTTGGTCTAGCTTGCACCTCTTGAATTATAGGCACCGCTCGAATGAGTGCATCCTGAAGATCTGATGGACACATAGATTCGAGACGGGTATTTATTGGTGGATTTAAGCCCACACAAAATTTAGACACCTGCTGCGTCATGTCCATCTGTGGCGCATACTTTAAAAGTGAAACGAATTTAGAGTAGTATGCGTCAAGAGTGAGTCCTAGCTGTTTTAGCTCGTAGAACTCGTTCATTTTTTGCGTGCGATATGCACGTGGTAAGTATCTTCCCTGCACGGCTTTCTTCAGCTTCTCCTAGGTAACGGATCCCTCTGCAATCCCTTGATCCCTGCACCATTGCTTCCACCAAAGCCTGGCTTCATCGGTGAGTTTTAACTTGGTGAGCATAGCCTAAACATGACTCGAAATACCAAAAACTTGTTCCACGCTTCGTAATTCTACAAGACAGCATTGAAGGTAAGGAAATGTTTGGATAGCAACAATTTCTTTACTTCATTTTATTGAGATTTTATAAAATCAATTCCGTTATTGGTCGGCTCTGATACCAACTGTAACGTGTCCACTAGAATCATCCAGGACACATCTTAGCAGTCCATCGGAAAGGATCTAGGTCTTCCCGCGTCTGCCACTTAGCGGAAGTATCCTGGCTGTTCCCACTTAGGATCGACCAGAATTAGGGTTATCCTGATTTATCTAACAGCAACTAGCGTCGGACCCAAGCGTACTACTTTAAGCAAAAATGCCAGATCCGAAGTGGATTTACGCTGCACTTGGTTCAAGGAGAATGGGAAACGAGAGGGATGCAAAGCTCAACCTCTCTGCCATAAGGCATAGTCCCATTCCGTTCCCCTAAAACAACGTAAATCGGTTAAGACATAACTCTAGGTTATCGCTTTCGTTATTCATTTTCTTTAACGATCATTCCGCTGTTCTTCGAGATTTTGAGAAAAGTTCCCGGCTAACCGGGACCACCCAACCGTAGGACGGACCTATGGCCCATCCTCCGCACTTTCCTCGGTTTGTTTTAGTTATGTAATTATCTAACACATTAATTTGACATGTAACAATCAGCTTCTTTAAATAATCCGTTAAGCACTGGTTCCTTCACGTAATCTTATCACGTGACATAGAAAAACAATATCAAACAAGTTCTTTATTAACATATCATCATTTTTAGCTTTGAAATACAAGGAGTTCCGCCTGTAGACTTGTCCATAATTTTCCCAAAGGCTATCCAGTAATCCACAGGGATCACTATTTCAAGCTTCCGCCCGTAGACTAGTATACGGGCCTCGAGATCCAATCCCGAGCCACGTTAGCCTCTTGTGCAGGACCCGAAGGCAAGGAATTTACGGCTGGAGCCCCCCCTGGCACCCAAGCGTCCTCCTGCTCCAAGCAGAGCTCAACGGAAAGACCTCTCGCAGCAAGCTCGATCCACGTTCCCGGCGCGGTCAATAACCCCCTTGGTTAGGGTCAGGCAGACAGTCGAGGGTAACTGAAACTGCCACTCCCTTCAGGCCATCAACCTGAAGTATAGATATTCATTTAATTTGTAATTCATAAAACAATGCTCTAAATTCTCTAGCAAGCACAAACACTTTCATTTAACCGATCTTGTTGTTGGCAACTGCTAAGGATTGATTCTTTCCTTTCGAATGCTTCAGCACTCGTTCCAAGGTGTCTTGCAACTTGGCAAGATCCTTTATATTCCGGGTTAGGGCGTACCTTATTAGCCCAACTTGATCAACCCTAAAGTTCATTGAATACTTTAGTTTTTGGTTTTTTAACTTTCCTTATTTAGAAGGATATCCAAGAATACATCCTTTTGCAAGATAACTTGTGTAAGGATCTGCCATCCCTGTTGAGGATATTTACCCTTTCTTCTTGTGAATCAACCCCAAGACTATATGACTTCGTACTTGCTGGGCAAGTCGTGTGATGAAATAATCTATTTTAGTTTCTTTAGGTTGACGTTTGTCGGACCTAGGGTCTCTTTTTAAGAACCTCAGGGACAAACCCTAGTTCTTTTACATTTACGAATTTATTGACCCTACAATCAGGGAGGATAGTCAAGTTATTAAGGTATAAACGTTTCTTGGCCTTTAAATTATTCCCAAGGCATACTTTGCAGCATAGATATTTCTAAGCTTACCTTAATTCGGTTATCTTTTAGAAGGTAATATTGAGATCACCTCGGCACGATTTGTTATCCTTGTGACAATTGATTTTTCAGTCCTAAACTTTAATGCTTTGAGGTTAGGTAAATTCAATTTAATCTTCCTTTTTCCTTGCAAACGAAACTCATGCCAAATAACCATCTTTTCCTTGCTAAGATATGCAATTAGCAATGATAACTTCCTAGTAATTCGAGCAACGTAAGAACCCTTTCATGAATTTCATCTTCTACGATGATTCATTGCAAAAGGAATAGGGGTTAATGGTGCAAGATGCAGTTATTTTATTCCTTCAAGATTTAATTGGAATATACTACTTTAGTGGGTAAATAATCATGCTCATAATCTCGTCTCAGTGCATAAGGCTATTTGAAGGAAAACTATGTTTATACTTTATCCATTTTTCATGATCAATTAAACTAAATTCCTTTATTGTAAATAACTAGGAAAATATATATATTATCCCTAACAATTCATCTTGCATGATTAAATTAAAACCGATATAAAATCAAGAAGGAAAAACCTGGTTTTGTGGTGAGATATCCACATGGATACCGGGAGATGACCCTCTCGCAGCTACTCCTTGGACTTTCTTAGGCGGTATCGCAATTGTAATCCTTTGGATGTGAAGGCAGCTTTTACTCTCCTTTTTGGATTTCCACCACCGCTTCAATACTCTTCTTCTTTGTGGAACTTACGAGGGAATGGGTGCTTAAATCTCAGGTGGGAGTATAAACCCACTTGGAGAAGGCTTGTGGAAGCCCACAAGGAAGCATTTAAGGGCTTGCAATATGAAAAGGGCTTATAGGACCCTAAGATATTTCATGGGAAAAAACCACGGAGAGGATTAATGGGTTTTGAGGGCAAGGGGAGAGGGGCTTAAACATGGGTTGGGTTTTAGTGGCTCTACGGAAAGGGGTTAAGGGTTCAAAAAGGGCTTAGGGATTTTAGGCACGGGGTTTTTTTCAGAAAGGCCATTACGAACAGTGCTTACGGGAAAGGAGCTTACAAATGGCTTGTGGCTTTGAAGCCTATTTGAGAAAAGGCCTCTTGCGAATGAAACTGTGGGATTTAGGCCTATGGGGAAATGGGTTTTAAGGGAGGGCTTTTAAACCCCCTCCCGGAATGGTCCCGTGTGTACAAGGTCTTAGGCCTTGCTTCTTTAAGAAGCTTCCAAAACTTAGGAAGCTTTTGTTTTCCCCCTTAAAGGCACGTGGTCAAAGAAAAAAAAAACACGAAATGGGGGATGATGAACGTTTGTCAGGGAGTCGGTGGGGATAAGGATTGCAGCGCTAGCAGAGATGGTCTAGGTGGCGGATTCAGCAGCAGTGTGGTGGCATACACAGCCCAACAGTGCTCCATGACAGCCCTTTCTTCCTCAAGAGCTTGGCATAATCCTCCTGCAGCACACCGACTTCTCCTCTCCCTTCCCTCCATGGTACAGCAGGGCGTCCCGTCACTCCCCCTCTTTCCTCCACACACGTTACTGTCGGCGCGGTACAACAATTCGTCCTCCACATGGCAGCAGTTGTCGCAGTCTTCTACTCTCCCTCACAGTCTATCAATATCACCCCTTTTCCTCCTTCATTGTCTTTAGAAGAGGAGGTATTTATGGGAAGAGGGGGGTAGGGCCTCCCTCTCCCCACGTGGATCCTGCATGTGATCCCTTCCTCCCACCTCTACATTCTCCAAATAGAACCATCCTCTTCCCTCGGCCACGCTTTGGCTGGGGGAAAGAGGATTTTAAAAAAAATTCATTAAATCTAATATTACCCCATATCCTCCTCCCAAGAGGAGGTTCACATGCAAAGTATGTGGTTTCGTTACGCCATGTCTCATTTGGGCTCAGTGGAGAGTGTATTAGATTAACCCGTCCCAACCCACAATGTAACATTGTCACTTCCACGAGACTTCACATGGTCTTTATAATATTTTTAACAAAAATATTACAGCTTCCAAGCAAGATAAAATTTAGATAGACTCATCCCTTTAGGGTGTTCCATGATTCTAGTACTAACTCAACTTGTCAATGGATTCCAACTACTCCATTATCATGCCGATTGCTTCCAATGTCCATTTTCCATTGACCTAGAATCCCCTCCATCTTCACTATCGAATTCCACACATTTCATTCCATCGATCAACTTAGATCTAGTAGTCACTAGTCATAGTGACATGGCCTTCATTTATGAATTCCACTATTTGATGATACCCCCAATGGTGGCATGAGAACTTGAAAAGCTCATTTACATCATGCCTATGGCTGATTTTATTGATGTGGCAAGCATGCATTGGCCAATGCACATTTGCATTAACTCAATGGCCTTCTAAGAAAAGTACTTCCTCTCATTACCCTTATTTATTATCTTACACTTTTGATCATTACCCTTGGGGGAGGGTTCACTTTATGTTATCATGTATATCACGTGCATTCAAGGCCTATTTATAAATATCCTTATCTATGAATTTTTTTTCAATAAAACACATCCATTTATTATTTAATTTGTAAGTAACCCCTTTATATGACCCTTATATATGTGAGAAATATATAAAATTTAGTATTTTTTAAACCTCTCATTTTGAACTCATGTGATACATTTACTCAAGGGTGATCCCCTTGAGTCATTGCCTTACCTCGTCAATCTTCTTTCACTTCTTCTAGGTTCTTTGTGTATCCACCTTATTGGTCCTCGCTTCCGTCATGGCTATCTTCCAACTCCCAACAACTGAGGAAGTTTTCCCTCCTGGCCTAAATACTATTTCCAAAGTACAGTCTTGGATTGACTTCCTGGAGAGCTGAACCACTTCATTACCCTACCATGAAGCACTATCTAGCTCATCCCTACAATTGATCTTGAAGCAAGGTCGCAAGTACACCTTGTCTACCAAGCGGGCCTATGAAAAGTTGTGCTGCCTACCCAGTCATGGCAACCCCAACCCTCCACTTCTCTCCACCTTATCCATTCAAGAGATCTTCATTTTCATTCTTCACAATGAGTACTGCCTATCCAATCTCCTTGACTCCACAAATCCAAGCAAGATACCCTAAAGTTCCTTATGGTGTTGAGATGTAGAGAGAGAAGATAGGTAGAGACACGGGAGGGAGAGAAGAGACACACCATGTACGCTCTCAAATAAGATATCATATTGATCACAATCTACATATATATATAGCTGAGACCGAGTCTAGAGAGGGTGAGCTATATATAACTCCAACACCCCCACTCAAACAAAGGTCTCTAGCTATGCATGAAAAAAACCTTGAGGAGCACAAGGGAAAAGTCATAGCTCCTGTATACAAATGTACAAAGATGATCAAGAACGATTATTATGTGCATGTAAAGTGAATCTATACATGTGAAATGAAGCTAAATATGTATGTACAGAGATGACCAAGAGGTCTGAGGTGTATGTATATATATGAAGTATATGTTGCCTACAAGGAGTATGTACAATGGCACTACAATGTCATAGTTAATTAATTCCCAAATATTGAAGTTGAGACAACTCCAAGTTTTGAGTGCAGCAAAGTGAAGCATGCTTCATTGAGTCCTTTGGTGAATATATATGTAGTCATTTGATCACTTGGACAATGTTGAATCATGATCATGTCTTTCTTTACTTCATATCAAACATAATCGTAATGTTTAGACTTGTTATGTTGAGCATAGTCTTTAGCAAGACTAATAGCACTTTGGTTATCACATTGAAGTGGTGTGTTGGAGAGAGGAGGATGGCCAATATCGGATAGAACTTTTTGAAGCCATACTAACTCTCTCTGCTAAAGATGTAGCCAATCTACATTTGTATAACCCAAAACTTGAAGTGATTGTAGAGAATTTGAGTTTTATTGGTGCTGATAAACCAACCCAAAATCTTTAGTGCCTTTTAGATACTTCAAAACTTGTTTAGTTGTAGTCCAATGTTAAAGGCATGGAGAAATGAGATATTGTCAAAGAATATTTGTAGAAAAAAGAATGTTAGGGTGAGATTTTAAGCCAACAAATTGAAGACATCCAACAAGATTAGCATAAGGTTGATGCAATGCTAATTGGCCATCATTTTGTAGAAAGTGAGAGTTTTTGGTAGAGTTCACAAGACAAGTGCTAGCAAGATCTGCACAATCTAAACCAAACTTCTGGATAATATATTCAATGAACTTTATTTAATGTAGTAATAAAACACCCTTTTCTTGATAGTGTTGAATCTGAATATCAAGTTATGAGTGTATGTCTCCAAGATCTACCATGTAAAATGCAAAAGATAAAACCTTATTTACTTGTTGAAGGAAGTTGAGTTTCTTAGAAACAAGTATGGTATAATCCACATATAGAGCAAGAATAACAAAACTATCATTGCAACACTTGATATATAAGTTAGAATCTAAAGAACAAGAGATAAAAGCTTGTTTTGTAAGGAAGAGATCAATCTTTTGATACCAATCTCGTGAAGATTGTTTGAGACCATAGAGTGCTTGATCAAGACTACAAGCAAGATTTTCCTTATGTTGAAATCCCTATGGTTGCTCCATGTATATCTCTTTCTTTAAATTGCCATTAAGAAAATTCTCACATCCATTTGGTGAACCTCCAAATCAAACACAACAACAAAAACTAATAAGACATGAATACTGGTAATACAAGAATAACACGTGAGAAAGCTTCTTGATAATCAACTCCTGCAATTTTTGAGAAATATTTGGCAACTAGCCTTGCTTTGAATTTGTCAAATGCTCCATCTGCTTTTGTTTTAGTCTCATAATCCCACTTGCATTTAATAGCAATACATCTAGGTGATAACTCAATTAGAACCCATGTACCTTTAGAGAGAAGAGATTCATACTCAATTTCCATGGTCTCTTGCCATTGTTCCTTTTGTGGGGATCACATGGCATCACTATAAGAGATAGGGTCTTCACAAATGTTGAGAGAATTCTTAGGAATATCAATGTCATAAACATGATATGTGTGGCCTAGCTCTCCCTTTTTTGTTCAAATTAATAGCTTACTACAACTCAATCTATCAAATTTTCTTCTCAAAAAATGCTAATAATTTAATCTACTATTCCATTAAGCATAACTTCCTTAGGAGAAGCGGAGTATATAACCCAATATTTCATCATGCATAATATTTAATGATAGGTT
The DNA here is from genome assembly GCF_053477565.2 of Lygodium microphyllum. Lineage (NCBI taxonomy): Eukaryota > Viridiplantae > Streptophyta > Polypodiopsida > Schizaeales > Lygodiaceae > Lygodium > Lygodium microphyllum. The sequence goes on along the minus strand of NC_141156.1, from coordinate 33,100,279 downwards.
TCTTTTGGCTATTAGATAATCATTCTATTGTTGCTAGTAAAAATACTTAAACTAATCCATTCATAGTAAGAAAACACCCTCCAGTTGCATCCATTCATTGCATCTCAATGTTTCTGCACCAAGACATACTCTATGTATCCTCTAGTTCGCGCATTCCTAGAACAAGCATCTCAAATAAGAAGCTTATTTTACACTTTCTGTGCTTCTGCAAGAAGCCCACATTTGATACACATAATATCATTCAAAGCATTGGCTACAACCAAATCTTTTTCCAACCACGTCTCAAGAATTTCCATGTCTATCTCCTAGCCTATTTCGAAGGCTTCTACAATGCTACAAGCTTTCAAGTGACAATGTGTTCCAAGTGACATCCTAACTTTAATGTGTTCCAAGTGACAACATCATGAACAGGAAGCCTCTCGAATGTGTTTCTGTAAGTGAGTAACATTTAAAATACATGTCTACCAATGTGTTAGCAAGAAGAACTTCTTTGTCCATCCCTATTTTGAGTATCTCTATACAAAACATTTGGCATTTTTCTATCACTCCCAAGCTGGCACATGCTTTCAAGCTGTAAGCATATATAAGTACTCAAGGAGACACCTTATCCAACTACATCTGCTGAAAACAATTGAGTGCTTCCTCACCAAGCCTGTGTTTTGCTACATAAGAAACTGTAGAAAGGAAGCCATAGACATCAATTGTCCTTTTAGCACTAAGGTGTGCTTGCCTTAAATATTTTGTGGCAAAATCACATCTTTAAGTACGTGTCAAAAATCCCTAGGTGCCGAGAGAGCTATCCTCTAATGGCTTCTAAAGGCTATTTCTACTCTGATGAAAGAAAAAATACAAACAAAAAGAGAGGGTGACACATGAGCAACACATTATTAACATTGTAAATGTAGGCCGGAACCTACAAAGACCCTCACAAGGGTTTCCCACTTCAGAGGAGTCTTCATTTTTCTCTCGTTGTGATCATCTTGAAGACTATGAGATTTCATATATCTACCTCCATGCTTGTGATGAGAATGGCTTAGCAGCTCCGAAGACATAAGCTAGAACTTTAGATGATCTCAATAGTCAAGAGAGAGCCTAGGAAAACTTGTGCACTAGAGCATAAGACAACAATGCCTTCCTAGCAACAATTGCAAGAAGCACATCTTTGTGTGATTAGCTAGAGCTAAATCAAAAGAGAGAAATGTGAGGGGTGAAGAATAGAGAGGGACTACTATAAGGATGTGGAAGGAGAGAACGAGAGGGAAGAAACAGAGGCAGCAAAAATGGTGATTTCTCGTCTACAAGGGCGGGGCAATAAATGACTTGGCCTTAGCATAGGCTTTGAGGAGTGAAATGAAAGTATGGTTGTTAGGTTATAAATGCTCCTCTTGCATCTAGTGATAGAGGTGGAATGCATGCTATGGATACCTACCATTGATATAACTAGAGATGAGGGTAGTCCATGAATAGATGTTGTGATGAGGGAGTTGATTAATGCCCATAAGCTTCATCTATAATGTTGTGATACCAAGGTTGATTCTTCAAATCTCTAGGCCAAATTTTGGTAGCATCTAATTTCTGTATGCACTTTCTGAATAGAGCTAATAGAACTTGTCCAATCCAATACGGCCAACACTTCTTCCTACACATTGTTTTGTAGATGCTTGAGAAATGGATGTAATGATGAGGGAGTGTAAACCAAGCTTGGGATTATAAATGTCATCAATTGTCAACTACATTATAAATTTCATCAATTGTCAAAGAGGCTTTAGCAATGTTGGTGGCTACTACCACTTCCTTGTTCCTAGAGAAGTTGGCTCGAAAATTCCCATCAGCATCTCACTAGGGAGGGCACAATAGAAAGGGAGAACGATTAGCTCAAGAACCTAATTTGGGCCATCCATTTCATCCTTTCATATAGAATCTACGAGGCTCTACCAATTTCTTCCTAACTAATCAAATGTGTGCACACACATGCGTGTGCGCACACACGCACACACACATAACCAAGTTTAAGTATTGACTCTTTTCCCCCATTGTCCCCCCCCCCTCCATCCCATCCCCCACTCCACACCTCCCCTCATGACACATCCCCCATCCACCCCAATAGTGCCTTTGAAAATATTTGAATAAAAATATCCATAATGTGAATTTACATTGAGCACATTTAGAAAACCCTTCTGTTTTTTGAAAAGTATAAGTCAACATAGTAAATATACCCTTTCTTTTGAACTTACATGGTATCTTACTATTCTATAAGGTGGAGCCCCGATACCTTACCAACATGGAATGCAACATATTTCTATAAGTTTAGTATATCTATTTTGAGGCTAGTTATGCCAAAGTTTATCATAAAGCTAGGCTTAGTATGTTGATGCTTATTGTAGGATATTGCCCTTATGCAAAACAAGATCCTTTTCATTTGTTTTTGCAATGTACATGCATCAAAAACTTGTGGAAGAAGATGCACAAATGGTATAGTACAATTGGCTCTTAATTTCCATAAGTATTGAGCTAGGTCACATGGTGCTAAATATTCAATTATTGATCAACATAGCTACCTTTATAAGGCTTGGTGCATCACCAAATAACCATTAGAGGAGTGAAGCAATATTGTATTATTGCATGACTACTTAATTTAAGTGTAAATTTTTTGGTGACCATTTCCACAAACTATTTGTAAATTATCACAAAGTATATATTTTTGAAATGGCTATTTGTAATTTCCTAGTATAAAATGTGGAGAATTGAATTCCCTAGTCATGTGGCCTATAATTCTCTGCTATGCTATGTTAGAAACATGATTCCCTAGTTAGATGGCCTAAAGATCCCTAGTTTAAATTGTGGGGAATAAAATTACCTAGTTATGTACAAGGAATTCATTATGCATGCCTAGGATTTCCTACCATGAGATGCAGGGAATGTAATTCCCTAGTTATCCACTCGGAAAAATTACTATATGTATACCCTCTATATCAGGTTTGTTCAAGGCCTATTTATAAATATTCTTATCTATGTAATTTTCCTGAATAAAACATAACACTTTTCTATTCAATATATAAATAACCCCTTTATATTACACTCTTTTGTATGTAAAAAATGTATAAAAATGGTATTTTAAAAATACCTTATTTTGAACCCACGTGATGCACACATATATTCATGAGTAACTTACCCGAGGTTATCCATAGGGAATCCATATATACATACCTAGGGAAAAATAGAGAATTTCCTACATTCCAAGAGTTTTCATGTGTAGGAACTCTTCAAAAGCTCCTTGTGACATAAGTCGATCTAAAGCGACGTGGATGGGTCATGAAGTATGAAGGATTAGCTATAAAAGGAGCTACATCTAGAGAGAGAGGGTCTTCCAATGTGATTTTCACAAGAATAGGAAGAAACTTACTTCGACCTTGTAGAGCTTCCCCTCATCGAGGACCTTGAATAAGGAAAAGCCCACCGGTGTCTCAAACAAGACCACCATCTCTATTGCCCCATCTCCTTGCACATGACTGTGTTACTCAAGCCACAGATGGAGGATGTGGTAGAGGGGTATCAACCCTATGTGGTGTTCTAGACCCTCCAAAACCTTTGTTTTCTTACTAACTTACTTTAGATGTTGAATGGGGTGATTAAGACTAATCCAAATTAATATTGGGCTTCTTACGAACTTGCGTTAGTATGTTTTGGATGGATTAAGACTAATCCAAATTAATGTCTTGCCTATAACTTCCTTACATTGCTATGTTGAATGGATTGGCTTGAAAACAATCTAATTGAGTGTCCAAAGTTCACTCGACAATATGCACATGTGAATAATAAGGACATTTGTAGTCCCTTTTATATGTTGTTGCTTAAGTTCATCTATCAAATTTCAATGGGTTGACTAATCAACAATCCAACTTAGTGTCTAAACATTTACTTGGCAATATGTGGCAATGAATAATAAGGAAATTTGTAATCCCTTTTTCATTTTGCTTCTTAAAATCATGTATCATTTATCTATGTCTTTTTCTAGCATTGTCTATTTGGGGGTATGTTGTAGTGATGTGCACTTGTTGTTAGAGCAAGTGAATTACTCCAAGTTTAACTAAATTCCACATGGATGTGTGTCAACTATGTGTGTGTGTGTGTGTGTGTGTGTGTGCGCGCACGTGCATGTGTGCCCCTTGTATTCCTTCAAGTAGGGTGGTATATGGGAATGGTCATGGGCATTATTGTGCACCATTGTTTCTCTAAAAGGAGAAACTGCAAGTAATGGGAGGTTCTCATCAACAAAAATCGCCAACATTATAAACATAAACAACATAAGCACATAGTTTATGAGTAACCCATGTAATCCCATAATGAATCCCATAAGGACTCTGTAAGATCATGACTTGGAAAAGTGGACCTAGTACCCTGAAAAACAAAATTAGTATGTTTACTTATTGAGCGCGCTCATCATACCCTTTCGTAAAGTGATACAGGCTAGTTTTGTAAATTAACAATACCCTTTTGTAAAAATCATATATATGAAATATAAAAACCCCTTCTGTGAATAAATTTATATATCTTAAAATATTTACTTTTGTGAATGTATATATGTAAGCTTATCATTTTTTATATTCCACTTTTTTGAACTCACATGATACACATTTTTGTAGAGTGAGGACGTGAGGCTCATGTGAGGTTCTAGTCTTAGGTTGAGACTAGGCGATGTCCATCATATGTGGTGGAAGGTGACAGGCTAATGGGGTGATGAGAGTAGGAAATGGAAAGAGAAGAGTAAAATGTTGGTCCCACAATTTTGCATCGACAAAAAGACGATCACAAAAGACATAAGCCCAAGCAATAGGATGAGTGAAAGGAGAGAATAAGAGAGAAGTAACTTTTTTGGATACGTTGTATACCTTGGCCTACAAATACAAGGCTTCCACATGTTGGAGCTATATATAGCTCACCATATCTAGACTAGGTCTCACCTATATATATGTAGATTGTGATGAATATGATATTGTCTTTAGGAGTGTACATGGTGTGTCTCCTCTCTCTCTTGTGTCTCTACATATCAACATGGTATCAGAGTTATCATGATCCGCTACAACCAATTCCTTGAAGAAGAGAATCAGGAAGTATATCTATGTAGTATCTCTTCAATTCTTGATTCATGTTCTTTTCATGCTTAAATTTGATGTACTCTATATGTTACGAGCATCTTATGTTATGAGTTTAAAGCATAGAAGAAGTTCACTTGATCATGATTTAGATTGCAAATATGTTGAATTGTAGATATTCCTTGTGTGGATATCCTAAAAGTTTTTATTTGGGAAACTCTTAAGGAAATGCCTCTATCAAGAAAATAGGTTTTTATGATGTACTAGGACTCACAAGCTTTCTTCCTATCAAATATGTGCTCAATTTGGAGTTATCTGTCAAAAGTTATGTCAGTTGAGGTAAATTGGACTTGAAATGGAAAAACAAACATGATAATAGTTTTTCATGCATACTTCTATGACACAAATTTTGTCACAATTACTCACTCTTGCATTTCTGTGTCTCTACCAAAATTAGGTAGATCATCATCTATTCTTGCAAAAAAGTAAAGCGATAATGTTTCAAGTGTTGTTCATATTTCTCCTCTATGTTGGACCAATTTCTTCTCTCACACATTTTGTCTAGTTTGGGTCACTTTATTCTTGCACACATTTCGTCTATCTTGGGTCTCTTTCTTTTGGAGTATGGTTTTTGAACTAAACATCTTTCCTTATAGCATAGCTTCTGTGTGCGATTTGTTCTGCTGCATTATCGTCTCGTTGTTTCATATATGGTGTGCATATTTTGTGCTGCTAATTCTTGAAGGCAATGACTTGCATGATATTGTTCTTGATAATTATGAATGTGTGCCTCAACCCATTGATTAGGCTCATGATAATATCCTTGAAATTGAAGGACTTACCTTTGAAGAATGGCAAACTATTTATAATGAGTGGGTCATACGTAACAATGTAGCTTGTCGGTATATTCTTTCTACTCTTCAAGAATCTCTTACGCTTGATGTATGTAATCTTTCAACCTCACAAGCTATATGGGAGAATTTGATAGCAAATTTTGAGAAGAAATCTATTATAGAAATACTTTATCTTCATATTCATCTCACTAGGTTACAATACAACATCGAAACTTCTATGACAACACATATTGAATCATCCAAGAACATTATCAATCAGCTTGCTACTGCTACTGATGCTATCCCATGAAAGAAATGGGTAACAGAGCTTCTTGATACTATAAAGGTTCCTACTTATGATAATATTTTTACTATATTATCTAACAAAGGTGGAATCAAATTTTATCAAGATTTTATATATTTGATTGAATATTCACAACGACATGAATGACAACACACAAATCAAGAAACAATTATATGATCTCACAAGAGGACACACAAATAGAAGAAATTGACCATGCTTTACTTGCTCTAAGGCATCCCTTTCCACGCTTTACACATAGAGTCATCGTGATGGTAACTTCTCTCATCTCAAGTTTCCTAATAGACATTGTTCTTATTGCAATAGAAATAGTCACACTACACAGATGATTACTAGGCAATATAATATGATAAAGAACATGGTATTAAAAATAAACAATCATGTTTATCCAAAGATTATTCTCCTTGTGACTATTGCAAAAAGAGTGATCGTCCAACCCATCTATGTTTCAAGAGGTGTTTTGATTCAGATAGTAATAAAGCATAGGCTACTACACTTGACAACACTACAAAAGAAGCAAATTGTGTGAGTTATTCTATCTCTCTGGAAAGGATACTTCATGTTTGTGATGGATCTCTTTTTATTATTGATTATGGTGCTACAGGAAACATGACATATCGGTCCCAATGGTTACATAATTATCATTCTATTCCTATCAAGAAAGGTGATTTATATTGCAGTATTCTTTCTTTAACATAAATTCTATGTGGAGTTTTATATGTCCCAGATCTACAAAGGAATCATCTTTTGGTTACAAGACTTGTGGATCTTGGTCTGTTTGTCAGTTTTGGCCAGACCAAGTGTTGCATTGAGAAAGATGGCCAATCCATAACCATTGCTCCCTGAAATGATCATCTTTTTGAGCTATCTTTAAATGAAGATGTTGTAAATGTTGTTATAGGTCATGGTCATCTTAAGAACAAAATATGGCATCATCACTTTGTTCACTTTGGTTTTTATAAGCTTGTCGATCTTTATCAGTGCGAAGGTATGGAATTCAAAGCTCATCCTCATATGGGTATTTGTGAATATTGTGCACTTGTGGAAAGAAATTTCGCAAAACCTTTTCAAATTCCACCACAACTCATTCTAGAGATTTTCTTGATCTTATTCACACTGATATTTGTGGACCTTTTCCTCCATCAAACTCTCAATATTGATATTTCTTTACTTTTATTGATGACTTTTATAGATACACCATTGTTTTTCTCTTGTGACACAAATCAAAAGCTTTAATATCTGTTAAGCAATATCAAAAAGTTGCAAAACTTCATACAGGTCGTTGTATGAAGAAACTTGAGAGTGATAATGGTGGATAATACATTTCAAATGATTTTGATGTTTACTATGATAATCACAATATTCATCATTAATATATGGTTCCCAGGGACTCTCCTCAACAAAATGGTATTGTTGAATGTTAAAACATGACTATTCTCAATGCCATGCAATATATGCTCATTCATTGCAGCTTATCTTGATATTTTCGGGCTGAAGCAATCTTAACAATAGTATTTATACAAAATCATTTTTCTACAACTGCTCCTTTTGGTAAAATACTAATTACTACTTGGACAGGTGAAACTCCTGCTGTTTCATATTTTTGAACTTTTGGATGTATTCTTATATTTATGTACCCAAAGAGACTTGCAAAAAACTTGATCTTCCCAGTTTGAAAGTTATTTTGATTGGATATTCAACTTTTTCTAAGGGATACAAGTTTTATGATCCATCTTTGAAGAAGCTAATCATAAGTTTTGATGCTTTCCAATGAGCAACTTACGGGTAGCACGTGGTCTCAGGAGGATACTGGGCGCACGTGGTCACTAGAGGACGTTGATGATACAAAGTCATTACTCACTTGTTTTCATTTTCTATATGATGATGAATGTCCTTCATAGGATAATATTGACTCTTCAAATCAGGATTCACAACCTGCACGTGTTATTGCTGATGATGACTTTGATGTTGATCTTTCAATTAATAATGAGCATGGTACTTTCCATGTTTATGATGTTGATATTCTTAAGAATGCTCTCAATATTTGTGAAGCCTATCTCTTATAGTGATGACATGTCATCCATACAAAATTAACAATGGCAAGAGGCTATGGACATTGAGTATGAATCTCTTCTATCTAAAGATACATGGTTCTAATTGAGTTACCACCTAGATGTACTGCCATTAAATGCAAGTGGGGTTTATAAGACTAAAAGAAAAGAAGATGGAACATTTGATAAATTCAAAGCAAGGATATTTTCCATAGTTTCTCAAAAATTGCAACAATTGATTATCAAGAAACTTTCTCACCTATTATTCTAGTATTACCAGTATTCAAGTATTGTTTTCCTGTTAATTTTTATTTGGAGGTTCACCAAATGGATGTGAGAAGTGCTTTTCTTAATGGAAATTTAAAGAAAGAGATATACATGGAGCAACCAGAGTCAAACATAAGGAAAATCTTGCTTGCAGACCTTGTTGGACACTGGTCTCAAACAATCTTCATGAGCTGGGTATCAAAAGATTGATCTCTTCCTTACAAAACAAGTTTTTATCTCTTGTTCTTTAGATCCTAACTTATATGTCAAGCGTTGCAATGATAGTTTTGTTTTTATTGCTCAATATGTGAATGATACAATACTTGTTTCTAACAATCTCAACTTCCTTCAACAAGTAAAGAAGATTTTATCTTCTACATTTGACATGGTCAATCTTGGAGACACACTCATGTCTTAGTATTCAGATTCAATGCTATCGAGAAAAGGGTGTTTTATTATTGCATAAAACAAAGTTCATTGAAGACATTATTCAAAATTTTGGTTTGGATTCTACACATCCTGGTAGTACTCCTTGTCTTGTGAGCTCTACCATGAGATGTGTGGAATTTGATAGTGAAGGTGGAGGGGATTCTAGGTCAATGGAAAATGGACATTGGAAGCCATCGGCATGATAATGGAGCAGTTGGAATCCATTGACAAGTTTTGGTAGTAGCTTTCCCAACAAGTCAGTTAGGTAGAAAGAGTTAGTACCAGAATCATGGAACACCCAAAAGGGATCACTCTATTAGAATTTTAGCTTGCTTGGGAGCTTGCCCATCTAGGTCTTGAAGAGCAAGATGAGTTGGCGCTTTTGGAAGAGTTGTTTATTTAGGAAGGCTATCAACTTGATGCTTTTGCTAGGCTTGGACTTTGAATAAGATATAAGCATTGTGGATCTAGTCTTCTTCTAGTAGGGTGAGGGCTTCCATTTAGAAGGGAAGAGATTCCTTTGGGATGAGCCATCCTTGTATCACGATCTATAGACTGGGTAATATATACTCTAGAGGTGTGATGTATTCTAGGCTCTAAATGCCAATTTGTAAGGTGGAATTTCGGTAATGGCCTTGGAAGGAGTACGATAGGCTCATAATGCAGCTGGGAGCTTAGTATCCCAGTCTTTTTGATTTTTACATGCAAATTCCGTTAAAATTGTACAAAGAACTTTGTTTGTGGATTCTCTTAAGCCATTACCTTGCAGATAATATAGTGATGACTTCTTGTGCATGATGAGAAAAATGGAAGTTAGTTCCTTGATGACCTTATTAACAAAATGTGTACCTGGATCACTAGCCAATTCAATGGGAGTACCACACTGAATGAAAATATCATTGAATAAGCATTTGGCAACCGATTTGGTAGTGTTATCTTGGAGATCCCATGCTTCCACCAATTTGGTATAGTAGGTATTTTTTGCTGTCATGATGTACTTACTATTAGTATATGCAACTCTTGGGGAGATTGGACCAACAAAGTTGAGACCCCTTTTTTGAAAGGGTTCCAAGTGGAGGATTGGTTTGAAGCGATAAGTGATCTGTGGTGCCGGGTTATTGACCTAGCCTATGCTAAGTATCACATTGTTGGATAGACTTATGTGCATCATCATGCATGGTAGACCACTATAAGCTTGCTTGGTGGATTCTTCGGATGGTCACATCAGTGGTAAAATGGTAGGTTGAAACCCATGTTTGTTGAGCTTTCTCTAGAACCATAGACTACTCTATTGGTAAGAGTACTCTTTGTAGCACTCTAGATAGTGTGCAGGGATACAATTGGCCCATGATGGCCTCAACACATTGACTCTAGAGAGCCAGTCATTTTTGTTGATCCTTCTAAAGATGGCCAAAGGCACCCTAGTCTCCAGGAAGGTCAATATTTCCTCATACCAAATTCATGGTGGATGAGGTGATTCATGCTTAGATTCATTTGATTTTGCTAGAGATATGTGGACATCCAAGAAATCATCATTGACATGTATTGGTGCTTCTTGAGAATCTAGGTAGGAAAGAAAGTTAGCAATCACATGTTGAGTTCCTAGTCGATGTATCACTTTGTACTTAAATTCTTGTAGCAATAGAATCCACCTTACTAATCTTCATGACACATTTTTTTTCTTAACTAGATCAACCAAGATTGAGTGATCCACATTAAAAACAAAAGCTTGCCCTAGTAAATATTGCCAGAATTTGTTATCGAATAGATCATGCCTAGGCATTCTCTTTCAATAACAGAGTAACTCTTCTGTGTATCATATAATCTCCGGCTAGCATAGAAGACTAGGTGAAACCACCTATTGGAATCTTCTTGAATGAGAACATTGCCAATAGCCATATCAAAAGCATCAACGAAGACATGAAACGGTTTATTTCAATTTGGGGGAATCACTAGGAGCTTAGGATAATAACAGCTTGAGGTGTCAAAATGTTATATCTACTTCCTCATTCCACTAAAAAAAAGATTTTGCCATATGTGCCAACTAATTCAAGGGAACCACTAAATGTTCTAAGAGTCACAGGTGGCACCCATGCCACGAAATTTGTTCCAAGAATCAAAGAACTGTGGATGGTGAATCTGTTATAGTACCCTATATGATGGTTATCACCTTTGTGGGGTTGACAACAATGGCATCTTTGGAAATGAACTTACCTTTCGACATCTTGTCAAACACAATTGGAGCCGTGTTAGGTGGAGTATGACTATCCCAGAGACATTGCATTCATCTAAAAATACTTTCATAAAATCACTCATATAGGGGTTAGCCCTCTTCCTCTTTCTTTGGAGGTTTATCTAGCCAACTCCATTGCACATATTTCTCACTCATCTACAAAAAATTAACGAGGCACCATGGTTGTAGATCTCTAATGTCCTTTTGAAAATTCTCTTTCTCGTCATCACTTAATCCTTCCACCATGTTGACTGTTTTTGCCATAGTTGGGCATGCAATGCAATGACAGAGAGGTATAATTTTGCAAGAACACAGTAATCTTGAGTTGATTGTGGTAGATAGTGAGATTGTCTTGACCCCTAATTGTGAGTAACCCTTCCTTGGTGGAGCTAGGGCCTTCCCAACAAGAGACAGCAATCTTGCATGCAGGATCCATATTCAAAGCAACTAAAAAACCAAGAAGTCAATGGTAGTAACTTCCAAAAGCACAAAGCAGATGATGCCAAGCGGTCACCCTTTGTTTCTTTGCTATTCTTACTAGAAATGGGGCTAGTTCACAATCCATTGATCCCAATTCTTGGCAGGCTGCTAAGGTGACAATGTTGACACTAGATCAGCAAGACATTTTGGATAAGTCTATCCTCCTTGCACTGAACAGGGAGTAATGGAATTTTCAGATTAGATAATGGGCTTGGTAGTATTGGCTCCTACTTGATCCTTTGAGCTATCTTCTTCAAAGGTGGTTGCAGTGATTGCTATACTTGGGATTTTGGTAATATTGGTCAATTGGGCTAGATAAGCTCTAGTAGGTGATCCTTGAAACCTAGTACAAGATTTAAATGATCTCCTAATCAAATAATGATATTAACTAGTCCCCATTTGGTTGATTCTTTGGATGAGTCTAGAACAACTACAACACACTTGGCTATTTCATTCTACTTTGAAGGGCTCAAAATTAGTCTTCTACACTAACTCCCTTTGGGATTAGCTTTTGGGGTCTAACTATGCTTCATTTTGAGATGATCTTCTAGATTCTTTTCTTGCTACTTGATTGGGTGAACTTCAAGTATATTTCTTTTCTATTTACCATGATATTGGTCGAGATGCTTGCCTTTGTCAATACCAAGCTGAACATCTAGGTGCTAATTTTAGTGCTATTCTAAGATAACCTTCTAGATATGTAAACTATAGATGACTCCTTGTAGTGTACGGGTTCCTTGCCTTTAGGGATTTAACTTTGGTGACACCATTGGGTTGTGAACGAGGACTCCTTTACAGCTTGCTTGTTTTTATCTTGCTATGGGGATGGTATACCCTAGATATTCTCGTGCTCGAGCTTTGACTTCATAGTTTTTGGGCCTATGGTGGTTCTTTGGTTGTGCAAATTCCATCCTAAACTTGGGTGTGGACTTAACTTGATACTTGTTTGTGATCCATGAACCTATGAGATTTGTGCCTCTTGATGCTAGCTATATTGCTAAGAGTGTAGTGCAACTACCATCCATTCCTTTCAAGTCATCTCAACCACCATTGCGCTATGGAGGACTCTTCCTCACACCTAAATTTCTTGACCATCTTCTAGGTTGAACATTAGGACCAAAACTCAATAGCATATATTTCATTTGCATTCGGTTCCTCCTCTCTTGTCCATCTTGGTACTCCATGGAAAACTCTCCCTTGTTTTTCCCCCAAAGAACCTATGGGTTTCATTGTTTCTTCCTTGTAAGTTTTTCTAGATTGGGTTACTATGTTGACATACAACTCTGATAGCTCTTTGATTTTAACTATGTTGGCTCTAGGCATGGTTGCTAGGGCTTGCCCTTGTTGTCTCTAGGCATCATATACCTACTACATGAGCTGGGTGGCCACCACTGAGTTGTTTTCTAGGCCTCTTCCTCCCCTACTACATGTGCCATGGGTGGCCGCCACTGAGTTGTTGATACTCCTCATTTGTGTAAGCTATTGCAGGCATCCACACTTGATTGGTAGACATAGGATTCCATTGGCTAGACAGGGATGCTTGGGTACCTTGCTATCCACCAGGGTGGACCATTTAATAGTCGCTATTGTACTAGTAGTAGTCCACGTTTTGAGTGGCCATATTACAAATGCTACACCACTAGTAATTCAAGTTGCATTCAACGTGGACATGGCCTGGATTATTGCATTGTGTACACCATAGATTTTTTGCCTCTTTTTTTGGAGTTCCCTTTTTTGGATTTATTTTCCTTATCTTTCTTCTTGGACTTTGTGGGCTTTTTTCCCTCCTCGTCCTTGGAGTAATCTTCCTCATTCTACCTCTAGATCTGAATTAGAGTCCAAAACAATGGTGTCATCATCCTGGTTCTTTTAAATTGACTTTGTGAAATTTTTTCATTTTTCAATTTTTTATTTGGCCAATAATTATTCCAATCTAAGAGATTTCTTGTAAAAGAGATCTATGTTATTGCCAGATAACTCCTGAAAGGAAATGCTTTTGAGATTGGCTTATTAAAGCCTTGGACATAGAGTGTGTTTAATATTTTATCCTCAGGTAAGGTTTTTGGGTCAATTCTACTTATTAGATTTGTCAACTTGGCCATGTAAGCTTGTGAGCAAGGAGTAGAGAACACACATCAAATATGGAAACAATAGAGATTTCTTTAATTTCAAATGAACAACTAAAAAGATGGCTCTGTCCACCCGTGAACTTCCACTGTGAAGCTTAGATTGTGATCCAAACATATGATAGGCAAAGAACTTAAGAGTCACTGGAAGAACTTTGATTGGGTGGTGAAAGATAGATTTATGATGGATTTGGATGGGTCTTCCTTTTATAACTTGGGAAGGCAACTTCGACGGGCTATCCAACCATATTATAAACCTTCCTGCTACCCCCAAACCCCAAAATAGGGGTGCCTAATAACTACCACACCCTGTAACTCAATGCTACCTTGATTTTCTACTACTGGCATACCTACTCTATCTAACCCAAAGGCTAGATCCACAAATGTCACCTTTTTCATCCGATCAAATAGACCTCATTTGAGATACAAGTCATGACCGACCCAATATTCATGCTTACACATGGCTTCTCATAATGGGGGCCTTACAACTTAGAGCACCATGGATCATTAGTGGAACCTTATGAGGGTGGAGCATTGAGCATACCTAACAAGGAGTTTGTGCCATTTGATGTTTTTCAACCCTAGACCATCGTGCTTGGCCCAAAGCCAAAACTACATTGGGCCAACCTTATGAATATGTATGGATTCAGCCTACTGCATAAAGAAATGTTGATCATGGTTGCCATGCGTAATTGGGTCTGAGTTTCATTGCCACAATGCAAAGTGTAGTCATACTCACAACCAAGACACCTGGATAACAACATCCTAATCTACACTCAGTGTGTGAGGTGTAGAGATAGATATAGTTAAAACAATATGGAAGTATCAACTCTATTACTATCATAGCAATCTGGATGCTAGTTAAAGAATGGGTCATCAATCTAGAATGCAAATAGTGTAACATTCTAGGTGGGCCATCAATGTTCAGTTGCTACCCATATGACGATCTTTTCTTGCATCGAATATTCAAATATAATGATGTTGTGAGGTTCATTGATCTGAGCAAGAAAGTTGACAGTGTAAGCAACATTAAATTGGTGGATGAATGTATCTAGATCCTCTTGAGAAGATCCAAAGAACTTTGGGAGTGAGATGTTGGTTTGGTTGTGGGCCATTCTATTAAGAATTGAAATTTAGAAATGAGGTATTGGTGGGATAACAACTAGATGATAAAAAGTAAAGAAATGACCTATTAGCTTCAATGGGGTAGTAGGAGCGATTGGCAGAGGGTGCAAATTTACTTCCATTCCTAGGAGTAGAGTGAGAATGACACTTTCATAGCACAATCAAGGAGAGTGAAATTTGTGGGATGCATCATCCCTGAGGATAGGAGCCTCAAGAGTGTAGAAATTACATGCCATAGTACTGGACATCATTTGAGCAAGGAGTAGAGAACACACATCAAATATGAGAAGAATAGAGATTGATTTAATTTCAAATGAACAACTAAAAAGATGGCTCTATCCACTTTTGTACTTCCACTGTGAAGCTTAGATGGTGATCCAGACATACGATAGACAAAGAACTTAAGGGTAGCTAGAAGAACTTTGATTGGGTGGTGAGAGATAGATTGATGATGGATTTGGATGGGTCTTCCTTTTATAACCTGGGAAGGCAGTTTGGTCGGGCTATCCAACCATATTATGAACCTTCCCGCTACCCCCAAATACCAAAATAGGGGTGCCTAATAACTCCGGCACCCTATAACTCAATGCTACCTTGAGTTTCTACTACTAGCATACCTACTCTATCTAACCCAAAGGCTAGATCTACAAATGTTACCTTTTTCCATCCAATCACATAGACCTCATTTGAGATACAAGTCAGGACCCACGCAATATCCGTGCTCACACATGATTTCTCATAATGGGGGCCTTACAAATTAGAGCACCATGGATTATTAGTGGCACCTTACGAGAGTGGAGCATTGAGCATACCTTTGCTAGATAATAGTTGACTTTAACCATGGACTGAAATAATGGAGGATGTTATAGCCAAGGGAGGGTTAATAGGAGGCATTGCAAGACTATATCTTAGGAAGACAAGTGATCACCTCCTAGTTATAGACTAAAGGTAGATGGTGTTACCATTTCTTAGGCCCTATTTGATTAATGGAGAGGCATAACTAAACTCCTTGACCAACAAAACAAGATTGGTTAGAGGGGGAATATTCCTTGTTTGCCGATGTGACAGTTTGGACTTTTGTGAGACTACAGTTTCGTTTGGGTTTACGGAGAATGGTTCCAAAGTGATGAAATCGTAGGTAGCACTAGCCTGTTTAGGTTCCAAAGTGGAAGCAGAGTGAGAGAGAAAGAAGATTGTATGATGGCAGTAAAGCACTTCAAGGCTCGCAGATGTAGAAGATGTGCACTATATATCTCTAGGTCATTCATTGTTGAGTGTTGAAATGACTTGTTTTTTGGCTGATTTTTGTTGTTTTTGAGAGCTGAATGGTTGATTTTATGGGATGATTGATTGATTAGGAAGTGGTTTGAGAGTGTTTTGGATGATATTGATTGTGTTTTGGAAGATCATGATGTTTGTTGATGGTTTTGTGATATTCTGATAGGTTCTGAATGGTTCTGTATACCTTCTGTTTTGTTCTGTTTTGCTCTGTTTTTGTTCTGATTGTCTTCTGTAAGGAGGGATGGAGTATTGATTGATGAAGAATGAGATATTGTGAAAGCTTAGTGAATGGTTTGTGAGAGTTTTGAATGGTTTGAGAGTGAGTTATGTAGTTTTGATGACCTTATGTAACCTTCTGTAGGTCTTCTGTAGAGCTTCTGCTTCTGTTCTGCTTCTGTACTGTAACTGTTCTGGTACTGTTCTGTAGACTGTTCTGTAAGTGTTCTGTGGAATGTATGTGTGATTTTGGGAAAGTTTTCTAGACTTGGAAAGAGGTGAATACAAGTGCAAAAGAGCTGAAAGAAGTGGAAGAAGTAGCTGCTGAAGACTGAAGAGAAGATTAGAGTGAAGTGACAGTAGTGAGCTGTGAAGAGACACTGTAGTGGCTCTGGTGACCTTTCATATCAGACATACCTCTTGGGAGGGGTATCCACGACCTAAGAGTGATTATTGAGAGTAATTTTGAGAGATTGTAGTGAGGATATGATGTATTATTGATGGAGTGTGTGAGAGAGAGTCAGAGATAGCCAATTCTACAGAAACAGAGTGATTGTATATGAGAGATTAAGAGAGAAGACTATGAAGATATTGAAGATGAATACTATGTGATGTATTTCCATTCAAAGATGGTGTATTTCTTTGTTTTCTTTGTGATATTGATGGATTTTGTGAAGATGTTGAAGAATATGGTTGATTCTATTAAAACCGTGGGAGATTTACATGATGCTGCATGAAGATTTGTTGTGCCTGGTGTTCTTTTCTTCATTGTGATCATATGAAACATGATAAACAAGCTTGTTGATGTTACAAGATAGATTTTCTTGCAAGAGAATTCCCTTTTCCTTGGTGTTCCTCTCGGGGCTCCATGTTTTTGGTGCGCAGCCGGGGAAACTTGCCATCAACAAGCACCAAAAGAGGTTGAAAATGAAGGAAATGGCATTGCCAAGAAGAGAAGAATTCAATGGATGTTTGTAAAGTTCCTTCTTCCACTGAAGAGTTGGAATTTCTCATAATCAAAGCAACTTTCCATAAGAAGTTCATCCCAAAATGGCGAAAACACATCACCATCATGATGCATGCTCTATGTAGTGGACAGTTTCCTCTTCCTATTGAAGCAGCAGAAACTTGCATCTTGGTGGTAAACTGTTTGGGAACAAACTGAAGAGTAAAAACAGAGAGAATGAACATCCATGGAAGATTTGGCATTCATTGAGAAGTTTCTAGACAACATCAAGTGGGAGATTGTGAAGAAGCTTTAGGAGTCTTGGTCTGTAGAGGTTCACAAAGACAAGAAGGAAAAGAGTTGGAATTTGTTCGTGGACGCTCAACAGCAAGATACATGGGATGCTTGGTGTACTGATAATCTTCTGTTTGTTCAATTAGCAACCCACTGGAAGTTGGTAGACAGAGTGTTTTTCACAACATACACTATTGAAACCATCAGAAGCTGGCATTACTATGATGATGGCACCACCACCATGCTCAGACGTATGCATTTTGACACCTTCAGAACCGAATACCTTCCCCTGTGCAGTGGCATGAAAGCAGAATTTAGGGACGTTGAGAGGAAAGAAGTAGAAGAAATGTTGGCAAGAGAGTCCTACAGAGACTGAGGCCTTCTGTTAACCCTCTGTGGAGCACTAACAACATAGTGGAGCCAACCCCCTGATGAATGACGCAATAAAGAGGCAAGCGTTAGAACGAGTCCAGAGGTACGTGAGAAGAGAGAAAGCAAAAATCAAGGCTGAGAACGAGCTCGCAGCAGAAGCCGCCTTTGACGCCCTTGCGGAACTCTTTACAGAAGTCCCAATGGCACATCAAGCCCTTCCTCCTCCTGCTGGAGGTCCACTTCCAAGCCAGATCCGTCCTGGAAATATTGATGACAGGCCAGCGAATGTAGTTCCATTGCCAGTTTTTAAGGGAGAGTACAATGAAGACCCCGATCTTCATGTAGCAGAGTTTATGGTAGCATGTGTGGCTAACAATGCCAGAACCCCTGAGCATTGGTTAGCAATATTCCCCGCCACTTTCAAGGGCGCGGCGTTTCAGTGGTATGAGAGACAAGCAGCAGGAACTTTTGGCACATGGGATGACCTGAAGTTGGCCTTCCTCACTAAATTCAGGCGTGAAGGTTTTGAAGAGCGGATGAGAGAGGAATTTATGAACCTAAGTCAGTCCTCTGGAGAAAGAGTGGAAGCATATGTCTCACGAATGGAATCCATCCTCAAGAGGTGGACTAACCATAATCTAGATTATGGCATTCAGAAGGGAGTGTTTCTCAGAGGATTACAACCAGAAGTCCGTAAGTTTGTGGAGCTACAAAGACCAGCCACACTGCAAGCTGCAACAGAAGGTGCAAGACTGTACGATGAAGTGGAAGCTAGACTAGCAATGAATACAGGAAGAGGAGTCCTACCTCCTCTGGTGCCAGGAATGATGTACCCACCAAATGCAGTCCCAGGGACTGTTCCCTACCCCTACCAACAAATGCCTTCGGTATCACAGTACAGTGCACCAAATCCACAGTGGCCACAATCCATGCCTCAAATGGTGGTTCCACCACAACAACCATGGTCTCAACCAATTTCCTCAATGCCAAATCAGCAGCAACCGTGGAACCCTACCCACTGGGGTCAACAGCCAACAGTTCAAACAGGAGCCCTGAATCAGAACCAGAACAAAGACCCCTCTGTACCAACCCAACCCGTTTATGCAGTGATTACAGAGACTCCTCAAAACCCTCCTGCCAGTACGTCTGGAGGAGAAAGCTTGAAGGATTATTTATCTAACTCAGTTGCAAACATCAAAAAGGAGTTGATGGATGTGATTACAGAGCAACTACAGACGCTGAAAGTGAACACAGCGAGCATATCCAACGTTGCAGGAGCAGGAAGAGATGTGATGCGGTCAAATACTTGGTGTGGTAAGTGTCATCAAGCAGGTCATTTAGCCACTGAATGTACACGAAAACCAACAATCCCTGGAGCCTTCTGTTCCTACTGTTTGCGGAAGAATCATACAGAGGACATTTGCTCTCTGAAGGAGATGCATGATAGGAGAAGAAAGGAAGAAGACGCAAGATTCAACTTGCTGGAATCCAAAATGACAACACAAGATATTGGACCCAAGCCTAGAGAGTTTGGTCCCAATTTCGGACCCAAAAGATTTCCTCCTCAAAGTTACAGAGGAAGACAGTCTGGCGGTGGTCAGAGATCAGAAGTGGAATGTTACAGATGTGGAGAAAAGGGACACATCTCACCAAATTGTCCAAATCCTCGAAGGTCAGTGGATTACAAGCCCTTATGCAGTCGATGCAAAGGAGAAGGCCACACTGCAAAAGACTGTCCAAGCCCAGCCCCAGTGAAAAACAGTGCTACTGATAGTCCGTCCAAGGCCCAAGAGCCTACCTCCAATTTGGTGGAATTGGAAGTTGCTGCCATCACGCGTGCAAAGCAGAAGGAACCACCTATCCAGAAAGAAAATAACCCTCCTGCCAGAACAGTGAAGTTCAATCTTCCACCAGAAGAACAGAACAGAACAGAGCTTAACAGTGCCGTACAGAGCCCTACAGAGCCACAAAGAGTTACAGAGACAGTTACAGAGACAGGACCAGAGGTCCAGGATACAGAAGAGGAGGAAGTGCCACAAGTGGCAGAAGAAGCTCCTGTAATGCCTCTGTTGGAAGAAAGAGGGAAAATGAAAATGGGTGTTGCCCCATTCCCTAACCGGTTAGAGAAGCCAGTGGATCCTATTAAGGAATACGATCTAGTTAGAGATCTAGATACCTTTAAACCAAACCTCACATTCCGACAATTATTGATGTTGTCTCCCAGTTGCCGGAAAAGATTCAAAAGTATACTGACAAAAAGACGTGGTTTAAGGATTGCTCCCTCAACAGTAACACAGTCCAACAAGGCTCCAGAGCCTGTAAAGGAAGTAGATGTGGCTAACGCTTTCCTAGATCCGGGTACTCCAGAGACTGGCGTATGGATAGAAGGTTGCTTCATTGCAAATGCACTGATTGATGGAGGTTCATCAGTAAACATTATGACGGATGTGACGATGAAGGATCTAGGCTTACAAGGTGTGCAACCAACCCAATGGCTCATCAGACTGGCGGATCAGAGCAGAATCAAGCCTTTGGGCATTCTTCCATATGTGAAGACTACAGTGGCTGGAAAAGATTATTGGCTGACCTATTTGGTGGTGAAACCAAACTCTTATGGCACATCCTATCCTTTGTTACTAGGTAGACCATGGCTTTTTGAAGCCAGAGCAAGGACGGATTGGTTTAAAGGAACTTTGACCTTGGGCAGAGGACCCAACAAAGTGGTGCTGAAACTGTATGGTTCTCAAAAAGGACATGGATCCACCTCCTTGGAATTATCTTCTGATTCCCCTAACGAGGCTACAGATGGAACATCAGCAGACGAAGATGCTGTCAAACAAATCCTTCCTAAGAAAACAGTGGCACATTCCTTAACAGTGGATACTGTAAGCCAACTTCCAAAAGATGCAAAGCCATTATCAATGGGAGAATACTTCCTGCCTGAACCAGGAATGACTTCTGAAATCACTTCTGACAGTGAGATAGAAGCATGGATGTACTGCTCTCCCTGTTACATGGCCACAGCAGAGATAGAGGATGGAGAGGAACCAGAGAATCTGTTCTTCTGTTACAGAGCTCGTACAGAGACAGAAGCAGAAGCAGAAGCAGAGACAGAGACAGAGGCAGAAGAGGTTGAATATGATATGGACGAAGAGAATGATGAAAGTGAGCCAGAAGAATCTATCCCACTTGACGAGGATACATTTGAAGAAGAAGTTCCAGAAGTGTCAGAAGCCGATGAGCTCATGCTATGGGGCAGAATGGCAATGGTACCATTTGGTCTGGTAAATGGATCTTCTCATATGCAAAACCTTTATAAGAAATGGATTAAGAAGATCAAGCCGTCTTTTAAGTGTGGCTCCTGCCGTCCTAACCTATCCTCGCCAAAGAAAGATGATGATGATGCACCGTGCCAACAAGCACCAATCCAACCAACCCAACAGGCATCAGAGGGTCCTTGTTATGTGACGTTCCTGGATGTGTCATCTTCAGAAGATGAGTCTTCAAGCCACGAGGTAATTAATCTTGAAACCAAATCCGAAACGGCGCTTATCCCATTCCAACGTCTTAAGGAGCAACCTAAGTCTCCACCAAAAGAAGAAGTTGGTTCTAGTGGGACATCAGAAGAGGACATCACTCCCTTGAAGGAGTCAGATCTATATCCAGAAGCAGTCCGCGGAACCTTCATCCGTGAAGTAGAAGGTGAAAGGCAGTTAACCTTTGTGGATGCAGAAGGCACTGAACGCCACTTGAAGGTGGGTAGCAGTCTCCCAGAAGAGGAGTTGTTAACCTTGTACAACTTGTTGAAAGAAAATTTGGACGTGTTTGCATGGTCTTATAAAGACCTAAAGGGGATTGATCCCACAATATGTCAACATCATATTGACTTGGAGCCTGATGCCAAGCCAGTACGGCAACGACAGAGGCGAATGAACCCGAATTATTCCACATTGGTGAAAGCAGAGCTGCTGAAGCTTCTGGAAGCCGAGTTTATCTATCCAATGGCAAATAGTGAATGGGTTTCACCCATCGTGGTTGTACCCAAGAAGAATGGCAAATTGCGAATATGTGTGGATTTTCGAAAGCTTAATTCCAAGACAAAGAAGGATCACTTTCCAATCCCTTTCACAGACCAACTGTTGGACACAGTGGCAGGACATGAGCTTTATTCTCTTCTGGATGGATTCAGCGGATACAACCAAGTCCAAATCGCAGAAGAAGACCAATCCAAAACAACTTTCACCACAGAATGGGGGACCTACGCTTACCGAGTGATGCCATTTGGGCTCTGCAATGCCCCTGCTACTTTTCAACGAGTCATGATGGCTGCATTTCAAAATCATCTGCACGACTTTATTGAGGTATATTTGGATGACTTTTGTGTCTATAGTTTGATCCGTGAACATTGGGACCACCTGGAGCAATGCTTTGATCGATGCCGGGAGTACGGGATTTCCCTCAACCCCGACAAATGCATCTTTGGGGTCTCTTCTGGAGTCTTGTTGGGCCACATTGTCTCTGCACAAGGGATATCAACAGACCCTGCAAAGATCGAAAAGATCTCAGCTCTGCAAGCACCCACCAACCTCAAACAGTTGAGGGGATTCCTAGGCCATGTGGGTTACTACAGAAGGTTCATAGCCCATTTTGCGACAAATGCAACTTCCTTGCACAAGCTCCTGAGGAAAGATGCAGAGTTTACTTGGACAAAAGAATGTGACAAATCCTTCCACACTCTGAAGCAGTGTCTGATTGAGGCACCCATTCTGCAACCTCCTGATTGGACGAAAGAGTTCCACGTACACACTGATGCATCAATTGAAGGCTTAGGTGCTGTCCTCTACCAAAAGGGCTCCTCAAAGTTGGATCAACCGATCTATTATGCAAGCCGAAAAGTCACTGATAGGGAACGAAACTATACAGTGACAGAGCTGGAGTGCTTGGCAATGGTGTTTGCCCTGGAGAAGTTTCGCCATTACCTCCTATCTACCCACTTTAAATTTTATGTGGATCATGAGGCCCTGTCCTTCTTAATGAACAAAGCAGATGTGAAAGGACGAATGATGAGATGGCTCCTTCTATTCCAGGAGTTTGATTTTGAGGTGATTACTAAGCCTGGTCGTTCCCATGTTCTGGCTGATCATCTGTCGCGTATCCCACAAACTGCAGACGAGGAGCAGGATGATCCAGACCTCCCTGATGCTTCCCTATTCTTGGTAGAAACTGTAACTCCCTGGTATGCGGATATTGCCAACCTGCTGGCAACCCAACAGTACCCTCCTGGTATTTCTAGTCGGGAAAGGAAGAAGCTCATGCTAGAATCAGCCCCCTACACCCTGCTCGGCGGTGCACTGTACAAGAAAGGCAAAGATGAAGTGCTCAGACGATGTGTTGCAAGAGAAGAGATTGGGATTGTTTTGAAGGCTTGCCACGACGAGCCATGTGGAGGTCACTTTGCAGGAGAAGCTACAGCCAGGAAGGCTCTGCTAGCAGGATATTGGTGGCCTACCATTCACAAAGATTCCTATGATTACTGTAAAAGATGTGATGCTTGTCAAAGAATGGGGAAACCCACGAAGACAAGTGCCATGCCATTGCAACCTATCCTTCCGTTGAAGCCGTTTGAGAAGTGGGGCATTGACTTTGTCGGTCCGATCGACCCTCCCACCAGAAGGAAACAGAACCGATACATCCTCGTATGTACGGATTATGTCACAAAGTGGTGTGAAGCTAAAGCCCTAAAGCGGGACGATGGTAACAGCGTGGCCTTGTTCATGTACGAGAATATCATCACCCGTTTTGGTAGTCCCTTAGAGCTGGTAAGTGACAGAGGCACTCATTTCCTTAACAAAGTCATGGAAGAGTTGACAGAGTTGTATAAGATCCGCCATCGCAAGTCCACTCCTTATTACCCCAGAGCCAACGGCCAAGTCGAAGTCACCAATCGCATCCTCTGCTCGATTCTGACAAGAACAATTGCCGCACATCGTCGTGATTGGGATGATCGACTTACAGAGGCCCTCTGGGCGTACAGAACCTCCCATAAAGCAGCAACGGGACAGACACCTTTCCAGTTGGTGTATGGTACAGAAGCTGTTTTTCCTGTTGAACTGGAACTACCCTCTTTGAGAGTGGCGATCAAAGAGCGTTTGGGGGATGATGATTCACTGCAACGCCGTCTCTTGCACTTGGAATGTTTGGACGAAATTCGTCGGATGGCTCTACAGTGCATGGAAGCCACGCAAGCTCGACGCAAGGCTTACCATGATAGCTTCATCAAGCACAAGGAGTTCAAAGAAGGTGATTTGGTCCTAGCCTATGATTCACGCTTTGGCAAGTTTCCTGGCAAGCTCCAACAGCGGTGGATGGGCCCCTATAAGGTACTTGCAGTCAACCCTAATGGCTCTGTCCAAATACAGACCGTTGATGCCTCTGATGATCCCTTCCTGATCAATGGATATCGCCTGAAGAAGTACTTTCCTCCTTGGGGATCTTGACAATTACGGACACTTGATCTTTTCCCTCGTTGGCGCGGCATTGTACTTCTTATGATGTTACTTCTGATAGCCGTTCTTCAATCACTCCTGATGAAGAGGGTGCAACCCTCTGTCCCCTCAAAACCCCCTTCCAGCCTTGATCTCTTATCCTCTATTTTCCACCAGCGACAGTGGCGAGGTGGGTTCTGACACATGGTCTTTCTACCATTCCCTTGTTCAATTTGAAGAAAAGAGAAAAAGAGAAAAAAGAAAAAGAAAAAAACAAAACATATCGGTCATGGGAGAAAAGGACTTAGGTCCCTGTCATGCCGACCTCTTCTTCGAGAAAAGGTGGAAACACCCTTGGGAATAGGAAAAAAAGAAAAGAAGAAAAAGAAAAAAAAAACCAAAGAGAAAAAAAAAAAACAAGAAAAACAAATCTGTTATGAGAGAAAAGGAAGCAATTCCCTGTCATAGCAGGCCTCGTTCCAAGAAAAGGTGGTAAACACCCTTGGGCGAGAAGCTGGCTGTGGAAAAGGTGGTAACACCCAGCAGTCCGGAAAGCGGATTCATTGATTGATATCCCTCGGATCCAATTCCGAAGCTGCCTCCCTTGGTACGCTATGTCCTGGGTCTCTCTTCAAAGTGACTACCTGTCCTCTAGCGGACGACATATTCCTATCCAACACAATGTTTGATTTGATGGCTACCTCCCTGGGTACGCCTCTTCAACAACTGATGACGCGATCTTCATCGACAACCCCTTGAGTGATGTGAGCTTTCATCCTGACCGGATGGGGAAGTGAGTATGGATTGCCCTCTGTAACTATCAACAACGAGTGAGACAGAGGGTGGGGCGAGAGACCAGTCTTTTCTCTTCAAATCAAATGAGAGGTGAGAAGTGTGAATGGAGTGTTGCACGCACGGGATGGGCCTCTCAAAGCACAAAGTACAATTTGTTTCTGTGCACTACACCATAAGGCTCCCTTGCCTTCCTTCTTGCACCATATGCCGGCACAGGGCGGGATGCACAGTTGCACCATCAAATGCGCACAAGGCATACAATCTTTGCACAAGTGATTGTGAGGATTACATCAATGGGTTTCAGGAAAAGGCTGCCCTTCTGTATCTATCAAACAGAGCGTGAGACAGAGGGTGGGTTGAGTGTGACTGGAGTTTCTTCAATCAATTACCGAGAGGTGAGATTGAGGGACGTTACGACACTTGGAGTCAGGTATGTTTCTGTTTCCCTATGCACCCACGGGATGGGTCTTTACCGTCAACACAAAACACATCACCTCGTTCTGTACACTGCACTATAAGGCTCCCTTGCCTTCCTCCTTGCACTTATGCCAGACGGGCGGGATGCACTAATGCACCATCAACTGTGCACCCTGGCATACTCCTTTCTACACCATTTCCCCCTTGTTGATTCCTCAACCGGGTATGCGATATGGGTTTTAATCATTCTTCCTCGAGTGATATTAGTCATGGGGCGAGTGACTGTTCTTTCATTTCAATTGAGTGACTGTGAGTTGAGTGCAATATCCCTCATCGACAACGAATTTCCTACGATTCCTTCCATTAGTTACCTCCCTGGGTGCTGCCGCGTGGTCCCTGCCATGACGAACGTGTGCCAAGAAGATGCCTTGGTTCCTCTAGCGCCGACAACAACACTGGACGTGCCGTTGACACTCAACCTTGATTCTTGACGAAATGGGCCAAGTTCTTCTAGCCCTACAACTTCTGTTTCTTATTGCTGGTCATGTTTTAAGTGTGGGGAAGTTAGTAGATGGTCTGTGGCATGGTCCTAGGTCCCTGTTGTTCGGTTAACCCTATCCGTTAAGGTCTTAAGTGTGGGGACGCGTCCCTGCGCGTCTACATTGCATACTCATCTGCATATGCCTTATCTTGCTCATGCATGTATACCATGACTTGCTTTTATCCTCCTGGGGTCCCTTCCCACCCGCCCGGTTATGTTCCACCCACCCTTGGGGCTGTTCCCTTGCAGTTTTCCTTCATTCCCTGATTTTGAGGTCCTGCTATGTGAATGCACCCTCCGTTCACTTAAATCCAAATCCAACCTTAAAGCCCTGTTCCTCCCTTTGAACTGATCATTTTTCCTTTTTACCTACCCCTGTTCCGGTGCACGGTTTTCGAGTTATTAATTTTTGAAGCATTTTACGCAATTTAGTCGGTTTCCCATGTGAACGCGCTTTTCTTGCGTCGGAACCATGATTTGACATCATAGCCCTGACCAAAGCTTTTCCCCTGACATTTTTCCTTTTTATTCCGCATCATTCCGATACATGGTTTGTCCGTTATTAATTTTCCGGGTTTTTAAGACTTTTTCGTGCGTATTTTTGACATTTTTCCATGTGAACCTGCCCTATTTGTATCAGAATTCCAATTTGATTTGATAGCTGTGTCCCCTGTGCCTTCCCCTCCCTTTTTCCTTTTTCCTCCACCCTTTTTCGACTTCTGGATTTTTACTTATTAATTTTTAACTGAGTTTTTGGGAGTCTTTTTGGAGTTTTTCACATGTGAACCCCTCCTATTTCCGCCGGAACTACAGTTTAACGTGATAACCCTGTGCCACCCCTTCCTGCAGACATTTTTCCTTCTTATTGCATGTCATTCCGGTACACGGTTCATCCGATATTAATTTCCGATCCCATTTTCGAGTTTGTTTTTTGGGTTTTTCCCATGTGAACGCGTCTTATTTCAGTCGGACTTATGTTTTGATATGATAGGATTGTCGGGCACATCTTTCTGCACAGTTTTCCTTTTTTTCCACACCTTATTCCGATGCACGGATCTTTCGATATTAATTTTTCAATTGCGTTTTTGGTTCGTTTTTTGTGTTTTTTGCACGTGACTGCCCTTTATCCCTCCCGGAACCCCCGTCCCGTATTTTTCTTGTTTCCCCCCTGTCGTCCTGGCCACTTTTCGTTTTTACGCTATTTTGTTTTGTTGTCCGGATTGGGAGTTGTTAATTTTTCTTTATTTTTCCGTTTTTTCTCGCGCTCGTTTTGCGCGTGAACGCGCCCTTTTTCGATTTAATGCGTCTCCACGCGCCCCGGTCATGTCCGCGTACCCCGTACCGTCATCCTCGCGTCGTTTCAATCCCGTCACAGCAAATTTTTTTACCCCGCCCCGC
The DNA here is from genome assembly GCF_053477565.2 of Lygodium microphyllum. Lineage (NCBI taxonomy): Eukaryota > Viridiplantae > Streptophyta > Polypodiopsida > Schizaeales > Lygodiaceae > Lygodium > Lygodium microphyllum. The sequence continues at coordinate 33,072,575 of NC_141156.1, read as the reverse complement.
GCACGTGCGCGGGACGAGGATCCGCCCCCTCTTGACCCCGCCCATCCTCCCTTACCCCTGCCCCCCTTTTATTTTTTTTAAAAAAGAAAAAACTAAATCATCATTAATTAATTTAATTTTTTTAAAAAAAAAGAAAAAACCCACCCAACGGACACCCTTCCCCCCCCGACCCTCAACCAACTTCTTTCTCTCCTTCCTTCTCTCTCTCTCTCTCTCTCTGTGCGTGCACGATTTCCTCCATCCCTTTTCTCTCTCTCTGCATCTCCACCTTCTCTCCCTCTCCTCCATCTCCACCTCCTCTCCGTCGCCCTCCTTCCTCTCCCTTCTTCCTCTCCCTCTCCTCCTTCTCCTCCCACTCTTCCTCCTCCTCCCTCCTCTTCCCCTTCCCCCGCTGTTTTTTTTCTTCTTCTTCACCTCCCACCGCCCCACCTCCTTCTCCCGCCTACCCTCCCTCCTCCTCTTCCTCCCCTTCTCATTGCCCTCCTTGCTCTCTGTCGTCACCGCCCTGTTCGCCGCCGTCACCGCCCTGTTCGCCTGGTCGCCGCGCAGCCGTCCGCCGCCGCGCTCACGCCATCGCTGCCTCGCCAGAGCCGTCGCCGCCGTCGTTGTCGCCGCCAATCCGCCGCCGGCTCGTCCATCTCCACCTCCCCTCATCTCCACCTTCCCTCACCTCCATCTCCAACCTCCACCTCCTCCTCAGGTCACTAACCTAACTCACTAAGTTAACACCTAACCTAAACTAACTTAGTTACGACTTAACTAACTAACTTAGTTAGATTTACTTAACTAACTTAGTTAGACTTAATTAACTAACTTAGTTAGACTTAACTAACCTAGGTAGATTTACTTGACTAACATGATTAACCTGACTTAAGTGACTTACGTGACTTAAGTGACTTAAGTGACTAATGTGACTAATATGATTAATGTGACTTAATTAATCACAACCTTCCTTTTTCCCTAAAAAAAATTTCAAAAAAAAATTCTAAAAATTCCTTCTGTCTTTTGTTAATTTTTGGACCTTTGTCTGCTAGGAATTGCCTTTCCTATAATTTTAGATAAATCCATCTTTCCTAAAATTACCCATAAATTGCAAAAACATATGGAAAAATCATTTTAAAAATTGTAAAAAATTCTTAAAAAATTCTAAAAACATTCTAAAAAAAATTCCCTCACCTCCCTTGCTCATTTTCCATTTATTCCAACATAAAAAAATTACAACTAAAAATACAATAAAATAAATAAAAATAAAAAACCAACATCAATCAAATTAATACATCTGCTAAGGTATTGTTTGTTGTTTCATCAGTGCTTTTTGCTTTTCCTTTACTGGGACTCTTCCGTGCGCATTCCTGCATTTCATACACACCCTTCCAGGTATTTATTTTCTGTTATTTATTTATTTATTTATTTTCCCCCTTAATCACAATTAATTGTTAAAATAAACCCTTTCATTCACCCACCATGGCACGCGCATTCGCGCTAAACACACATTTTTTTTAAAATTAAAATCAACCAGCCGTTCACTTAGCACGCGCTACGTGCGCTACAGAGGCACTCTAAAATTTTAAAATTAAAAAGAACCAGCCGTCACATGCGCACGCGCTGGCAAAAAAGCGCTCCACATCACCTTAATTATAATCAATGAATTGCATTTAGAGACCCAGTCGGGAATCGAAGTCCGGGAATCGCATAAATGCACCGGTTTAACCTAATAATTGGAAACTAATTTATAATAAGGAACCGCCGTTTTCTTATTAAGATTTATCACCTAATAAAAATTCACCCATTTTTAATAATTGATTAAAATCAACCCTTCATTAAATAACTCCCCCCTCACTGCACTTAATCCCCTTTTCAATGAACCGTTTCGTGGGATGGGTATACGCAGTTCTTAGTAATGTTTTCCATGGTCCAGTCTTGGTTCTATCATAGTTGTCGTATTGATATGTGTTGGATATGGTATGGTTTTGGTTTCATGTCTTAGTTACGGTTACGGGTACGGTATGTAGTTTTTTCTTTTATTGCCTGATACGGGGTTCAGGGTGTTTGTTTGATGCATCGCATGAAGCTTTCGGTCGCATTTGTCTCGAGGTCATGTCAAATTTTTTCTAGGATGTGGTTTGCTTGGGGTTAGTCGGTCGAGTCACGTTTTATTGGTAATTCTCTTATCCTTGGTTTTTTTTGTCTGTTGGTTTGCAGGCATTCACCTTGATTGTCTGTGTTTGTGGTGTGTGTAACCATCTGAATGGCGCCTTCTAATGCTCCTCCCCCTATCCAGTACGTCCCATTAGTTAGTAGGGATTACTCTTCCCTACTTACTTTTGAGCCCCTCACGAAGGCAGGCCTTGCTGCTTTTGTGGCCACTCCTTTTCCATTACTTCCAGAGGATCCGTCTGTATGTGATGAGTTCCTGGCCTCTTACAGCAAGAAGACAGGAGTAGTCCAAGGCATGTCTATGACATTAATGTCTCGCGGCTTAGGGAAGGCTCTGTCCTTACCCTTCAAAGGAGAACCTTTTGTAACCACTCGACAGCTCTTCTCTACTGAAGAGATTCTCAAGCTGTTGCAGAAGCAGACAAGGGAAGTCCTTGATGTTAAGAAAGTGATAAACTCTTCAGGAGTTTCGTTTTCTATGATCACTGATCCCGTATGGAAGACCATGTGCCAGTTCCTTCAGGACAGGTTCATGCCTGCCAAAACGCCATCACACTATTTGTCCAAAGAGCTTTTCACAGCTTCCAGGATGGTGCTGAAAGGAGTTGCCATTGATTGGAGCACATACCTCCTTACTAAGATGGATCAGCATTTTGTTAAAGTCACGAGGGGTACTGTTACCAATGTTACCTATGGATCCTATTTATCTGCCTTCTTGACCTATTCAGGTTTACAGAAGACTGTACCTCCACCTCCTCCATCAGATCCAGTACCTCCTCCTCCACCTTCAGAAGAGTCAGCACCTATTGACATTGAGGATGATGATTCTCCGCCTCCCCTGGTCATACAACGCAAACGCTTGAAGAGGGTAGCGGATAAAGCCCCTGCTGTACTTCCCTCAGTGCCTATCCCTGCTACTTCTGGCAGTGAACTCCCTGGGTATCTCACTTGCAATAATCTGTTCAGAGCTCATAGAGAAGGATCCTTGGATATATCAGTTCCTTCCCTGAACAGTCTCGTCTCAGGAGACGCCATTCCTTTCCTCTGCAAGGATATTCAAAGTTCCATTGAGTTGTCAGTGACAGCCTGTGTTCAACAGCTGTACGCATCTTTCTATGAGGAGCTCATGCAGTCCAAAGACCAGTTGCATAAGGCAACATCTGAGTTAGCATCTGCTAAGGATACCCTAGCAGATCTATTTAAGCAAATGGAACAGCAAACCCAATTGGTTGCCATTCAAAGTGATGAGATTTCTTCATTAAAGACCCAGTTATTCAAGGCTCAGTCACAGGTTACTATCCTTTCAGCAGAGAAGGAGAGGATGTCCAGTGAAGCGAAAGAATTCCAAGTTCTTTTAGATGACAAGCTTTCAGCTTTACAGATGGCTAATGATACAGTGGCCAACCAAGCCTCCCAAATCCAGCAGTTGCAAGATCAGCTTGCAAAGTCCCGCTCTGTTCCTCCAAGCCCTCCTGTTCCATTCATTCCTTCTCTTTCACAGCAGGACTTGGCTGCCCTACAGAGACAGGCTACTTTGTGCCCTCTATTCCAAGACAAAGTGGAAAGATTGCAGTCCAGAATGGACTTGTTATGGTCTACCTTTGAACAGTTTCAGGAATATGTCTTACCAGACCATTCTTTCTTTGTCCACTACCATTTACAGAAGCTGGTCTTCTATATGAAGCTTTCCACGATGGATTTACCTTTTCCAGAGGATGGCTGGAGTGGGGCTTGGTCTGCTGAGTTGTTGACAGAGGTAGTCAGAATGGTCTTTGAAGATTCTGTCACGCCAGACACCATGCTGATGTCATACATGTATATCCGAGGAGATTTGTTAATTCCAGATGAGGTAGATATGGCATGGTATGTGGGGGATGTGGTCTTACAGGCTGTTCTGTATGTCCATCATTTGGAGTTGCGCATAGCTGATATGTTTCAAAGTTATTCCTCCAAAGTGGCTGATTGTCAGGATAATTCGTGGCATCCCATGATTGAGTCAGTGGTCCTCAATCAAAGACAAAACACAGCTCCTACCTTTGTACAGAGTACTAACCAACTGAGGATGGATCTCTTAACCTATCTTTCCAAACATAATCCGTTTGATGCTACTTTCTTTGATGCCTATCAGAGACGATCTCTCTTGGGACCTTCTATTCCTACCCTCCTTTATTATCAACAATTGGCTCACCGTTATGCTATATATTTTTCCCTTTGTCAAACAAATTCCACAGTAATTTTACCACTTCTTTTTCCAACCTTCCAATTTCCCTCAAATTCCTATTTTCACTTACTGTTCCTTTATTGAGGATAGGGTATTTTCCCCTTCTCCACCTTGTCCTTCACCCCTCATAAATGTACCCTCTACATTTCCTATTTATCAATTAACACCTTTCCTTAGTGATTCCTTACAAATTTCTGCCACTCCTTCTTTAACCTTTTCTTCCTTTTATGATTTTTCTTATCCTTCCCTACATCCACTTTCTCTTATTCCATTACCCTCTCCTAACACTTCCATATCTCAACCACCTCAGTTGGTTAGTGACTGTGCCGGTTTTGATACTCAGATTTCCAGAAGAAGGGGATGGAGTTCGGATGATTGCCTTACCGGACCGCAGATTAATTGGCCAGTAATTCCAAGGGAATGGACAGTTTCAAGTCAAGCTTATCAAAACTATGTTCATTTTGCCCAACAATATTCACAGTCTGCAGATCCCTCAGTGAGATTAACTGCTCACTTTGCTTGGTACCTGGCGTATATGCATAGGCACTCCCATACTGATTCAAAGCCTATCCCAAAGTTGTGCATGAATGTCAATGTTAGCATTGATTCCCAACAGCTGGAGATACTGTATTTTCATGCCCTCTGTTTGCCTAGCAGATACTTGGTCCTATTGGAAAGGATGTGTTGTCTCCAATTTTTTCAAAATCCTCCTAAAAACTTTGTAGATGAATCCTTATCTATGGATCGATTCAGACAACATCAATCTTTTAAGAGGGATCATCTTCATTGATACCTTTTCAATGTATGGTGCAAGCTTTTTAATGCCAAACTCTTCTTTTTGAAGAAGTCATTCAGCTGGTTGTGTTGTGTATTAGTGTTGTGAGTTCATGTATGTCAAACGAACGTGGTGGTTTCCTATTGGATCTTGTGTACGAGCTCTGTTTTGGAGATTTGTAGAGTTGGGGTCGTGGTTGGAGAGTTGAAGACGATGCAGATGACGAAGAAGCAAACTCTTATATCCTTTACAAATTTGTTGTGATTTTTAGTTTGATAAGAGGTGTTAATGTCAAAAGAGTTTTCCTTTCTTTGTATTTTTATATCAGAAACAGATTATAAGTTGGGGTCGTGGAGGATGGATTCTTTTTTAAAAGATATTGAAGATCAAAGTTGAGCTTTTTCAATGAACTTGTATTCCCTTTTTCCGGGGTCGCGAGGACGCTTCCTTATTAAGTGTGGGGATATGTTGAGTGTTGAAATGACTTGTTTTTTGGCTGATTTTTGTTGTTTTTGAGAGCTGAATGGTTGATTTTATGGGATGATTGATTGATTAGGAAGTGGTTTGAGAGTGTTTTGGATGATATTGATTGTGTTTTGGAAGATCATGATGTTTGTTGATGGTTTTGTGATATTCTGATAGGTTCTGAATGGTTCTGTATACCTTCTGTTTTGTTCTGTTTTGCTCTGTTTTTGTTCTGATTGTCTTCTGTAAGGAGGGATGGAGTATTGATTGATGAAGAATGAGATATTGTGAAAGCTTAGTGAATGGTTTGTGAGAGTTTTGAATGGTTTGAGAGTGAGTTATGTAGTTTTGATGACCTTATGTAACCTTCTGTAGGTCTTCTGTAGAGCTTCTGCTTCTGTTCTGCTTCTGTACTGTAACTGTTCTGGTACTGTTCTGTAGACTGTTCTGTAAGTGTTCTGTGGAATGTATGTGTGATTTTGGGAAAGTTTTCTAGACTTGGAAAGAGGTGAATACAAGTGCAAAAGAGCTGAAAGAAGTGGAAGAAGTAGCTGCTGAAGACTGAAGAGAAGATTAGAGTGAAGTGACAGTAGTGAGCTGTGAAGAGACACTGTAGTGGCTCTGGTGACCTTTCATATCAGACATACCTCTTGGGAGGGGTATCCACGACCTAAGAGTGATTATTGAGAGTAATTTTGAGAGATTGTAGTGAGGATATGATGTATTATTGATGGAGTGTGTGAGAGAGAGTCAGAGATAGCCAATTCTACAGAAACAGAGTGATTGTATATGAGAGATTAAGAGAGAAGACTATGAAGATATTGAAGATGAATACTATGTGATGTATTTCCATTCAAAGATGGTGTATTTCTTTGTTTTCTTTGTGATATTGATGGATTTTGTGAAGATGTTGAAGAATATGGTTGATTCTATTAAAACCGTGGGAGATTTACATGATGCTGCATGAAGATTTGTTGTGCCTGGTGTTCTTTTCTTCATTGTGATCATATGAAACATGATAAACAAGCTTGTTGATGTTACAAGATAGATTTTCTTGCAAGAGAATTCCCTTTTCCTTGGTGTTCCTCTCGGGGCTCCATTCATTCTCCAACTCTAATTTTTTAATGCACGCACTCGAGTCGATCATACATTCTATCCATTTGATTTCCTGTAATCAGAACTCCTATTGTCATCTTTCTTGCTTTACTTTGATCATTGTGATTGAGTACCACCACCTAATGTAGATGCCATCATACATGCCTTTCTCATTAGTGTCTAATTACACTATCCATTAGTGTTTCACTATGAGAGTGTTATATGAAAGTGAGAGAATTGAAACATAATCAGATACAAGTACTCGATGGGCGCATCCTCTAGGAAGTCAAGATTCCAACATTGATCCCTATTTGCGCTTTTTGAAGTTTCACATCATGCTCTCAAGGAGGTTTTGTCTTCTCCCTTTGCAAGACACGTTTCATGCCTTTCTTGTGAAGTCAATGTCAAGGAGCCACCTACATGCTTGACGACAATTCTAAAGAATTATGAGGGAATTGCTCCAAAAGGTTTCTTTGAAAATATTTCTAAGGAGGAGGAAGAAAATCCTTTTCATCATCATCATCGGAGAAGGATATATCTTCTATTGAGATAGTAATTTATACATATATTGAAAATATATCATTGTATTTTGAGAAATGTGAGCAAGACTTATTTCCTTCTTCTAAAATTCGAGAAGGAATCTTTCCACATGAACAAGTGCTAGGTCCAAGTGGACCTGTCTTTTCCTGAATCCTAGTTTCACCCATTGAGTAGGGCGAAAGGATTCTCTTTCAACTTGACAACATTTCCAAACAATTGTTAGGGAATTACTTCAAAAGGTATGGGGTTTCAACCAAGTAGTGGGAAAGGATTCCCATAAAGGTTAGTTGGAAAGGCACCATTCATATAGATACAAGTGACCATTGCACTGTAATAGGTGTCATTTCATCACAACATTGCACTATGACCATTGCACTGTAATAGGTGTCATTTCATATAGATACAACATTGCACTGTGACCATTGCACTCTAATAGGTATCATTTCATATAGATACAAGTGACCATTGCACTGTAATAGGTTTCATTTCATCACAACATTTCATATGCCACAATTAGTGATTTATGTAACAATCCTTAAAACTTTGAACCAATGGCTTTCCCAAGTCTACCACTTACCTAGAGTACCAAAAGGTTTTCTTGTGAGACTTGGAGCTTGTGTTTTATATTCCTTGTAGTGCATATGTAATCACAAACCAATCCAAATGGTTTAACTCATCTAGGACTACTAAAGTCAATTCCATAGAGGCAAATCTAAAATATGCAATAAATTCAATCAATACCATATAGGCACCACAAATAGAGTGCCATTGTTTGACAAGTAAACACAATGAAGAAGAACAAGAGGTTGGGGGTAATATAGGTTTGGTACTATTTATTATTCACCATAATAACTTGGCCATAGGGTTTATTCCATTTATGCTAATGTTACAATTTCAATAGTGGGCCCCATATAACACAATATTAGTGAGTTTGGGAATCTCCCAATTCCCATTTTTTAAATACTAAAAAGGTGGCACCTGGATAACATGCTCATAAGTTTCTCAAAACCATATGATGTGACCTATCATTGGAAAGCGCTTGAAAAATGGAATCTATTGAGCTATAGAGCACTCAATTTGGAGTCATTGTGTTCAAGTTATGACAAACTGAGAGATTTGACCACATGTCCCAAACTTATGGGAAATTCCCATATTCCCCAATATAGTGTTATATGCTATGGAACTCTATGGAAACGAGATTCCAGTTGTGAATTATTGCCTTAAGGACATGAATAACATACTTAGAGTAATAAAAGCTAGCACTGAGAGAACTCAAGGCATACATAGATCCTCATAGTAGGAAATCGAATTCAAAGAAGGTGATTTAGTGCACCTTACATAATGTCATTCTGAGTCTATGAAAGATAGACCATATAGAAAATGTTTCCCAAGAATAGCCAACCAATTTCATTACTCCCAAAGATACGATTACTTGCTTATATCTAGTTTCATGACACAATAGCTTACACAACAACTAGATGGCCAAGATAACCTAGTTGGTAAGGACATTGTTGAGATGATTTAGCCACCATGGGTTTCCCCATGTGAAGGTATTTTGCGAGTGGTGATTGAAGATAATCCTCTCACACAACCCAAAGACACGAGAAGAAAGAGCATCAGTGTAGGTTTATGGCTTGATGTTAGCCTTTGATAACCCAAATTCCATTCATAACAATCTTCTACACACCTCAAAGCTATGGCTTGATCTTAGCCTTTGATAACTCAAATTCCATTCATAACAATCTTGCTACACACCTCAAAGCTACAACAAAAATAAAATAGATTGACACAAACAATCCTAATGTCACCACCCAGATAGACTTTAGAATCCTTTACTCACAAACAATATCTTCTAACACCACATAAGAAGAAACAAGATCATATATCCAAACATCCTGAGCTATCAATAACGTCCATGAGATCATAGCAACCGGAATCTTTGCCGAATATGAAACCGAGAAACTACATGGAACATCTACTTCCAACAAGGCCATTGCTTAATTGAACAAGTCCAATGCTACCACACATTGATGAAACATGTCTTCCCAGATCAGCACCACCAACTCATCAGCCCCTTATAAAAAATACCACAATGTCATTCTACCTCTTGAAGTGTAGTCTAGTCTCTCAAAATTCAATGTCCACTCCGTCTACAAGACAAATCATATTAGATAGAAACAAAGAAAGAGGCTTGACCTTCTTCTCAAAACTTGCACTCAAAGCTCTGTACTTCCACACCTAGTCTTCATTTGCAATGGCTACAACTAGCCTCCATGATGGAAGAAAAACTCTTAACAAGATCACGATAAATCACTTGCGCTACGGTTTGTCCTTTGTGAGGCATGACCGGGAGGCACCGGTAAACATCACTGGCGTCCCTTTAAAAAAATAAAATTATATTTAAAAAAAAGCGAAATAATATAACCCAAAATTGAAATTAGTGAACCCCTAGGTCCATGAATTGAACTCGAGACCCCCACGCATGCACTGCAATGTTGTTATAACACACCAAGCCTTCATTTAACATTTCATTGTTTTTTAATTTCAATTTAAAACATTGTTGTAAGTAGGCGCCCCAGAACCCCACCAGTCCCCTATCGCCATGCTGAACAAAAGACAAAATGAACTACAAAGGTTTTTATCCTAGACTACGCTCTTAACATACGCCTTCAGATTTACAGATCACCACGAGACAAATACAACTGCAACCAAATAAGTAAACCCTCCTCGAGTATGTTGACCAGCTCCTCATTTATCGTGTTGCTACCCAGGAAGTCATGCATGCCACAACTGCAACCAAATAAGTAAACCCTCCTCGAGTATGTTGACCAGCTCCTCATTTATCGTGTTGCTACCCAGGAAGTCATGCATGCCACAACAGTAAGCTTGATTTGGTACTTCTCTTCTCGTCGACGCTTAATTTCCAATAGAATAGCAAGCTCCTGCGCCTATAAAACTCCACCGTTAACTCTTATGGAAATACGCAGTCTCTCGGGGCTTCAGCATGACCAACAGCCTCTGGTACTCATGTCCATGAACTTCTTGAAGCTCGTATTGCCACCCCGACTAAGAACACGGCCATAACTATATCATGAACTGCTGCATAATTAGGCTATGAGAGCTGTATCCCACCACACAGAATCGGTTTCCAGCCAAAATCACAAAGAATTGCCCTGTGGCCAGCTCACACACATGTAGACGTAGATCTCCAAAACACAAATCAAGATTAGTCTTGACATGTTAATGGGATCCTTTAAAACCAAAAAGAACTTAAAGTCTCTTAGACATCAAAATATTGGAACAAGACTCAAAGACATCTCTTAGATATCAAAATGCTTGAAGATGGACTTTGAAAACCAACTTGGAAATGGAGAGTACTCAAGCACTGGCATTGTGGAAGTTTGAACTCTCTCAAAGAAACAAAATGGGTCAATGATATAGCTTGCTTAGTGCTTAGGAGTCAAGGTAGCCTAGTAGCCTACACAATCCGGAGGAGAGTGTGAACTAGCAATCTAGAACTAGCACTTGAGGGCACTCAAAGATGTCAAGAGTGTTTTTTTCAAAATCTTTTACACAAAGCTTCTAAATCCTCTCTAAATATGAAAGCTTTAAAGCTTGTTGAACCCTCATTAATCAAAAGCCAAGATTTGAAATCGAACTGAATGAGATTCCAATGCCATGTACCTCAATGTCAATTAGATCTACTAGCTATTTTGGATGAACCATGGTGGTTGGTAGCCCCCCAAGTGTTTATTTTTGCCCTTTGTAATAGCCAACAAGTATGGGCATAATCCCTCAAAAGTCTACCCAAATGTTCAAGAAAAAGGGTCACTATTTGTCTCATGATAAACAATCATCTCATATTTAGGGCTTGCCCTTAACACAATCAAGTTCTTTTGTATCTAAACTAAAGAGACATAATATAAAAGCCACTGAAAATTTTTTTTTGGTAGATGAACAGACCTGCAAGAAAAAGTAGTTTGATCACATGCCATTGATTCCTTGCTATATTTGTTAAAGTCCATCCAATGGCTTAGTTTGCTTGTGCAGCTTGAATAATTGCATTCTTGACAATAGCTTTATAGAGCATTGATGTTACTTTGATGTAGATGAAGATTTGGAAATGTGAAATGATTATAGGAAACACACAAGCAATGGTATAGGCTACTTGATGCAAGGAGATTACTCATGCGGAGTGATTGAGGAATCTCAAGTTGAGCGACCCACATGTAATGGCATTGAGTAATAGTGATCTCATGAGTGTAGGTGTATGCATCATGTTGAGAGGCATCATGATTTAGAATATGGCATGGGGGGGAGAGAGAGAGAGAGAGAGAGAGAGAGAGAGAGAGAGAGATTTTTAAGTTTGATAGGGAGAGGGAGTTAATGCTCCATTATTCTAGAGAGAAAGAGGGGGGAGGGAAGGTATTTGTCATGATGGGCATTAATCCCATACTAAGGCAAGCCAACATCATGCCAATGAATTGACTCTGCATGTAATAGTCATATATGCAATTGGTGCCAATATTTCATCAGAATCTACACCTTACTTTGGATCACCCTTGACCACAAGTATCACATTATGCTTGCCAATAATATTGCACGCCTTGTATTTGGACCATAAAAAATCTAGTTCCAAACTCTTCTGACTAGCAACTAATCCCCTTAACCATTTCCAACACAAGATTCAACCAAGGAATCCATGAACTTGTGGGGTTTATTTCTAATTTTTGCAGATAAGAGTCTCTTTTAGTTCCATCATAAAACTAGAAATGCTTTATCCTTTACTTCTTAATTTCTTATCAACAAGAGAAGTGTTATTGCCAAAGAAAAAGATGGCCTTTCTTAACCCCAGAAGCCATTTCCAAAAAATGTTCAAGATGCCCTCAGAAGATTCTCATGCATAAAAGACATATGCAACAAAGGAAATGAAGCTTTTCTAATTCCATTTGAGTAGAATACAAAAAAACATAAACCATCACTATTTTCATTTTCTTGATTGCCATAACTATGATTCTATATTATCACGAGATCATATTTGAAATGGAGCAATGATTTTTATACTACCAATTTATGATTCCTAAGGTAGACTTTCTAAATGAAAAATATAGTCACTTTCTCTTTCATTTTCCATTTAAATTATCATGGTAGCTAGGTTAGATATTCAAAATCATATCCATTTTAGCTAATCGACTTAGCGGATTAGTTTGTTTTCACTCAATCAAATTCCCTAGGTGAAATTTTTACTATTGTCCCTTACTTGTTAGCATTGTGCTCTTTTTGGTACATTTGAAAAAGAACTATATTTTGTTTTCACTTGTGCAAAAGGAATTGATAGATGAATTTTCTAGTGAGGTCACTTATGATGAAAGCATGTTGATCCCCCCTATGATGTAAGCCCTATGAAATATGTACATTTTGTAAGCTTAGATAAGATTACTCCCACATGAATAAAATTATCTCCTATATTCTTTCTCATCATAGATATCTTTGTTTGGAACCCCCTTAGATTCTCCAATTGGTATTAGAGCATTGGCTATTACCCATGGCACCCCCACTACATACACGTGTTCACCAAGAAATAACTAGAGAAAAATAAAGAGAGCTAGTTTGGACCTTTAATAAGGAAAGAGACATGAGAGATAACTTTTTCACAGAAAGATATGGCATTTTGCCACTACCCAAACTCCCACATATACTATCAATACATCATCATCTTCTCCATATAGCACCATACATTCCCACTATATGCCTCATTTATACCTTGCATCTTATGCTATAGCCAAGACAAGTAGCTTTGCCCCCCCCCCCCCCCCAAAATTGTGTGGTTTTGTCTATCTCAATCCTATTATTCGACACCATTGATTGGTTGCCCAACTTCATATGCAACAAATTTCTAGATTCTTGTTAAAGTTCCTCCCAAGCTTAGATACTTATAATGGGACATAGATGGTAGTGGTATTCCTTTAAGAGCTTATTGCCTCATTGGTTCTATACATCTAACTTAGGTGTAAGTGGTGCGCAGATCGGACGCAGGTAGCTCACGTAGTGAATTCCCAAAGGTCCCCAAGAACAAAGCACTCTACTTTTTAGCACAAAAACCAATGTAAAAACAAGCACGACATGAGACAAGAGACAAATTGGGTTGAATCTCCCCGCTAGACTCCAATGCTTTCCTCTGCCACTGCTGCTATCTCTACACATCAACTGAAGCATTCACAATCATTAGTAAAATAACACAATTAAACCGACAAAAGTGAATACCTAGCAGTCTTCAGCTACATAAATAAATCAACTGGTTAGAAATAAATCCTAACCTTAATTTATTACGAGTGCGCACTCTAAACTCATAAACGTTTATTAATTTAATATGCATTTTGCGGAATCACCCGCTATGGAATCACCCATGTACACACTAAATTAATGAAACGCCCGAAAAGGACAGGCGGGAACCATCAACTTCTCGCACAAAGAATCCTCTTTGCGTATGAGCCCCGGTCATCTAAGTTTACGGAATCCACCGTAAAACCTCACGGAATCCACCGTGGAATATGCCTCCTGGCATCATACCCCCGGGGTGGGATAGCAATTGACCTCAATTGCTATTAGCTCAATGTGGAGCTAACAGAGTGGGGAAAGCATTTAGGTCTCTAGCGTGCATCCATTGTGCTTCTTCTACAGGATGGTTCTTAAATTTCACGAGATATCTAGAGTACCTTCGGCCAGTTCTAGTGGTCATGTAGTCAGTGTCTATAATGGCTTCTGGTTCAAGGATTTCAGTCTCTTCTTCTAATAAATGTGGGTTTTCATAGACAGGGTGGATAGGTAATTGTCCTCTAAATGGTCTCAATAAACTAATATGGAAGGTATTATGAATTTTCCAATGTGATGGCAGTTCTAACTTGAATGCATTGTCATTAATCTTATGAATGATTCTAAATGGTCCGTAGAATCTAGGGGCTAATTTGACAACTGGATGTCTATCTACACTTTGCAGTCTACGCTTTTCTATTCTAAGCCGAACATAATCATCAATTTTGAAATTCATGGCTTGTCTTTTCTTGTTGGCTTGTTTGGTATATGATTGTTGGGCTTTAGCAATCATATCCTTTACCTCATCAAAAATAGTGTTATGCATAATAGCAATATCATCGGCACTTTGTATTCTATTAGACAAAGATGCAACAGGTGTAGATAATCTATATCCATAAATAACTTCAAAAGGTGCTTTCTTTGTAGATGTGTGCGGTGTATTATTGTAAGCAAACTGTAATAAATGCAAATGAGTATCTCATGTTTGAGGTTTAGAGATAGTGTATGCACGTAAAAGATCTAAAATAGTGCTATTTGTGGCTTCTGTTTGTCCATTTGTTTCTGGATGAAATGCAGATGAGAAATCAATCTTTGTGCCTAGATTTGCAAACAGTGTAATCCAGAAATTATTACAAAATCTAGAATCTCTATCTGAAATAATCACTTTCGGCAATCCATGGTTAGTAAAAATAGTTTTCAAAAATAACTGTGCTGCTTGTGATGCTGTTAAAGTTTTCTTACATGCAATGAAATATGCTTGCTTACTAAATCTATCTACAATTGTCCAAATCATGTCATGGTTAGATTTAGTATTTGGTAAGCCAGTAATGAAATCCATAGATATATGTTCCCAAGGTTTAGATGGAATAGATAAAGGCATTAATAATCCATACTGTTTACCATGATGTCTCTTTATTCTTTGACAAATCAAACATTCAGATACAAAATTAGATACATCTGCATCCATATGCGGCCAATAAAAATCTTCAGTTAACATGCGTAATGTAGAAATGATACCTCTATGACCTTGATATGGGGGACAATGAATTTCATTCAAAACAAAAGATCGGAATGGAATAGTAACACACAGTCTCTTTTCAAAGAACATGAATCCATCATTATATGACAATGAATCAACAGGAATGAAATTATTTTGAACTAATTTTTGCCAATCAGAATGAAAAGTAATATCCTGGTGATATGTGTCTTTCATAGCAATCAAAGAATCAAAAGATATGATAGAAATGTTATGAATTGCAGGTCTTCTACTCAATGCATCAGCAACTACATTTTCTTTTCCAGGTTGGTATTGAATGATAGGATGGAAACTTTGAATGAATGAAGCCCATTTGATATGGCGGTCAGAAATTTGGGGTTGGCTAAGTAGATGTCTAATGCTTTGCTGGTCGGTCTTTATCATGAATTCTGAACCCATTAAATAATGCTTCCATTGTTTCAATGCTTGGACAACTGCTAAGAGTTCCTTGTCATAGGTGGAATATTTAAGCTCAGAGGGTTTCAGCTTAGAACTAGAATATGCTATTGGATGGTTGTATTGCATTAGCACGGCTCCTATTCCTGATCCGCTAGCATCGGTCACAACTAGAAAGAATGGTCTATTAAAGTCAGGCAATTGTAGGACAGGGGCATTGGTCAATGCACGTTTAAGTAAATCAAAGGATTTCTGCTGGTTTTCAGTCCATTGATAAACAATGCCTTTCTTAAGAAGTTTGGTCAGTGGTAAAGCAAGTAATGAGAAATTACGTACAAACTTCCTATAGAAACTAGCAAGACCAAGGAATGAGCGTAATTCATGTACATTTTTAGGAATAGGCCAATGCAATATTGTGTCAATTTTCTTAGGATCAACTTTTATTCCTTCTTCTGATACAATATGACCTAGATATTCTATTTCTGTCTTAAAGAATTCACTCTTGTCAGGATTTGCAAACAATTGATTTTCTTTCAGTAATTGAAAAACTAATGATAAATGCTCATAATGCTCTTTTTCACTTTGACTGAACACTAAAATATCATCAAAGAAAACAATCACACAATACTGATATTTTAGAAAAATACGATTCATCATTCTACTGAAAGTAGCAGGTGCATTAGTTAATCCGAATGGCATAACTAAGAATTCGTAATGGCCAAACTGTGTCCTGAATGCAGTCTTAAATATGTCGGATCTATCTAGCCTCACCTGATGATATCCAGATTTAAGGTCAATTTTACTAAATATAGAAGATCCTTGCAGTTTGTCCATAAGGTCGTCAACTCTAGGTATAGGATACCTATTCTTTACAGTGGTCTTATTTAATGCTCGGTAGTCAATACACATCCGATAAGTATTATTCTTTTTCTTGACTAAGAGCACAGGTGCACCGAATGGAGAACTGCTAGGTCGAATTAAACCTCTATTTAGTAATTCTTCTACTTGACTCTGGATTTCTTTTTGCTCTATTTGATTGTGCCTATATGGGGCTTTGCAAGGTGGTTGTGTGCCAGGTATTAGATCAATCTTATGGTCTTCTGGACGTGATGGAGGTAAACCTGGTGGTAGGTCTTCTGCGAAACAGTCCTTAAAGTATGCAAGAAATTCCTTATGCCTAGGGTGCATATGAGTTTCTTTTGCGTGCAATTCATTCACCCAAATGAGATATGATTTAGTATTCTTGCATAGTGCACGTTTTGCTTGAGTATGCGAAAGCAATGGAAACATATGAG
This sequence comes from Lygodium microphyllum, assembly GCF_053477565.2. Lineage (NCBI taxonomy): Eukaryota > Viridiplantae > Streptophyta > Polypodiopsida > Schizaeales > Lygodiaceae > Lygodium > Lygodium microphyllum. Next base: position 33,055,782 of record NC_141156.1, on the reverse strand, counting down.
ATGCATGCATACCAAATAAGGTAATAGATTTTCCCCGAAAATTAATATTCATTGTGTGTGTGGAATAATCTATATTGGGATTATGTTGGTGTCTCCATGGCATTCCTAGAATAATGTCGCTAGACTGTAATGGGACAACTAAGAAATTTCTTCTTTCAATATATGGACCAATTTGAATTTCTAAATTTTGAACTTCTTGTGTGCCATTGTACCTAGTGCCTAAAAATGCAGCTTTTATGCGATAATGCGTATGTACTGTATGCAATTTCAATTCCTTTACCAATTTTGCTGAAATAAAATCATGCGTACTACCGTCATCATGCAATACAGTTCTTTCTTTTCCATGCACCATACATTTCATAGTCAACAATGAATGTAAAGTAGGCATACCTGGTAAAGTGTCGGAAGTAGTAGTAGGATCATCTTCTTCTTCAGTGAAGTCCGGCATATCCTCATGCTCGTCCTCGTCCATAGCTCCAAGGTAGTTGATATGTGCTGATGGCTTCTTTGAATGACAATTTGCTGCGAGATGGCCTGGCTGGTGACACTTGTAGCATACGATGGGCTTGGCTTTGGTCACATTATTTGCAATGGCTGGGAGTCTGGGTATATTTGGATTTCCTTGTTGGATAGGCTTAGGATTTGGATTGACAGTGGTTGGTAATGCGGGTGGTTTAGGCCAATTCTTACGGAAAGGTGGTGATGAGAAACGACCTGGATTAAACCTTCTGAAATTTGAATTGAATTGTTTAGATCCATAATTACCGTTTGCTTGGAATGGCTGTGGTCGTCGATCTCTTCCACGTAACTTATCTTCAGTGTCGTGAGCTAAGGAGATGGCATCTTCAAGGGTAGCAGGCTTGAACATATTCACCTCAGCGTAGTAATGTCCAAGAAGTCCAGACATGTACTTCCGCTTATGTGTCGTCTCTGGTACGTCTTCAAGCATGCGTAGCTGTAGGAGTGCATTCCAAAAACGCTCTGTATACTGTGGAATAGGCTCACGATCGCGTTGTTGAAGTAAATCCCATTGCTTGATAGCCTTCTCATGAAATTGCGGTGGTAGGAAATTTTGCATGAACTTCTTCTTGAAATCTTCCCATGTAGCAGGACATTCTATGCTCTTGCGGACGACAGTCCACCAAAGTGATGCTCTATCTATCAGATGATTAGTAACACACTTGATTTTATCTTTCTCAGGATAAGTTTCCTCATGGAAATAGTCATCAAACTGGCTAATGAATGATAAAACAGTCTTTCCCTCTCTTATGCCATTGAAAGTGCGAAACTTGAAACTTCGTTTACTTATCTTGGATTCCTTGCGAATGGTTTGTGCTTCAAGAGTGGCGTCGATGGTACGGCGAATCAGATCTTCAGCTTGAGGTTCTTCTTTATCAGTGGACGCTCCTTGTAGCTTTGTCAATTGTGCTTGCAAGGCTTGCCTAGCTCTTCGCTCTTCGTCCAATTGCAACATGATAAGATCCAGCTTTTGCTCCATGGTAGGCTCGGGTAGGTCGTCTTCAGCCATAGGATCATCCATATGTGGGGTAGTCATCCTGTAAAACTCAACAAACCTTTCTCACTCAAAATCAGTTAGCGGGATGAGCGTAGCTCAAATTTGGGGTTACAAGGCTATGTATTTTTGGGTATTTTCTTCTTCAATTTTTAGAAATTCTGAAATATTTCTGTCTTCGTTTGCTGAAAGTACTTCAACGAACTTGCAGTTAGGTAGAACAGCTTGCTGCGAACAACTTTCCAATTCAGAGTTTTTGCAAACGAACAAGTCTTCTAGGAGTTTCGAGCGTTAGTCAGTTCTGATTTAGTCTGACTTGCAGAGTTGCAGACTTAACAGACTTGCAGGGTTGTTGACTTGCTGGACTTAGCTGATTTGCAGAACTTGCAGGACTTGATTAGTGTCGACTTGCGAAACTTGACTTCTGGAGTGCGTGACCCGGAGTTTTTTGACTTGTCTGCCTTAGCTGACTTGCAGAAAGCTTAGAAGCTTTGTTGGACTTAGTGGATTAAGAAGCTTAAGCTTCTTAATCCGTCGTGGATTTTGAGGACAAGAATATGTCCTTGACGGATTTGCGCCGACCAGGACAGCCTCACGCCGCCGATAATCGAATCGTTGTTTCAAGCTTTCTTAAGCTTATAACTAAGCTTATTAAGTGATAACTTTAAGCTTTGAAGCTTAATGAAGAAAAAGAATTACTCTTTTTGTCTGTTAACCACGATTTGATGAAGAGAATTGATGAGTGGTCCTCCGCCGACAGAGAGTGGTCCTTCGCGATCTGACAGTGGAAATAGGGGTTCTTGATCGCCAGAAGTCTGCCTGTATCGACGGTTCGCGACGAGATTGACTGTAGAGGTCGTTTGTTCCTGGAGCTCCGCCTTCGCCCGAGATTGGTAGCGATTGGAAGCCCTTGATCTCTGCTCCGCTCTGATACCACTGGTGCGCAGATCGGACGCAGGTAGCTCACGTAGTGAATTCCCAAAGGTCCCCAAGAACAAAGCACTTTACTTTTTAGCACAAAAACCAATGTAAAAACAAGCACGACATGAGACAAGAGACAAATTGGGTTGAATCTCCCCCATGCCTTGTGTGAGCGCTTCACAAAGCATGTATTTAATATATATTTCCAATCTTTTTGCTCAAAAATAGCCCAATTACAAAAATATGACAAGCTTTTAGCTTTTGAGTTTGCTTTCTACCAAAAATAGGAAAATAAAGCTAATGGACGGTGCCCAAAGAGTCTGGCACGCCCAATCTCAATGTCCAAATAAAAATAACATATCCAGGCGCATAAGCGCATACAAAATAATAATAAATAATCGATGTCTCTATAGACATAATCAAAATATAGGCGTGGCGCCTATCAAAATATAGTCCAAAGATCGGAAACCCACTAGACTCCAATGCTTTCCTCCGCCACTGCTGCTATCTCTACACATCAACTGAAGCATTCACAATCGTTAGTAAAATAACACAATTAAACCGACAAAAGTGAATACCTAGCAGTCTTCAGCTACATAAATAAATCAATTGGTTAGAAATAAATCCTAACCTTAATTTATTACGAGTGCGCACTCTAAACTCATAAACGTTTATTAATTTAATATGCATTTTGCGGAATCACCCGCTATGGAATCACCCATGTACACACTAAATTAATGAAACGCCCGAAAAGGACAGGCGTCCCCATCAACTTCTCGCACAAAGAATCCTCTTTGCGTATGAGCCCCGGTCATCTAAGTTTACGGAATCCACCGTAAAACCTCACGGAATCCACCGTGGAATATGCCTCCTGGCATCAGTAAGAATTTACCAATTCTAGGCAATGCCCAATGTATGAGTATCTAGTGTGGACACAACTAAGTCAGTATTGCTAGAGTTATTTTGATTGTAGTTGAGTTAGATATAGGTCTAACTTACCTAAGACATATTGTACTTTTCATTTGTTCATTCTAGCACTTGCAACTTTCAATGTTGGACTATTTTCACTCCTCCACATTGTCTTGTGTTCATTATCTCACACTCTCTCCCCTCCATATGTAATTATTGGTATCAAAGCCTCACTTGTAGGATTCATCTTGCAATATATATAGTGTATCCTTTATATAGTTTCCTTATCTATTTCTTCATGGTAATAAAGCAATCCATCCTCACAATGCAAACAAATCAAAGGACTTGTCCTTAAAAAACTCTTGTATAGAATATGATCCATGAAATGACTTATATTTTGAAACATTTACTACTAGAGATATTGATGAATGAATGTTATGCTCATTACTAACATGTTGATAGCAAGTTTTCTCATTTCGTTTGATGGCTCCATGTTTTTTGTAAATTCCAACTATGGATCCCTTATGGATATATACCCACAAGTGACTAATTCACCATAGTTTATATATATCCTGTTTACAGAGAAAGTCGAGGGATGACCTCCCTACTCCTATTTACAATAATAACCCTCTCTGAAGTGATGCACACATATAGGTCTAGCTCATAAGGGATACAATGATATCCATGAGTTCTATGAAACTCATCCATCCTTTAGAACCAAGACTTTGGTGGTTACAGCCTCTAAAGAGCTTTCCACAAGAAAAAGATCTTATCTTTCCAATTAGCAAAAGATAAATCTATGTGGTTGCTCCACATATATTTCTCCTCCAAACCACCATTTAGAAAGGTAGTTTGGACATCCATCTAGGTGAAAAAAATGTAGTGTGTGGCAAGCACAAGCAACAAATGAAATGATGTCAACCATAGGGTAGGAGCAAAGGTCTCTTTATAATCAATGCCTTACTTCTATTGAAACCCTTGCACTATAAGGTGAGGCTTTTACTTTCCTAACATTCCATTGACCTTTAGCTTGGTCCTGAAAGTCCACTTCATCCTCCAATGTCTTTCTTGTTGCTAGCTTGGATGATCCACTAAAGTCCAAACCTCATTTTGGCCAATAATCTCTAGCTCCTTTTCCATGGCCTCTTACAATTGGGGGTGCTGAGAATCCTCCTCCCAACTATCTAGCTCAAAATACGATATGTAATCATCTATAAACAATGATGCAAATGATGAATGAGGTGCAAGTTGGGTAGATCCTCTAGGGATTTCTCTGGTGGAATTTGGTGGAAGGATCCTCAAATCTCGCATGATCTATTGATACCAGCGAGGTAATGCATCTTGTAGATGGGGACAAGGAGCAAAAGAATCTGTGGGGGGGTTAGGAGTGAGTAGTTAGCATATATAATAAATTATTTACATATTAAACATGTAGTGATCCTTTAAAAAAATTATGAGATCAAGAAGGAATAGACTATGATCAACCTATGATAGTTTGTTATACTATGATTATCAAATAAAACCACATAATAAATTTTTGGGTATTAATAATAATCTCATTAATGAATGTAATTTCTATTTGAAAATTCAAAATTTGATGTCCATATTTTAAGTTCTCCGTGGCACACGCCAATGAAAAGCGGAAGTAGAAAGACATGCTTACAAAACAAAAGCATAAAATTTCAAGTATAAACAATGTCACTAGGAGAATGTAAAAAGAAGACTTTGCAACCCACTATGAGAGCATTGATGTATATGAGATCCTTGTACAATATATAACTAGGCAATGAAATCAATAAATATGTGATTGCATTGGCTATGCTAGAATGACCCATTATCCAAACTTGAATTTGAAATGTTTGAGGCTAAATGCATGCTAAAAAACATCAAAAGGGAGAACATACAAAGACAATGGCCCTATCTTGGTCTAGTTAGCTAGAAAAATAGGTTTTAGAACGCATAAGTCAAAGAAGTTGTGCTAGCTTACATGGAGTATTATCTCATGAGGAATATCTAGAGGAGGACCACAAAGTCCATCCAAACAAACCATTCATATGGAGAGGAGAGAAGGACCACACCTCTTGCTAAAGCAATAGGAATCGAAGATCCTTGGTCACATAAACAATTCAATTGGCCTTGCCCAACTATCAAAATTTTGTTTGTGGATTGAATCAAATGTATTTATCATTCTCTACTTGGTCACAAAGAGTTGGCTAAGTGGGGTTTCCAGCTAATATAGGAGGAGAGTATCATCTCAGAATTGGAGACCTTGTACTTCTTGCTCACCTAGACCAGCATATACATTTCTTTTGAAGATGATGCTACTACTATTAGTGAGATCATGTTTGCTACATGTATGTTGTGAGTGACGGCCTTACTAAAACAACTAATAGTTGAGATGAAGTCTCTAAAGATAGATAAATCTTGACTACAGTGGAACCCATAGTCATTTGGCTAGCCAATGAAGGAGACACTAGATTAACTCATGTGGCTGGAGGATCTCTACATGACACTCAAGATAAAAGAGAAGAGTGTTGGCTTGTGTGCTAGATTAGCCCCAGCTAGGTGAACTTTGTATAGATAAATCTTGACTACAGTGGAACCCATAGTCATTTGGCTAGCCAATGAAGGAGACACTAGATTAACTCATGTGGCTGGAGGATCTCTACATGACACTCAAGATAAAAGAGAAGAGTGTTGGCTTGTGTGCTAGATTAGCCCCAGCTAGGTGAACTTTGTTGGATTTCATCTATATGATTTACCTCAATCTATTGAGCATTTGAGTTGTCAGACTGCCAATATGGGAGTCTCAATCAAAGAATGTGAAAATACAACAAGTGGACTCCTCCATTCTTCTAAAAGGATGGGTTTTTCCAACTTTGGTGGCACAAAAATGAGGATTGAAAAGAGGCCATAGTCCCGATGGGAAAGAAGGCTATAGGAGGAGAAGTCAAATTAACACTACAAAAAAGGGAGGTTTGGCCTAAGAGATTATGTTGATGGGCAAGGTAGCATGTGCTTGGAAAAAGGATACCATAGCCATAGCTAGATGTCCTTCCAAGAATCTTGTCAACCCTCAATGTATCAGTAGTGAGTTGTTCTCTCCACTATATATGCCTCTAGTTTAAATTTTTATGAAATCATTTTAGAAATGGAGCTACATAATAATGCTCAAGATATGGGTGGATCATACACTAGTTCTACACTCACATCATGGTATTATCCAAGGAATCAAAATAACATGTCAAAGATCCAATATCATTGTTCCATACTCCCTCACGTACAACGCTCATGTACAATGGACAAATTAAGGAGAACATTCACCCACTAATGAGGATATGTGAGAATTAAAGTAGAATGATTGGTGTAAGTTTTACAACTACGTGAATCTCACTCTTAGAGCTAAACACATGTACATGTGCACATGTGAATGAGTGTGTATACACACACATACCCTCCCTCTCCCCCCCCAACACACACACACACACACACACACACACATACACAACTATAATGTTCTTTGTGTTGCTCTTTTGCTATAATATGACATGCATGCATGTGCATGGTGGTGAGTGGAAACAGGGATAATGGAAGAGCGGGGAGTTTTTCTACGGGTGGAGAGGGGTGTGGGTGGGAAGGGGGGCTAGGGTAGGGGTAACTGTGTGGGGGTGGGAAACTGAGGCTGGGGGGGGGGGGGGGGAGGGGTAAATTGGGTGGGGGGGGCCAAATTTGGCGGGGGTATCAAATGTGGTGGGGGTAGGGGGCCGGCCGCAGGGAAGAGGCGAGGGAGGAGGAAGAGAAGGCGGGAGGTGGGGGAGGAGGAAGAGGAGGGGGCGGCGAGCCAAGCGGAGAAGGGAGAAGAAGGGGCAGCAGGAGGCGGCAGCGAGGGGAGGGAGGAGGTGTGGTTCAGTAGGGGTGGCAGCGGGAGAAGAAGGGGCGGCAGGAGATGGTAGCGAGGGGAGGGAGGAGGCGTGGGGCGAGCCAGGCGGAGGAGGGAGAAGAAGGGGCGGCAGGAGGCGAAGTCGAGGGGAGGGAGGAGGCGTGGTGTAGCACGGGCGGCGGCGGGCAGGGTAGGTGGGCAGGGCGAAGGAGGGAGAAGAAGGGTCGGTGAGGGACAAAGGCGAGGAGGAAGAGGAGGGGACGAGCACAGTGGGCGAAGGCGAGGAGGAGGAGGTCGCAAGTCAAAGGAGGAGGGGAAGGTCGCAAGTTGAAGGAGGAGGGAAAGGAGGGGCCGTGGAGAAGGAGGCACGCGGGGAGGAACTGACAGGTATGTTTTTTTTTCATTTTTTTTAATTTTCGTTTTTAATTTTTGTTTTAATGATTAGGGATTTTTTTCCCTTTTTTTTCTTTGTACTTTGGTTTTTGTTTTTATATTTGGGTGGTTTTGTTTTTTAATTTGTGTTTGTTTTAAATTTTGTGTTGTATTCAGATTGTTGTTTTTTATTTAATTTTTATTGTTTGTGTGTGTGTGTGTGTGTTTTTTTATTAGTTGGTTTTTTTTTCTCTTTTTTTTTTCTCTCTTGGTTGGTTTGCTTGTTTGTGTGTTTGTTTTTTGTTTTTTTTTATTTTTTTATTTTTTAAATTTGTTATGGTTGTTAAAAATGAGCGCACCCCTGTCTCGCGCACATGCGGTGCAGGGCGGGAATACAAAAAAATTTGCATCAGCTGGATCAGACGGAAAGTGAAAACAGCCATATGTGAGTCACAAAGGCCACAGGGGCGTCCTGAGACACATAAAACCAAAAACAGGCATGTGCACGCACGATACGAGAAATGTAGCCCACACGGCAAAAAGAAAGAAAAATTAATAAAACTCAAACTGTACATCGGATCAAAAAACCGTAAAAAGGAAAAATGTGTTGGGAGACGAGAGGAAGATGATAGAAAAATGTGACATGGGTTTCGAGGCAAAATTAGGGTGTTCACATGGAAAAAACACAAAAAAGACCCGAAAACACATACGTGTGTTAACATCAGAAAATCCGTGTGTCAAAACGAAGTGCAGAAAGAAGAAAAAATGTGTAGAATAATGTGTGCAACAACCCTATCATGGCAAAACACAGTTTTGACTAGGATAGGATGCGTTCACATGGAAGAAACCCCAAAAACAGACCCGAAAATGGACTCGAAAATTAATATGAGAATAACCAATTGCTGGAATGAAGTGCAAGAAACAGAAAAAATTTCCGAGGGAAAGGGATTCACAGGGCTGGTGCATTAAAACTCAGTTTGGGGGGATTAGGAGGGGTTCACATAGGAAAAACACAAAAAAGACACTTGAAAACAGTCGAAAAAATTAATAACTAAAAATCCAGCAATCGGAAGAGGGGAAAGAAAAAAGGAAAAAGTGAGGGAAAGGTTGGTAGGACACGGCTCTCAAATTAAACTTGAAATCTGATGAAAATAGGGCATGTTCACATGGAAAAATGTGAAAAATAGGTACGAAAAGGTCTCGAAAACCCGCAAAAATTAATAACGGATGAACCGTGCATCAGAAGGACACGGTGTAAAAAGAAAAAATGTCACGAAAAATGGGTAGGGCAGGGTTGGCATATTAGATAAGTAATAAAGACGCATTCACATGAAAAACCGTCCAATTTATGGGAATTGCTTCAAAATATAATAACGTTAGAACCATCTGTCGGAACAAAGGTTGGTAAAAAGGAAAACTGGGCAGTTTGAAGGGACAAATAGGACTGTAAGGTTGGATGTGAGTGAATGTAGGGTGTATTCACATGGAAATATCGTAAAATAAAGAATAAAGGCAAACGATCAGCTCCGAGGATAGGGTGAAATATAACGGATGAGTGGGGAAGTGACCCCATTAGAGCATAGAATTTGAATTTCCATATTTGGAGGTGGATAGATGTATTTCCATGATGATATGAAAAAGTGATGCGTAGGGACGCATCCCCATACTTAAGACCTTAACAGGAAGGATAAACCAAACAACAAGGACCTAGTACCACACATCAGACCACCCACAAACGTCCCCACACTTAAGACATAACCGTCGTTGAGAAACAGTTGTAGGGTTATAAAAACTTGGCCTATATTGCCGAGGAGTAATGTCGACTATCGAGGTTGTGTCTTGTGTCATTGTCGGCTGCACGAGATACCAAGGTGTCTTCACAGCACACGTCCTTCATGAAAGGGACTACGGGGAAGCACCCAGGGATGTAGTTGGTTGAAGAAATTGCAAGAAATTCGTCAATGACGAGGGATATGGCACTCAACTCACGATCACTCAAATGGAACGAAAGAATAGTCACTCACCCCATTACTAACATCACTCGAGGTAATATTGATGGAAACCCAGATCTCACACCTAGTTTAGGAATCAACAAGGGGATGGTGCAGAGGGAGTATGCTAGGGTGCAGAATTGATGGTGCATCAAAGCGTTGAACCTTGTCTGGCATAGGTGCAAGCAAGAATGCCAAGGGAGCCTTGCAGTGCAGTGTACAAAACAGAGTGACGTGTCCTGTGCTGATGGCAGAGATCCATCCCGTGGGCACATAGAGAAATAGAAATGTACCTGAATTCAATGGTCGTAACGTCCCTCAATCCTGATCTCTCAATACTTGATTGAAGAAACACCAGTCACACTTAGCCCACCCTCTGTCTCACTCTCTGTTGAAAGATATATAGGGCAGCCGATTCTTAAAACCCATTGATGTAATCCTCACTGTCACTTGTGCAGAGGTTGTATGCCTTGTGCGCTTTTGATGGTGCAATTGTGCATCCCGCTTGTACCGGCATACAGTGCAAGAAGGAATGCCAGGGAGCCTTATGGTGCAGTGGACAGAAACAAATTGTGCATTGTGCATTGAGAGACCCATCTCATGCATGCAATGCTCTGTCCACACATCTCACCTCTCATTTGATTTGAAGGGAAAGACTGGTCACTCACCCCACCCTCTGTCTCACGCTCACTGATAGAGACAGGAGGCAACCCATACTCACATCCCTATCCTGTTAGGATGAAAGATCACATCACTCAAGGGGTTGGTGATAAAGATCATGTCAGCTATTGTCATCAAGATCTTGAAGACGAGGCGTACCCAGGGAGGCAACCAACAAGTCTCGTACTTCAATGATTTGTAAGAAAGGTTGTTTGTTAAGAAGGGAAGACGGACTCATATTGCAGATACAGTGCACCAAGGGAGGTGGCTTCAAATTACTTGCTGGAAAGGTACTACCGGTGAGTCAGCTACCTTGAACTATGGGGCGTTACCACCTTTTCCACAGTCAGCTTCCCGTCCAAGGGTGTTTCCACCTTTTCATGAAACGAGGCCTGCTATGACAGGGAATTTCTTCCTTTTCTCCCATAACATTGTTTTTTTTTTCTTTTATATTTTTTTTTATGTTTCTTTTTTTTCGTGAAGAAAGAGAATGGTAGAAATACCTGTAAAATATTACATGGTGCAGCGAATAGAATCTGAGAAAGAGATAGAGAGTACACAATAGATAAGAGGAGAATCAGTAAATTCTTTAGCTCCAAACAACTGATACAAAGATGGCTCTGTCCACTCGTGCGCTTCCACTGTGTGAAGCTTAGATGGCGATCTAGACAGAAGATAGGTGAAGAGCTTAAGGCTAGCTAGAACAACTCCTCTAACTGGGTGAAAGATGAATGATCGATGGGTGTGAAGGGGTTTAGCTTTTATAGCCTGCGAAGGCCGTGATGTTGGCCTGACCGACCTACCATATAAGCCTCCACTAGTCGGCCAGGGAATATTCCAATGAATATTTCCTTTACCCCGCAACTCCCTTTTAACTCCCTTACCCCGCAACTCGATGCAATGCGCTTGGAGTTGCTACTAGCTTAACCACTCCATCTAACCCAAAGATTAGACCCACAATGGTCACCTTTTTGCCATCCAGTCACATAGACCTCATCTAATATACAAAGTTAGGACTCAACCAATGTCCGGGCTCACTTTTGGCTTCTCCTCATAATGGGGGCCTTACAACTTTGAGCACCATGGATCATTGGTAGCACCTAATGAGGGTGGGGCATTGATCATATCTAACAATACCATGTGTCAGGACCAACCTCTGGACCATTGTTGGATTAGACGAGAAGAGAACAAGGTAGGGTTGAGAGGTATCTGTGAGGGGCTAGCAGAACGAGACCGCCTCATGAGGAGAATCATAAGGACTATCAGAAGCACAAAGGGAAGGATAGTGCGACACCCAAAAGGGGGAGGGTAGGTCGACTATGATTGTCAAGATCCCCAGGGAGGGAAGTACTTCTTCAGACGATAGCCATTGTTCAGGAAAGGATCATCAGAGGCATCATTTGTCTGCACCTGAACAAAGCCATTAGAATTGATATCAAGTACCTTGTATGGGACCATCCACCATTGTTGAAGCTTGCCAGGAAACTTACCAAATCTCAAATCATAGGCTAGGACAAGATCTCCTTCTTTGAACTCCTTGTGCTTGATAAAACTGTCATGATAGGCCTTGCGTCGCACTTGAGTGGTTTCCATACACTGTAGAGCCATCTGTCGTATCTCATCCAAGCATTCGAAGTGTAAAAGGCAACGTTGCAGTGACTCATCATCTCCCAAGTGTTCTTTAACTGCCACTCGCAAATAGGGCGATTCCAATTCAACAGGGAAGATGGCTTTTGTACCATAACACTAGCTGAAAAGGGGTCTGTCTTGTAGCTGTCTTATGGGAGGTTTTGTATGCCTAGAGCGCCTCTGTAAGTCGATTGTCCTAGTCATGATGATGTGTGGAAATCATTCTTGTCAGGATCAAGCAGAGGATGCAATTGATGACTTCAACTTGGCCATTGGCTCTGGGGTAATAGGGAGTGGACTTGTGATGGCGGATCTTATATAGCTCCGTCAGCTCCTTCATAATTTTGTTAAGGAAATGAGTATCTTTGTCACTTACCAGCTCGAGGGGACTGCCAAAATGAGTGATAATATTGTCGTACATGAACAGGGCTACGCTGTTACCATCGTCCCACTTAAGTGCTTTAGCTTCACACCATTTTGTAACATAATACGTACATACTAAGATATATCTGTTCTGCTTCCGTCTGCTGGGTGGATCATTTGGGACCCACAAAATCAATCCCTCACTTCTCGAACGACTTTAGGGGAAGAATAGGTTGCAGTGGCATGGCACTTGTTTTGGTGGGTCTCCCCATTCGCTAACAAGCATCACATCTCTTGCAGTAGTCATATGCATCCTTGTGGAGGGTCAGCCACTAGTATCCTGCTAACAGAGCCTTCCTGGCTGTTGCTTCTACTGCAAAGTGTCCACCACATGCTCATGGCATGCTTTCAATACTATGCCGATTTCATCCCCTGCAACACATCTTCGCAATACTTCATCTTTGCCTCTCTTATACAATGCGCCGCCTAGCAAAGTGTAGGGGGTTGATTCTAACAAAAGCTTCTTCTTCTCACAACTTGAGATGCCACGAGGATACCATTGAGTTGCCAAGAGGTTGGCTATGTCTGCATACCAAGGAGTAACTGTTTCAACTAGAAACAAGGAAGCATCAGGAAGGTCTGGATCATCCTGTTCCTCTTCTGCAGTTTGAGGGATCTGTGATAGATGATTGGCTAGGACATGGGAATGGCCAGGCTTAGTGACCACTTCAAAATTGAATTCCTAGAATAGGAGCAACCATCTCATCACTCGTCCTTTAATATCTGCTTTGTTCATCAGGAAGGACAAGGCTTCATGATCCACGTAGAACTTAAAATGCATTGATAATAAATAGTGTTGAAACTTCTCCAGTGCAAACACCATTGCCAAGCACTCAAGCTCTGTCACTGTATAGTTCCATTCCCTATCACTGACCTTCCAGCTTGCATAATATATTGGTTGATCCAATTTAGAGGGGTCCTTTTGACATAGGATAGCACCTAGCCCTTCAACTCAAACATCTGTGTGCACATGAAACTCCTTCGTCCAACCAAGAAGCTGTAAGATAGGTGCTTTGATAAGGCAGTGTTTTAGGGTATTAAAGGATTCTTCATAGTCATGAGTCCAAAGGAAATCCACATCTTTCCTTAGGAGCTTGTGCAGAGGGGTTGCCTTCATTGCAAAATGTATAATAAATCTTCTCTAGTAGCCCACATGGCCAAGAAATCCTCTCAATTGCTTGAGGTTTGTTGGTGCTACCAAGGCGGCAATCTTCTCAATCTTTGTCGCGTCTATTACAATCCCTTGTGCAGAGACAATATGGCCTAGAAGAACTCCTGATGAGACGCCAAATGCACATTTGTTGGGATTGAGAGAAATTCCATACTCTCGGCATCTGTCAAAACATTGCTCTAGGTGTTCCCAATGCTCACGGATTAAACTATAGACACAGAAGTCATCAAGATACACCTCAATGAAATCGTTCAAATGATTTTGGAAGACAGTCATCATTGCTCATTGAAAGGTGGCAGGAGCATTACTATAGAGCCCAAATGGTATCACTCTATAGGCATAGGTCCCCCATTCTGTGGTGAACGTTATTTTGGATTGGTCCTCTTCTGCAATTTGAACTTGGTTATATCCACTGAATCCATCAGAGAGGGAATAGAGCTCATGGCCTGCCACTGTGTCCAATAGTTGGTCTCTAAAAGGGATAGGGAAATGATCCTTCTTTGTCTTTGAATTGAGCTTTCGAAAGTCTACACATATTTGAAGTTTCCCGTTCTTCTTGGGTACTACCACAATGGGTGAAACCCATTCAGTGTTAGCCACGTCATAAATGAACTCTACTTCAAGAAGTTTTAATAATTCATCCTTCACTAGAGCAAAATAATTAGGATTCATACGTCTTTGTCTTTGCCTTACAAGTTTGGCATCAGGCTCTAGGTCAATGTGATGCTGGCATACTATGGGATCAATCCCCTTTAGGTCTTTATATGACCAAGCAAACACGTCTAAGTTCTCTTCGAGTAGGTCTCGCAGGACCACTAGTTCTTCTTCTAAAATATTGAGACCCGCTTTCAGGTGACATTCAGTACCATCAGTATCCAAGAATGTTACTTGTCTTTCACCTTCCACTTCGTGGATAAATGTCCTACGGATTGCTTCTGGATAGAGGTCTGACTCTTTCAAGGAAGTAGTGTCCTCGTCTGATGTTCCACTAGAACCAATGTCCTCCTTCTGAACAGATGAATCATTTGTCTATTGAAATTGCTGGAAGGGTTTCAGAGCTTTGTTTGCTTTTGTGTGAGTGGTGATTTCTTTTGTACTGAGGGATTCATCTTCAGAGGATGCGTCTAGGAATGTCACATAGCACGGACCTTCTAGAAGCCGAGGCTTTGATAGCTTTGGCTTCTGTTGGCAGAGGGCATTATCATCATCTTTTCTCCAGACTGAACGGTTAGGGTGTCAGGAGCCACTGGTGAACTTAACTTTTATGCCTTTAATCCATTGCTTATATAGATTTTGCATACTTTGTGGTCCATTGGTCAACCCAAATGGAATCATGGTCATTCCCTCCAACACCCTGAGATCTTTGGCCTCTGAGGTCTCTATAGGGACTTCAACAAGATCATTCACTAATAGAGGAAATTCTTCATATGCACTTTCATATCCTACTTCATTTTCTTCCTCATCATTTTCATTCTCTTCCTCTGGAGGCTCTCTCTCTGCTTCTATAGAGTTCTGTAGGAGAAGAACATATCTTTTGCCTCTGCGTCTGCTTCTGTTTCTGCTTCTGCTTCTGTCTATGGTTGTGTCTCTACATTCTCCCATGGACAAGACCTTTGCTTCCCTTGGTATTTAACTTACAGTGTCCACTGTTAGAGACCATGCCTTTGTTTTCTTAGGAAAGATCTGTTTAACAGCCTCTTCGTCTCCTGATGTACCATTTGTTACCTCGTTGGAGGAGTCAGTTATGACTTCGATAGATATGGATCCATTGCCTTTTTGCGATCCATAAAACTTCAACAGTACTTTGTTGGGTCCTCTACCTGGGTTTAGGGTTCCTTTAAACCAATCCGTCCTGGCTCTTGCTTCAAAAAACCAAGGTCTTCCCAACAACATAGGGTATGAGGTCCCATAAGAATTTGGTTTGACCAGCAAATATGTCAGCCAATAGTCTCTTCCTGCAAGGGTTGTTTTTATGTATGGGATGATACCCAATGGTTTAATTCTACTTTGATGTGCCAATCTGATAAGCCACTGTGTAGGTTGAATTCCTTGCAACCCCAAGTCCTTCATTATCACATCCGTCATTATGTTTACTGATGAGCCTCCATCAATCAATGCATCTAAAATAAAGCATCCTTATATCCATACACTAATCTCTGGGGTTCCAAGATCTAGGAAATCATTAGCCACATCTACTTCCTTTACAGCCTCTGGGCCTTATTAGTATTGGTCGCTATTGAATGAGCTATCTGTAATCCAAACCTTCTTGTCAAGATGCTTTTGAATTTCTTTCAGTAGCTAGGAGACAACATCCGAAATGTTAAGTTAGGTTTAAAGGTGTCTAGGTCTTTGAACAAGTCATATTCTTGATAGGATCCACAGGCTTCTCCGGCCTACTAGGGAATGGGGCTACACCCATTTTCATCTTTCCTTTTTCTTCTAGCAATGGTAGCATCGGCATTTCCTGTGTTTCTGGAGGTTCTTCTGCATCGTCTATCTCTTGGACCTCTGGTCCTATTTCTGGGACTCTCTCTGTGACTCTGTGGCATGCAGTGCTCTGTACTGCACTGTTCTATCTTGTACAGCTCTGTCCCTCTGTTGATAGGTTGAACTTCATAGTCTTGGCAGGAGAATTATTTTCATTCTGAACAATTGGTTCCTTCTTCTTAGCATGTGTGACACCGAAAACTTCCAACTCTACCAAATTGGAGGCAGGCTCTTGTACCTTTTGTTGGCTATCAGTGCCATTGGCCTTTACAGGGGCTAGACTCGGACAGTCCTTTGCAATGTGGCCCTCTCCTTTGCATTGGTTGTACAAGGGCTTGTAACCCACAGATCATCTAGGGTTTGGAAAATTCGGGGAGATATGACCCTTTTCTCCACACCTGTAACATTCCACCTCTGATCTCTGACCACTACCAGACTGTTGTCCTCTGTAACTTTGAGAGGAAAACCTCCTTGGACCAAAATTAGGATCAAATTCCCTAGGCTTTGGTCCAATATCCAGTGTTGTCATTTTGGATTCTAGCAAGTTGAATCTGGCATTTTATATTTCTATCTTTGTTCGTGCATCTCTTTCAGAGAGAAAATATCCTCTGTATGGTTCTTCCGCAAATAGTAGGAACATAAGGATCTAGGAATGGTTGGTTTTCGGGTACATTCAATGGCCAAATATCCAGCTTGATGACACTTTCTGCACCATGTATTAGAGCACATCACATCTCTCCCAACTCCCGTAGGAGTGGATATATTGGCCATATTCACCTTCAGCATCTGTAGCTACTCTGTAATCACATCCATAAGCTCTTTCATGATACTTGCAACTGAGTTGGATAAGTAGTCCTTCAGATTCTCACCTCCTAAAGTACTTGTAGTAGGGTTTTGTGAAGCTTCTGTAATTACTGCATACATGCGTTGGGTTGATCTAGAGGATCCTCTATTGTGGCTCTGATTCAGAGCTCCTATTGAGACTTGGGATTGCTGATTCCAATTGGTAGGGTTCCAATGTTTTTGAGTTGCAATTGGAGGAGCTGTTTGAGACCACTCTTGTTGTGGTTGAACCATCATTTTAGACACTCTCATCTGTGGTGACAACAGTGGATTGAGTGCATTATACTACGGCACTATTTGCATTTGGGATAGGGGTAGGGAACTGTCCCTCGGACTGCATTTGGTGGGTATATCATTCCTGGCATGGGAGGAGGTAAGACTCCTCTTCTTGGAGTCATTGACAGCCTTGCTTCAACTTCATCATACAATCTTGCACCTTCCATTGCAGCTTGCAGATTGACTAGTCTTCTCAATTCCATGAACTTGCGAACTTCTGGTTGTAGGTCTCTAAGGAACACTCCTTTTTGGATACCTTTGTCCAAATGATGGTTAGTCCATCTCTTCAGGATGGATTCCATTCACAAGACATAAGCTTCTACTCTTTCTCCAGAGAACTGACTTAGGTGCATGAACTTTTCTTGCATCCGCTCTTCAAAACCTTCACGCCTGAATTTAGTTAGGAAGGCCAACTTTAGGTCGTCCCATGTGCCAAAAGTTCTTGCTTCTTGTCTCTCATACCACTGAAACGCCGCACCCTTGAAAGTGGTGGGGAATAGAAATTTGTTGCATATGAAGTTGGGCAACCAATCAATGATGTCAAATACTAGGATTGAGATAGACAAAACCACACAATTTGGGGGGGGGGGGGGGGGGGGGCAAAGCTACTTGTCTTGGCTCTAGCATAAGATGCAAGGTATAAATGAGGCATATAGTGGGAATGTATGGTGCTATATTGAGATGATGATGATGTATTGATAGTATATGTGGGAGTTTGGGTAGTGGCAAAATGCCATATCTTTCTTTGAAAAAGTTATCTCTCATCTCCCTTTCCCTATTAAAGGTCCAAACTAGGTCTCTTTATTTTTATCTAGTTATTTCTTGGTGAACACGTGTATGTAGTGGGGGTGCCATGGGTAGCAGCCAATGCTCTAATACCAATTGGAGAATCTAAAGGGGTTCCAAACATAGATATCTATGATGAGAAAGAATATAGGAGATAATTTTCTTCATGTGGGAGTATTCTTATCTAAGCTTACAAAATGTACATATTTCATAGGGCTTACATCATAGGGGAGATCAACATGCTTTCATCATAAGTGACCTCACTAGAAAACTCATCTATCAATTCCTTTTGCAAAAATGAAAACAGAATATAGTTCTTGTTCAAATGTACCAAAAAGAGCACAATGCCAAAAAGTAAGGGACAATTTTAAAAAAATTCAACTAGGGAATTTGATTGAGTGAAAACCAACTAAGCCTCTAAGTTGATTAGCTTAAACGGATATGATTTTGAATATCTAACCTAGCTACCATGATAGCTTAAATGGAAAATGAAAGAGAAAGTGACTATATTTTTCATTTAGAAAGTCTACCTTAGGAATCATAAATTGGGAGTATGAAAATCATTGTTCCTTTTCAAATATGATCTCCTAATATGAAAATGGATGTCCTATAATAACAATATAGAATCATAGTTATGGCAATCGAGAAATGAAAATAGTGATGGTTTATATTTTTTGGTATTCTACTCAAATGGAATTAGAAAAGATTCATTTCCTTTGTTGCATATGTCTTTTATTCATGAGAATCTCCTGAGGGCATCCTGAACATTTTTCGAAAATGGCTTATAGGGTTAAGAAAGGACATCTTTTTATTTGGCAATAACACTTCTCTTGTTGATAAGAATTTAAGAAGTAAAGGATAAAGCATTTCTAGTTTTATGATGGAACTAAAAGAGATTAATGCCCATCATGACAAATAACTTCCCTCTCCCCCTTTTTCTCTCTAGAATAATGGAGCATTAACTCCCTCTCCCTATCAAATTTAAAAATCTCTCTCTCTCTCTCTCTCTCTCTCTCTCTCTCTCTCTCTCTCTCCATGCCATATTCTAAATCATGATGCCCCTCAACATGATGCATACACCTACACTCATGAGATCACTATTACTCAATGCCATTACATGTGGGTCACTCAACTTGAGATTCCTCAATCACTCCGCATGAGTAATCTCCTTGCATCAAGTAGCCTACACCATTGCTTGTGGGTTTCCTATAATCATTTCACATTTCCAAATCTTCATCTACATCAAAGTAACATCAATGCCCTATAAAGCTATTGTCAAGAATGCAATTATTCAAGCTTCACAAGCAAACCAAGCGATTGGATGGACTTTAACAAATACAACAAGGAATCAATGGCATGTGATCCAGCTACTTTTTCTTGTGGGTCTATTCATCTACAAAAGAAATTTTCAGTGGCTTGTATATTATGTCTCTTTAGTTTAGATGCAAAAGAACTTGATTGTGTTAAGGGCAAGCCCTAAATATGAGATGATTGTTTATCATGAGACAAATAGTGAACCTTTACTTGAAAATTTGGGTAGACTTTTGAGGGATTATGCCCATACTTGTTGGCTACTATAGAGGGCAAAAATAAACACTTGGGGGGCTACCAACCACCATGGCTTATCCAAAATAGCTAGTAGATCTAATTGACATTGACGTACATGGCATTGGCATCTCATTCAATTTGATTTCAAATCTTGGCTTGTGATTAGTGAGGGTTCATCAAGCTTTAAAGCTTTAATATTTAGAGAGGATTTAGAAGCTTTGTGTAAAAGATTTTGAAAAAAACACACTTGACATCTTTGAGTGCCCTCAAGTGTTAGTTCTAGACTGCTAGTTCACACTCTCCTCCGGATTGTGTAGGCTACCAGGCTACCTTGACTCCTAAGCACTATGCAAGTTATAGCATTGCCCATTTTGTTTCTTTGAGAGAGTTCAAACTTACACAATGCTAGTGCTTGAGTAATCTCCATTTCCAAATTGGTTTAGAAAGTCCATCTTTAAATATTTTGATATCTAAGAGATGTCTTGGAGTCTTTTGCCAATCTTTTGATGTCTAAGAGACTTTAAGTTCTTTTTGGTTTTAAAGGATCCCATTAACATGTCAAGACTAATCTTGGTTTCTTGTATTGAGCTCATCTTTTCTAAGATATTTAGAGAAGGGGAGATGTAGCATGTTTTGGAAACTAGAACACACAAGCTTTGTGAACTAATCACATGACATAGTCTCAGACTAGGTTTTGAAAATTATAACCCAAAAGATTTGTGAACCAATCACATGAATGGTTGAACTAGTTTGAGTGTACTACTACATGAAAGAAGGCATGCTAGAATGCTAGAGGTACATTGATGAGGTATCAACAAAATCAAGAAATCTTGAAACACACAAGCACCTTTGGAGCTTTTCAATATTGAATAGGAATGGATTAATGAGTGCTTCACCTTTTGATCAATTGAATGTAGATAGCATTGCTTGTTAAAATCTCTCTCTAATCATCTTAAGTCTTAATAGTTTAAATTTTATTGCCTCATATAGTGCTTTGTTTTCTCCAAACACATGCATGTAGATTTGATAACTCATGAGATAGATTTATGTTCTAAGCAATATGATTTAGTTACACAATAAACAATGCCTTGCTTTATAAGCAAGAAAATTTAGTACATGAATAAACAATGTTTGAATTTTTTATTTGTATTATGTTTTAAATGTAAACTTGAGAAGGCTTACATTAAACATAGAGATTTGGAATTCTAATACTAATGAAAATGAGATTCAACCCAGTAGCATTTTCTTAACATGTCTAAAACGAGTTCATGCATACAAAAAAAAAAGACCAATCAATGATTGTGATGACCTCTTTTGAAATGATTGAGAGTAGTCAAATCAAAAGCTACAAAAAGATTGAGAGCACACCAATGAGAATCTACAAAAAGTAGTGCATGCCTCCATTACATTTTGGCATGCCCTCTAGTGCATAATTGAAAAGTTTCAGAAGATACCTCATTCTCTAGACAAGAACACTCTAAACTAGGCACAACATTATTGATATGCCATATTTAAAGACATACCATATTGGGACATCTCTAGACATTATCACTTTGCGACTTTGAGACATTAAAAAGGGCATTCTTGGCAAGGGATATGAGAAGCTCTACCCATAATTTCTTGATGCATGCAATAAAGATAAATAAAGAAGTTTTGATATAGGCCTAGTTAAACTAGTGATAATAGTTTACATACTTAGAAGAAAACGTTCCAAATGATCAAGGTTTATCATGTTGGATATTATCTACTGTCCTCCCATCATAACAAAGCTCCACTCAAGGTTTCCAAGACTCTAAAGATATCTCTCACCTAGCTTTTTAGTTTGGTAGGCAAGAAAAACAACATTTTTCTCATGATAGAGATGTGAGTAGGAATATACTTGATGTTGTGCATACAAATATTTGGGAGCCTACACAAAACATATCTCTTGGTGGTAGCAAATATTTTGTCACATTTATTGTTGACTGTTTAAGAAAGCTGTGGATATGTATAAGATAGTAATGATGCATCTACTAATCATTAGGGATTTGATGGAGATTCGTATGATTCATAGAGTTTGGATAATGAGCTTTCTTCAGTCAAAACACCAAGTGTACAAAGAGAACATAGTAATGTAAAGGTTCCACTCTGTGATCCAGTGGTACGTAGGTAAGACCAAGGTCAGATACCCTACTAAAAGATTGGTTTTGAAGGTTATTTAGCTCACCATTATGCTTACCTAGTAAAGGTAGTTGAGAATGTTGATCCCACTTCTTTGAGGATGATATTGTTCATGCTCATTTCGATTCAACAATGGATGAGAAGATGGTTGTATTAGAAGCAAATAAAATTTGGGATCTAGTATCATTTTCTAAGGGCAAGAAAGTTATTTTCTATAGGTTGGTGTACAAAATTAAGCATAATGTAGATGGTTCTATTAGTAGGTATAATGTTAGGCTAGTTGCAAAAGGCTATGCTCAAATATATGGCATAGATTATGAAAAGACATTCAATCCAAGTGCTAGGATGGCAATGGCTAGATGTGTGATTGCTTTGGAAGCAATCAAAAGTTCGCGTTTGTAGAAAATGGATGTCAAAAATCTTTCTTATATAGTGAATGGCAAGAAGAGGTGCATATGAAGCAGCTAGCAGGTTATGAGGATTTAGACTACTCCATGTATGTGTGCAAGTTAATGAAGGTACTCCATGGGCTGAATTGCATACCTAAAGCATGGTCTAACAAGATTAGAGAGTATCTTGTCAACATTGACTTTAGGTTTTTTATGTTGATTACTAACTTTATGAGAGAAAGGGATATGCAGATTTGGTCATCGTAGTCATCTATGTGGATGATTTGATTATTACAGGTGACAGTCACAATGGGATTGCTGAAGTTAAGAAGTTTTTGAAGAAGAAGTTTGAGATGAAGAATTTCGGTGAGCTAAGGTATTATCTTTGTATTGAGGTGATCAAATGTGATGATGGTATATTGTTGTCCCAAAGAGAGTATGGCTTGGATATGTTGTCCAAGTATGGTATGATAACATGTAAGCCTCTTTCAGTGCCATTGGAACAAAATGTGAAGTTGAGTGTTGATATTGGAGATGAGATAGAAGACCGTACTATGTTTAGAATAAAATTAGGGAGTTTGATTTACATGACTATCACAAGGTAGACTTGAGTTATGCTATTGGCCTTTTCCATCAATTTATGCAGATGCCTAGAAAGCCCCATTTGGATGCAATTAGATGCATATTGAGTTATGTGAATTCCATTTTGTGATATGGAATTTTTTATGAGGTAGTTAAGGATATACAAGTATTTGGATACATAGATAAATATTGGATTAGTGACATATCTAACAGAAGACCTAGCAACAAATTCATATTTTCCCTAAGTGGTAGTGTAGTAGTTACATGGAGTAGCAAAAAGCAATCTACATCTACTTTATCCAATACAGAGGTGTTTTTATGGCAGCATATGAGGTGGTATGATTGCAAGAGTTATTAGGTGATTTGGATGTGCAAGGAGATTGTCTAGTTGTCATTCATTATGACAACATGAGAGCAGCATATAGTTAGCTAGGAACCTAGTATTCTATGCTAGGACAAAACACATTGAGGTGCATTATCACTTTGTGGGAGAGAAGGTACCTGGAGAAGAGATAGACTTGGTATATGTTAGAACACAAACTTAGGTAGCTAAAATTTTCACAAAGGCATTAGGTGCAGAGAAGCTTCAAAAGTTTCAAAGCTTACTTGGAGTTGCAGAGATATAGTTGAGCTTGAGGGGAAGTGTTGAGATGACAAACTTAACACATGCAAACATTAATGATGGACTGCTTGGTTAGATGGATCCACACATCTATACTTAGAACATCCATGGTCATTATGATCCTCACAGTTATAGCATCTATCAATTAGTATAGTTAGTTGTCCCCTATGTGACTTAATAGACCATTTTCATTTACGTTATATCTTATCCATACTTATATTGTATTGTGTTTAGAAAAGAAGAAGAAGAAATCAGCAAGAAAATATATTCGGCCTCCATCTCTCTTCTTGTGTTCTTGAGTGAGCTTACTCTTGTGTGTATGGTGTGTGTTTAATGCAACAACTGAAGAAAGTCCCCCACCAACCAATTTGTGACAAACATCAGGTCAATGGAAAGTGGAAGAAGGAAGGATGTAAAGTTAAGAGGAGAGGGACGAGTAAGAGCTAACTAAGAAAGAGTCCAATAGAGACAAATTGAGTGCACGAGAAGACCACATCATTTCTTCCCTGATCCTTTTATAGATTTTGGTCCTTATGTTGTTATAAAGTCCTTTTTCCATAACTTTGGCTAATATGCCACCTTCTATTACTACATCATTGTCATCAGAATTGATGGATTCTTTTAGCAGTCATCCCATGAATGTTATTTTGGGTCACCAATCATACCATCCTATCGCGGATAGTTGTGACATATTTTCTTGCAGTAAAGAATCCAATAAGAGAAAATCCTTTACATAATGGAGGGATATGGTACTATCTCCTACATGCTGGCCAATATATGGGCTTCCAATTCTACTTATATAAGAGCATGCCAATGTGAGGGTTCATTTAAGGCCAACACATCATGAAGTTGATGGTGTCTGCTTTCCATCCATCATGTATTAGGAGATCCATTCTTATTCTTTATCTTCCAAGCTAAGGACTATGTAGAAAGCGGTGCTAGCATAGAGATTTTCAAGTGTGTAGAAGAAACATTGGTTGGGTGGAAAAAAATCATCAAATTGTTCTTTGAGCATGTGTTGGGATAGGTTAGGGATCTTGAGTGAGGCCATGAATGGGGAAATGTAGGAGACTAATGAGATATAAAGTGGACGGACATGTCACATGCCTAGGGGGTGGTGTTAGAGGAGTGAGTGAGTATTGTGGTGGAGACACTTTAGTTATTTGGGGCATTAGAGCTCTCGTTAGTGTGAGGTATGAGAAGATTAAGTCAAAAGATATGTTGGGGTGTCATGGGGTGTAGGGAGAGTACAACATGTTGTGGAGTGGATAGAGAATGGTCAAAGTGATATGAGATTCTACCATATGGATGGCTAGTGGATGGCAATAGAGAGGCTATTGCTATAGAGTATCAGCTTGAGCTACCGAAAATTGGTTGTCGATGCCCACAAGTGTTCCTGTCTCCTTTGAAAACTAGTGCAAACCCTAGTATATCTTTACATGGTATTATAGTTGATGCTTTTCTAAAGAGCATCTTACAATGATTGTGGAGGTTAGTCTTTGTGTGAGACTCACATGTGACTCATAATGTCTCAGCTCTTTGGACCCTATGATGCCCTACCAAGCTTCTCCATCATTGGAGGCACTAAGAAGCCATTATGGTCTCAAGGAGGAGGTAGACACACCTTCATCTTTACCATCTTCTTCTTCTCATTTTGATAATCTTACAGATGAAGAGTTTGAGGAGTGCTTACACATCATGTAAAGTTTGGTTGATACTCATGCAATGAGTGCTACTACTCCAGTTGAACAGTTGGTGAGATCGGCCATCCCCTAATCTTGGAGGGATTATGACATTTTCCACATCTAAAAATCCATCTTTTTTATCTCTGCCAAGCCTTGTATCAAGTTTCTATAACGCTTTTGAGTCATATGATCCAAGATCCTCTTCTGTTTCTTCTTTTGGTATGCAAGATCCAACTAATTTCTAGTATGTTAACTTTAATAGAGGAGGATCTCAAAGAAAATACCCTTCATCAGGTATATCTCTACCATTTGTTTCATTTCAACAAGTAAGCCACACTTCTCAACTCCCTCTCATCCGACCAGTATCTTCTTCATACTATAATCTACTCACATCTTCATTCCAAAATCTCAGATTACATTCCATTTCCATGCAAAGCAACACTAGGGGTTGGATCTTCCATCTTCACTACTGTTAACACCTTTTCATTCTTCCTCCCACCATCTACCTACCCTCCATTCCCTCCACCAGGGGATGATTTGAAAGTCAAATCGGCCGAACATCGGCGATTACTTTACCAAGTTTGCTACTAATCACTTCTCAAAGTTAGACAATGATTAGGTCCTGTTCTTCTTGAACAAGTTTTCCAATAAATACTTCCATTTTATCCATCACATTATCTCACTACCTAGATTACCAACCTGTTATACAAGTTTGAGTGTCAATTCTTGCTTTAGGCAAGATTGCATGATCAAGTCCACAAGAAGTCCTCCACACCCATCCATTCAAAGGGGTGAGGGTTGGTTGCCTCTTCTTCAAGAGGGACAACCAATAGTAGCAAGAACTTGGAGGATGGAAATCAAGCCAAAACAATGGTGACACTACTTCCTTTAACAAAAACAAAGAAACACGATCCCTTTGGTAGAAATTTCCTAAGAAAAATAGGTTTTGTATACACTTCTTGAGGTTGGGTCATATCGACAAGGAGTGTCGTACACTTAGGCCCCCAAGGTCTTCCTCCTAGAAAATCACAATAGACTACTTCCATTGCCTCCACTCAAGCTAGCTAGTCTAGTGGGGCTATGCCTCTCACTGCTATGTCATCTTCTCCATTTGCCCTAGCAACTATTGGATATGTGGTACACTGATAGCCTCAGCAATCTATCTCCTTCACTACTCTTGAAGGGTTGGTTGATTGGGGTCTACTATTCACTCACCTATTGTACTTGATGCATCCATTCCTAGGATATCCAGTGCACCTTCTACTACGACTACTTCCCCACCTCGTCCTAAGCAATGGTGGCCACACACTTATCCTTTCTCTTTTTAGACATTCATTGCATACTAAGATTTGCTTTATTTTGTTTTTCATTTTGTTATTTGGAGCATCTCACTGTTCATATCTGTACTTGCAAATTTTGATCTCTTTTACAGGGTCTTATATTTCAATATAGGGCTAATATACTAGCTTGTATCAATCCTTTTTGAGTAGGGGGAATAAGACGCATGCCATTTCTTTCATGTTTCCATCTACTTGGAGTTTTTCTCTTCTACTAGCATGGAGGCTTTCCCTCCTGCAAAAGATCATACATCATCTCTCTTTGTGCTATCATGGTAGTGACTTCTATCTTTACACTTTTAGTGGGGATGCCTTTTCATTTTCATCCACATGGTTCTCGGCACCACATGAAGAGTGACATCCTCATGCTTCCCTTCCTTCTTCGGCATTGTCATCCAAGTTATGAGGGGGTTTCTACCCTTCTTGGTATTCTACAAATTTTGTCACTTGTCCTTGACATTGGACTTTCCCCTCTATTGTACATTTCCTTATGCATTGCATGATTTCATCATCTTTGTACTAGGGTGCTTGGGCAAGTGAACAATTTTTCTACAAGGGACACAGTCCAATTGGCACCTACTACATGATCATTCTTCAATTGCATGATCATTATGATTCCATATGCTTTTTTGGGTCTTGGTAGGCCACTAGGTAGCCAATGAGCACCTTTTGTCTAATACAGTATGCTCTCTAGGATGACTACTTGGACTTCCTTAGTATGATAACCATCACCACTGTAGTCTTTGTAGGCTGCTATGCAAGTGATGTGCACCCTTTGTCTGATGCTTGTAATATTTCCGCGTACCCCGTACCGCAAATATTAACTTCCCGCACGCCGTGTAAACCCTGTGCAAGAGTATTCCCTACTTCGTGATTATTGGTAACCTAATCCACACCATGCACGCTCAAAAATGAGGCCTCCACGTCGAGAATTAAAGGCCGGGGTTGAAGACCGTATAGCCGCAAGGAAACAACCGCTTGGGAAGGGCAATTGGATAAATTCAAGGTAAATTTTTTTATTATTATCCCTTCCCCCAGCCGATGCATGGCTGGAGGAGAGGGAGTGTGGGGGGGAATGGCCAAGGAAGAGTGAGGTCGGGCTGCATGAGGGGGAGTCCTCCACGTGTGTGGAGGCCCTCTTCCCCACCCCCCCCCCCCCCCCCAAGGCTTATATAAACACCCCCTAGCTAGAGGGTGCTAGGAGGGTGCTGGACGAGCTGGAGGGAAGTGCCGGTCATGCTGGAGCTGGTCGCATGCTCGAGAAGGTCGCCGACGCCGCCGAGCTGCAGTCCGCCCTGTCCGCCAGCCGCCATAGCTGCCGCCCAGCCCGCTGGCCGCCATAGACGCCGCCAGGCCACCTCTGTCCGACGCCGGACGCTGGAATTCGACTCCTTTCTCCCCCCCCCCTCGACGTCACAGCTGAAGCTCAGAAGCTTCTTAGAAGCTTCTAAGGAGGGGGCTTCCTTAAGGCCCCTTCCCACCATATTCCCCAAAAGACCCATTCATACCCCTTCCCGGAAATTGAAGAGGAGAGGGTGAAGGCCGTAAAGAATCCCACAAGACCCTTCGAAAAAGGCTTTCGCAAAAAGGACTTTAAAGCCGCAAGCCATCCAAGAATCAACTCCGTGCCAACACGGGGTTTTCCCTAAAGATCTCCTAAAGCCCTTTTCGGCAAGCGCCATTCCGCAAAGGAATCTTCCGCATACGAGGAAAAGGCCAAAGGTCGGGAGGTTGCATTCTGAGGCAAGTAAATCCGTAGACCACAAAGGCAAATCATAAGCCGACTCTACACCTACGATGGCCCCAAAAAGGACACAAGATGCGACTGCGGGAGGTTCATCTCCGAGTATACAAGTGGATATCTCCCCGACCCCTCAAGTCCAGGTTCTTTCGAGTTATTTTCGCATAAAGAAATGATTAGGCGCGCTTAGTTCATAAGGGAGATTGCATCTTTACGCTTAATTGTAATGCATGTGGAAATTGGAAAAAAAAAAATACATTTGGTAAAGCATCTCTTGAAACATTAGGCATGATTGAAATATGTCATGAATTTGAACGAGTTATCCACCTTAGAAGACTAGTTGCATGTAGCTTCTTTGGTACATTATCAAAGTAATGAGTCTAAACTTAGGGCAAAGAAATGGAATTTATAAGTGCATTCTCTTTCGTCCTAGACATGGTAGGAATAAGCGTGTGCCGCATGTTAGGCAACATCCTCCTCGTAATGATTTCATGAGGCAAGGTTAGCACCATAAGATACTATCCGAAAGGAAATAATAGAGTACAGAAATGATCTTATGGACTTGCAAATAGCATGTAAAATGGAATGAATTAACACTAGCTTTAGTTTGGTATAAACTTCGTCAACTACATTGTAGCTAGGAGAATGTTGCGTACTGCATAGTCATCATGCGAAAACGTCATTCATCAGAAGCCGCATTTAGGAAAGGTTGCATGGTTCGTCAAAGCATAAGATTCGAAAGTATAGACTACAAGGTTGTAGGCATGATTAATAGGTCTTAGGAAAAGTTAGTATCCAGATTATCATGTATTTTTGCTACACCAAGGAAAGATAAAAATTATTGTGAACCATGTGATGCGTAGAAGCAATAAATCGCATGTTTACGCATATTGGTGTAGTTGTAACTATTGTTCTCCATTAGATTTAGCTTATTACCCTAGGAAAGGTTCATCCTTGTCGTAAGACAAGTATATCGAGTTGTCTAAGTAACCTAAAACACAAGGGATTCATATGGGCATGGCTCAGTCGATATGATAGGTATCCCAAGTATTAACTAGGGTTTAGTGCAATAAGAATTCGACCTAGTTTTACACTTGTTGCCAAGTCTAAACCCGCAAACCCAAAGATCTTACATACGTTCACGAAATATCGAATCAATTGGATGTTCATGCATAAAATGATCTAAGGTTTTATCCTAAGGATCATTCGTTCTAATGATGAAACTCCGACGGAGTTGCAAATTTCTAGGACCATGGGCCAACATAATTAGGAATGGGTTGGAGGATACCCTAAAACCCTGCCACTCGACTGGAGGTAAATTCCGTGACCGGAAAACGCTAAGCAATTGGGTAGAATGATTCCGTGGAATAGATGCAATACATGTGCAAAAAGCTGCAACTTTGTATAGACTTGAGATTTGCCCACAAGAGAGTTTTATCATCTCTCGAAATGAGGTTGGCAAGTTACTGAAAGAATTTAACTTACAAGAGGATGGGTAATCATCCTGTTACTCACTTTTCTTGGGGGATAATTGCCAAGGAAAAGGAAAGGTTAGGTGTTTGCCTTGAAGCAAATGACCAGACAATAAACTAAAGCGACATGGTCGCTGGATCCTGCCACAACAAAACCTAAAGCATTGGTAGGGTATGACCCCAACCCAAGAATGATAGGAATCTTGCCAAGTTGCAATTGATTTCGGATCGAATGCGGGTTGCATTCGGAGAAAAGGAGTCACTCCTTAACAGTTTGCCAGCTAAACGATCACTGGAAATTGATTGTGCTTGTAACAGTTTAAAAAGCACTGTTTGCATTGTTTGCTCAATGAACTAAAGGATGAGAATATATCTAAATACTTCAGGTTGAAGGCCTGAAGGGAGAGGCAGCTTCAGTTACCCCCGACTGCCTGCCTGACCCTAACCAAGGGGATTGTTAGCCGCGCCGGGAACGTGGACCGAACCCGCCGCGAGAGGTCTCTCCGTTGAGTTCTACTTGGAGCAGGAGGACGCTTGGGTGCCAGGGGGGGCTCTGGCTGTAAATCCATCGCCTTCCGGGCCCTGCACAAGAGACTAACGTGACTCGGGATTGGATCTCGAGGCCCGCATACTAGTCTACGGGCGGAAGCTTGGATTAGTGATGCCTGGTGGATTACTGGATAGCCTTCGGGCGGATTATGAATACGCCTACGGGCAGGAACTCCTTGTATTTCAAAGATAAAAGGATAAAATGATAACAAAGAAGTTGTTTGACATTGTTTTCTTTATGTCCTGTGATAAGATTACGTGAAGGAACCAGTGCTTAACAGGGTTAATCAAGGAAGCTGTTTGTTATATGTCAAATTAATGTGGTAGGTAATTACATAACTAAAACAAACCGAGGAAAGTGCGGAGGACGGACCATGGGTCTGTCCTATGGATGGGTGGTCCCGGTTAGCCGGGAACTTTTCTCAAAGACTTCGACGAACAGAAGGAAGATCAACATCACCGAAACAAGTAATGAGAACGATGACTTGGAATTACCGATTACCCGATTCACGCTGTTTTAGGGGAACGGAATGGGACTATGCCTTTTGGCAGAGAGGTCGAGCCTTGCATCCCTCTCGTTTCCCATTCTCCTTGAACCAAGTGCCGCATGAATCCGCTTCAGACCAGGCGTTTCTACGTAAAGTAGATCGATCAGGTCTGACGCTAGTCGCTGTTAGTAAGTGACCAAACAATTCCGGTCGATCCTAAGTGGGAAACGGCTAGGACACTTCCGTTACGTGGCAGACGCGGAAAGTCCTAGATTGCAAAACCCGCAACATTCCATGGGAGTGCCGGGTGGAGTTTTCTAGACAACCTTTCCGATGGACTGCTAAGACGTGTCCTAGAGGATTCTAGTCGACACGTTACAGTTGGTATCAGAGCAAACCAACAAAGGACTTGTTTTTAGGAAATTTTAATAAGAAGAAGTAAAGCAAATGTTGTGTCCCAAACATTTTCTTACTTTGATTACTATCTTCCAGAATTATGAAGCATGGAACAGGTTCTTAGTATTCCGAGTCATGTTTATGACCACGATGCATTCCACGGATTATCGACAAAGGGTTGAGATGATGAACATCCTAGACCGCATTTACAATCCATCACCTGTGTGCATGGAACAGAGATGGATGGGTGTTTTAGGGATCTATTACATAACTGCCTATCGACCTGCGTACCTTCAAATTAACTTGAAGAGAATCAAGTGGATGGAGGATTTGAAGATCATAAAGCTGTTCATCTTTGTTGAGGCTCACGCAAACGTGACCCTACAGGTCGGAGGTCGAAGGGTTAACCAGAATAAGTATGTGTACGGGGAAGTGATTCAAAGAATCCCTGCCGACCGAATCAAGGTTTTAGGGCGTCATGTGAAGAAGGGATATCAAAGGAAAAGATACCCTAATCTTCCAATGAACTATCGATTCCTGAAAAGCGATGACCCCAATCCGTATTACTACTCAGTCCCTGTAGCTGAATGCAACAATATCTTATTCTCCTCAAATTAATGTATCAACTTGTTTCCATCACCCCAAGAAATAATTGTACCTCGAAAGGGCTATGTTGATATGAATGGAATAAAACTTTTTTTTCCGATTGTCTTGACTATGAATATTGATAAAGAAGTAAAGTGATTTGGTCACTTGGCTAAAGGAATATGCGGACGTAATTTCTGAAGAGTTAACAAAACGTCCACTTCAAAGAGAAGTAGATCATGAGATCAAGTCAGTAATAGGAGCTGTGCCAATTGTGAAGAGAACCTATAGAATGTCCATTCCGGAAGCTATTGAGTTGAAGGAACAACTCAAGCAACTGTTAAACCAAGGCTACATCCGGCCTAGCAGTTCACCATGGGGAGCTCCAGTCCTATTCCAGGAAAAGAAAGATGGGACACTTCGACTATGTATTGATTACCGTGGGTTGAATCAATCAAACAGTCAAGAACAAGTACCCTATTCCTGGAATAGATGAGCTTCTTGATCGCCTTCAAGGTGCAAAGATCTTCTCCAAAATTGATCTCAGGTCAGGCTACTATCAAATCAGGATCAAGGATGAGGACATTCCAAAAACGGCCTTCAATACAAGATATGGGCACTTTGAATTCTTGGTTATGTCATTCGGCCTTACAAATGCACCTGCCACCTTCAATAGATTAATGCAGGATATTTTTAGACCATATCTTGATGACTTCGTGCTTGTCTTCTTCGACGACATTTTAGTCTATTCTAAACAGGAAGAAGATCATGAACCTCAGCTACGGATTGTTTTGGAGACAATGAGGTCTCATAAGTTGTATGCAAAAATGAAGAAGTGTGCATTCTTCAAACGTCAGATTGAATATCTAGGATTCATAGTATCATCAGAAGGAATATCAGTAGATCCAGCCAAAGTCAGAGATGTGCTTGAATGGCCAATACCAGTATCTGTCAAAGAGATACGTAGTTTTCTTGGCTTGACAGGATGGTATAGGATCTTTATCAAAAACTATGCTTTGATTGCAGCACCTCTTACCGACTTATTAAAGAAGCAGACTTCTATTACATGGTCTACTCCCGAACAAAATAGCTTCGACCAATTGAAGCAATGTTTGGTATCAGCACCTATTCTGAAACTTCCTGATCTCAATAAGGAATTCGAGGTAGTAACCGATGCCAGCATTCTTGCCTTGGGGTGTGTTCTTATGCAGGAAGGTCATCCAGTAGCGTATTCTTCAAGGAAATTGAAGAGTCACGAAAGGAATTATGCCACTCATGACCTGGAGTTACTAGCTGTCATCCATGCTCTAAAGCTTTGGAGACACTACCTGTTGGGCAACAAGTTCACTCTAGTAACAGATCATAAGAGCCTCAAATGGATTTTTACCCAAAACGAGCTCAACATGAGGCAACGCCGATGGATTGAAGTATTGGAGGAATATGATTTTGAAATCAAGTATCGACCAGGGAAAAAGAATGTAGTTGCCGATGCACTCAGTCGCAAGGCATTCCTAAACTCCCTAATCTTGCAGAATCCATCAACGGCCAGATCTCTGGCTACAAAGGTATCTATGCCAAGCAACCCTATACTCGAATTAGCTAGAGAGGAAGCATGCCATGACTTAGCCTACCAAGCAAGGATAAAAGAAATATCTACCAAGGATCAGAATTTGAAGTTACAGGCCAAGTATCATGAATTTTCTATTGACAATGGACTTATTTACTATAGAACAAGGCTATGTATACCAGCAAGCCAGTCACTTAAGCAGAAGATATTGTGGGAAGCTCATGACTCCCCTTTCGTAGGACATCCCGGCTATGCAAAAACTCTTAATGCAGTCAGGAAGAGCTATCGTTGGGAGAGGCTCAAAGGTGACGTCCTCAAATATGTCACCGAATGTTTGTCTTGCCAACGTATGAAGGCTGAACATGTCATGATGCCAGGGAAATTACAACCACTTGACATTCCCCAAATGAAATGGGAATTCATCAGTATGGATTTTGTGGTGGGCTTACCCCAAGTCCAAGGAGGATACAACTCCATTATGGTTGTAGTTGACATGCTTACTAAGGTTGCACACCTGATTCCAGTAAAGACAAACTATAAAGCCTCCGATATTACAAGAGTGTTTATCAAAGAAATATTCAAGCTACATGGGTTACCTAGAAGGATCATTAGCGATCGAGATTCTCTTTTCACTTCTCACTTCTGGAGAGCTATCTTTGAAGCTATTGGAACCCAACTCTGTTTTAGCACTGCCTACCATCCCCAAACGGATGGACAAACAGAGCGAGTAAATCAAATCATTGAGGATATGCTTAGGGCTTACTGCTGTCGAGAGCCGAAGAGGTGGATTCAATACTTGCCGTTAGTAGAATTTGCTTACAATGCTTCTTACCAGCAGAGCATTCAAATGACGCCTTTCCAGGCATTGTATGGTCATGATTGTCGAAGTCCCCTAAATTTTTCTGATCCTACCCTAAGGGTGGAAGCTTCAAGACAAATGTTGGAGGACATGGATGACCAAATAAGGTCAATAAGACAAGACATACAAGCAGCCAAAGATAGACAAAAGGCATATGCGGATTTGAAGCGCCAAGAGAGGGTCTTCGGAGAAGGAGACATGGTCTTCATTCGTGTACGGCCGAAAAAGAGTTCTTTATCTCTAGGTAAATGCAAGAAGCTAAGTCCAAGGTATTGTGGACCATATAAAATCCTCAAATGCCTAGGACCCAATGCTTATAAATTGCAACTTCCTGATAACCTAAAGGTTCACAATGTGTTCCATGTTAGTCTCTTAAAAAAATATGTACCCAACCCAAATCATGTACTTGATGACCAACAAATTGTAATGCCTAGTCAAGGAGTCCTTGAACTAAGACCGGAAAAGATTTTAGATGTTAGGGAGAGACAGTTGAGATCTAGAACCTTGAGAGAATACCTCGTCCAGTGGAAAGATTATCCTGAAGAGGATGCTACCTGGATGGATGAAAGCTCTCTCAATCTTCAATATCCCCAGTTTATCTCGAGATGAGGACATCTCGATTCTTCTAAGGGGGAGAGAATGTAATATTTCCGCGTACCTCGTACCGCAAATATTAACTTCCCGCATGCCGTGTAAACCCTGTGCAAGAGTATTCCCTACTTCGTGATTATTGGTAACCTAATCCACACCATGCACGCTCAAAAATGAGACCTCCACGTCGAGAATTAAAGGCCGGGGTTGAAGACCGTATAGCCGCGAGGAAACAACCGCTTGGGAAGGGCAATTGGATAAATTCAAGGCAAATTTTTTTATTATTATCCCTTCCCCCAGCCGATGCATGGCTGGAGGAGAGGGAGTGTGGGGGGGAATGGCCAAGGAAGAGTGAGGTCGGGCTGCATGAGGGGGAGTCCTCCACATGTGTGGAGGCCCTCTTCCCCACCCCCCCCCCCCAAGGCCTATATAAACACCCCCTAGCTAGAGGGTGCTACGAGGGTGCTGGACGAGCTGGAGGGAAGTGCCGGTCGTGCTGGAGCTGGTCGCATGCTGGAGAAGGTCGTTGACGCCGCCGAGCTGCAGTCCGCCCAGTCCGCCAGCCGCCATAGCTGCCGCCCAGCCCGCTGGCCGCCATAGACGCCGCCAGGCCACCTCTGTCTGACGCCGGACGCTGGAATTCGACTCCTTTCTCCCCCCCCCTCGACGTCACAGCTGAAGCTCAGAAGCTTCTTAGAAGCTTCTTTAGAAGCTTCTAAGGAGGGGGCTTCCTTAAGGCCCCTTCCCACCATATTCCCCAAAAGACCCATTCATACCCCTTTCGGGAAATTGAAGAGGAGAGGGTGAAGGCCGTAAAGACTCCCACAAGACCCTTCGAAAAAGGCTTTCGCAAAAAGGACTTTAAAGCCGCAAGCCATCCAAGAATCAACTCCGTGCCAACACGGGGTTTTCCCTAAAGATCTCCTAAAGCCCTTTTCGGCAAGCGCCATTCCGCAAAGGAATCTTCCGCATACGAGGAAAAGGCCAAAGGTCGGGAGGTTGCATTCCGAGGCAAGTAAATCCATAGACCACAAAGGCAAATCAGAAGCCGACTCTACACCTACGATGGCCCCAAAAAGGACACAAGATGCGACTGCGGGAGGTTCATCTCCGAGTATACAAGTGGATATCTCCCCGACCCCTCAAGTCCAGGTTCTTTCGAGTTATTTTCGCATAAAGAAATGATTAGGCGCGCTTAGTTCATAAGGGAGATTGCATCTTTACGCTTAATTGTAATGCATGTGGAAATTGGAAAAAAAAAAACATTTGGTAAAGCATCTCTTGAAACATTAGGCATGATTGAAATATGTCATGAATTTGAACGAGTTATCCACCTTAGAAGACTAGTTGCATGTAGCTTCTTTGGTACATTATCAAAGTAATGAGTCTAAACTTAGGGCAAAGAAATGGAATTTATAAGTGCATTCTCTTTCGTCCTAGACATTGTAGGAATAAGCGTGTGCCGCATGTTAGGCAACATCCTCCTCGTAATGATTTCATGAGGCAAGGTTAGCACCATAAGATACTATCCGAAAGGAAATAATAGAGTACAGAAATGATCTTATGGACTTGCAAATAGCATGTAAAATGGAATGAATTAACACTAGCTTTAGTTTGGTATAAACTTCGTCAACTACATTGTAGCTAGGAGAATGTTGCGTACTGCATAGTCATCATGCGAAAACGTCATTCATCAGAAGCCGCATTTAGGAAAGGTTGCATGGTTCGTCAAAGCATAAGATTCGAAAGTATAGACTACAAGGTTGTAGGCATGATTAATAGGTCTTAGGAAAAGTTAGTATCCAGATTATCATGTATTTTTGCTACACCAAGGAAAGATAAAAATTATTGTGAACCATGTGATGCGTAGAAGCAATAAATCGCATGTTTACGCGTATTGGTGTAGTTGTAACTATTGTTCTCCATTAGATTTAGCTTATTACCCTAGGAAAGGTTCATCCTTGTCGTAAGACAAGTATATCGAGTTGTCTAAGTAACCTAAAACACAAGGGATTCATATGGGCATGGCTCAGCCGATATGGTAGGTATCCCAAGTATTAACTAGGGTTTAGTGCAATAAGAATTCGACCTAGTTTTACACTTGTTGCCAAGTCTAAACCCGCAAACCCAAAGATCTTACATACGTTCACGAAATATCGAATCAATTGGATGTTCATGCATAAAATGATCTAAGGTTTTATCCTAAGGATCATTCGTTCTAATGATGAAACTCCGACGGAGTTGCAAATTTCTAGGACCATGGGCCAACATAATTAGGAATGGGTTGGAGGATACCCTAAAACCCTGCCACTCGGCTGGAGGTAAATTCCGTGACCGGAAAACGCTAAGCAATTGGGTAGAATGATTCCGTGGAATAGATGCAATACATGTGCAAAAAGCTGCAACTTTGTATAGACTTGAGATTTGCCCACAAGAGAGTTTTATCATCTCTCGAAATGAGGTTGGCAAGTTACTGAAAGAATTTAACTTACAAGAGGATGGGTAATCATCCTGTTACTCACTTTTCTTGGGGGATAACTGCCAAGGAAAAGGAAAGGTTAGGTGTTTGCCTTGAAGCAAATGACCAGACAATAAACTAAAGCGACATGGTCGCTGGATCCTGCCACAACAAAACCTAAAGCATTGGTAGGGTATGACCCCAACCCAAGAATGATAGGAATCTTGCCAAGTTGCAATTGATTCCGGATCGAATGCGGGTTGCATTCGGAGAAAAGGAGTCACTCCTTAACAGTTTGCCAGCTAAACGATCACTGGAAATTGATTGTGCTTGTAACAGTTTAAAAAGCACTGTTTGCATTGTTTGCTCAATGAACTAAAGGATGAGAATATATCTAAATACTTCAGGTTGAAGGCCTGAAGGGAGAGGCAGCTTCAGTTACCCCCGACTGCCTGCCTGACCCTAACCAAGGGGATTGTTAGCCGCGCCGGGAACGTGGACCGAACCCGCCGCGAGAGGTCTCTCCGTTGAGTTCTACTTGGAGCAGGAGGACGCTTGGGTGCCAGGGGGGGCTCTGGCTGTAAATCCCTCGCCTTCCGGGCCCTGCACAAGAGACTAACGTGACTCGGGATTGGATCTCGAGGCCCGCATACTAGTCTACGGGCGGAAGCTTGGATTAGTGATCCCTGGTGGATTACTGGATAGCCTTCGGGCGGATTATGAATACGCCTACGGGCGGGAACTCCTTGTATTTCAAAGATAAAAGGATAAAATGATAACAAAGAAGTTGTTTGACATTGTTTTCTTTATGTCCTGTGATAAGATTACGTGAAGGAACCAGTGCTTAACAGGGTTAATCAAGGAAGCTGTTTGTTATATGTCAAATTAATGTGGTAGGTAATTACATAACTAAAACAAACCGAGGAAAGTGCGGAGGACGGACCATGGGTCTGTCCTATGGATGGGTGGTCCCGGTTAGCCGGGAACTTTTCTCAAAGACTTCGACGAACAGAAGGAAGATCAACATCACCGAAACAAGTAATGAGAATGATGACTTGGAATTACCGATTACCCGATTCACGCTGTTTTAGGGGAACGGAATGGGACTATGCCTTTTGGCAGAGAGGTCGAGCCTTGCATCCCTCTCGTTTCCCATTCTCCTTGAACCAAGTGCCGCATGAATCCGCTTCAGACCAGGCGTTTCTACGTAAAGTAGATCGATCAGGTCTGACGCTAGTCGCTGTTAGTAAATGACCAAACAATTCCGGTCGATCCTAAGTGGGAAACGGCCAGGACACTTCCGTTACGTGGCAGACGCGGAAAGTCCTAGATTGCAAAACCCGCAACATTCCATGGGAGTGCCGGGTGGAGTTTTCTAGACAACCTTTCCGATGGACTGCTAAGACGTGTCCTAGAGGATTCTAGTGGACACGTTACAGATGCCCTAGTTGCTTTTGGGTGGCATGCCTCAAGGTAAACATTGCAAGTCTTCCCTTTTAGGCTTGGTTTTGAGATTGAGAGGGGGTGTTGAGCTAGAACACACTTTAGAGCAACTGATTAGCATTTTTTAATGGCCCCAAAATATGCTTAATTAATGAAAAATGTAAAATTGATGCACAATTTGGGAGAGTTTCAGTGGTCTCCCAAAACCCTACTTTTTTGGGACACCCTTCAACATATGCAAATAGGCATGCTACCCACCATTTAGTCTCATCCTTTGGTACAAGTTTCTCACTCTAGTACACACATATTGAAATCTCCCATCAAGAACCCCCTTCGGCCGAGTGACATGGAGCCCTGCAAAGTGGACCAAAGAGTTACAAATAGAAGGAGTGAATGTAAGTTTATTTCATTTGATGTTTGTGTAACCCTTATCATGATGTCTTTTCACTAACTTATAACATTTATTCTTATAGTGTAGAGACTATCCTGAATCATATGTTTGGTGGATAAGGGAGAGATGCATCGAGCTGATTCTAGACAAAGCAATCACACCGTATGATCCTGACTCCCCTCTTCCTCCCAAAACTTCAATGGCAAAGGGCACAAGCAAGGGAAAGGTCAAGGGAAAGGGTAAAGTCAATGGCAATGGTAAAGACAAGGGCAAGGGAAAAGGCAATGGGACCACTGCTGCAGAGTCTAAGAAAAAAGGAATGCCAGTGCTCTCTCCTCTTAAATTTGATCCATCCCCTCTTAAACCCCAAGAAAGGAGACTACCTGTAAAGGTCAAATTTTTTCAACAATCAAAGAAAGGCCCTGTGAGAAAAAATATCTTTGAAGAAATCGATAAAGAATGAAAATAGCAAACATAAGCATACACGAGCCATTTTATTTTGGCTTTGTACATTTTTATGCAATTTTTGTACCTCATTGTGTAATGAAAATTTTCACTTGTAAATCGAATGTAATGTACATTTTATACACGAGCCTTATTATTTTGGCCTTGTACATTTTTATGCAATTTTTGTACCTCATTGTGTAATGAAAATTTTCACTTGTAAATCGGATTCAATGTACATTTTATTTATGCACATTCGAAAGGCGACTTGCTTCACGATAGCTTATGAAGTTCCCATTAAAAAATATCTTAAGGACAGTCTATTAAGATAAATTCCTGCCAAGTTTTCATTCTTAAGGCCCCAAACTCACAATTGTGGGAGACAAACAACTCGTACAAAAGAAAGAGCGCTCGGCTCTTTTACCAATTGTTACACCATTCACTTTGAACTTATATCTAGGGGATGTATTGTCTAGCAATTCCAAGGTATCCCTCACATCTTTCAGACTCCAATTGGAAGTAACACTCACCTTCTTTACTTCTTCATGCGGAAAAACGTGCACCACAAGTTTATATGGTGTGTTCTCTGTATCAGAATCCAAGGGAACCCAAATACCCAATCTTAGTTTGTATCGCCTGTAATCAAAGGCCAAAGCAAGATTTTGGCGAGGGATACTGTAAGCCAAAGCCAAGGATTGAGGGCATGCACTGCACCTCAAGATATCACCTTTATGATCGCACTCTCTAGATTTCCAATGCGTCCCTATAGTGTTGTCCAAATCCTCTTCCGAAAAGTTTCTACTTAACCAGGATACCTTCGTTCTTTGTAAATTTGCTGTTTTGAAGCAAGCCATGAAGATATGGAGGGGTACAAACCATGATAAACGTATTCTTCTTGAGATCCTTCCAGCTGTCATGGACTTTTTAATATCCTGAGATATTTTGAATTTGAAACTCTGCACTGTTACCTTGTCAGGAATCTCCCAATTTAGAGATGAAAAACTTGGCAATGGCAAATCTTCGATATTCCCATACCTATCCGCTTTAGAGGGAACCACATACTGTGCATAATATATAAAAACCTTGCATTCACTATAAAAAGACACAGTTTGATCGGCATAAATAATGTCTGCCAATACCTTATGAATGGCATGGAAAGTCCCACTTAGGCTTTCCACAGGTTGCCATTCAATACTTGTTGACGAAAAGATATCTACAATGACGAACCGTTTGTTAGA
The DNA here is from genome assembly GCF_053477565.2 of Lygodium microphyllum. Taxonomy (NCBI): domain Eukaryota; kingdom Viridiplantae; phylum Streptophyta; class Polypodiopsida; order Schizaeales; family Lygodiaceae; genus Lygodium; species Lygodium microphyllum. Next base: position 33,015,376 of record NC_141156.1, on the reverse strand, counting down.
ACTTGCATAAATGGAAAAGAATTATATACGTTATTCAACTTATAACTTACAATGTGTTTGTTGGGGAACACGTTCGTTTGGAGGCAAGTGCATATCCTTGGCCATGTAAACATGTTGCACCTTGACAAACCAGCCTTCGGGCATAATTTTGAAGGCAATGATACGCCCCTTCCAGTGATGTTTTATATCTTCTCGTTTTCTTCTTTTCACCTTATGGGAGCCCTTGCAAGATGGCAGCATGGTAACCCAATCGTTTACAGCAAAGGTTTTGGGCTCAAAATTTCCATCTACTCCCTGGCTATAGACTATGCAAGAGTGTATTAAACGAGAAGGGCGCCTGGAGGAAGCCATGAAAAGAATGAAAGCGCAGAGAAAGAAGCTCAAAGAGGGGTGAATGAACTAAAAAGTAGCGCCAAGAACCCAAATGAGTATGTATTGGGCGCCAAAAACAATATTGAAAGATCTCCCGACTTTCAAAAAACTCATTATTAATTTCATCACATCTCTGTCATGTATTTTGTCAGATTTGTAAGTAAATAACGTCTTTGGGACTCCAAAACATGTCAGACTTTAGGGGTTTTGGCTAAAAAAGAAGAGAGAATCACGAAATGGACTCCACTATCTCTAAAAAAGAGGAGACAAGAATACCATATTCTTGCACACGTGGCGAACTCTCTTTGGCCCTTTCCTTAATCCCGTGATTAACAAAAGTGCATTTTTTGAAGCGTTTTTGGCCCTAATGATTTGCACATCTAACTTCACGTCTATAAGTGTGTTTACGTAAACTTAGACGCCCATATACACTCGAAAATAGACTCAAATGTCAAAATTCAAAAGATACTTGAATCATTTCTTTTCAAACTGTGCCTTTCCTTTCCTGCGTCTTTTGCGCGTTCTGAAGCTCGAGTTTAGCCGACATGCAGTCTCTTCATTCCTCACCTCCTCATGACTCACCTCTTCTTTCACTTCAAAGAGACAAGAGGGCAAAAAGGAAAGCCAAGGAGAGGAAGAAAGAGAGAACAAGAGAGAGGAGAACAAGAGGAAGAAGAAGCAAAGGGAGGAGACAACAAGCAGCAAGCAAGCATCAAGGGAGAGTAACTCACCAAGAAGAGGAAGAAGGAGAAGGAAGAAGCGCCACCACCCGCCACACCAAACACCCAAGGTGAGTCCTCTCTCTCTCTCTCTCTCTCTCTCTCTCTCTCTTTATATTAGGATCTATGATTGCATTTTGTATTGCACAAATAAATCATGAATGGCAGTTATCGAGCTGAAATCAGTCGACTGAGCATGTTTGCCAGCACGTCTACATTTCAGTACAGACGCAGGGATAGATGCGAAGCTATATTTGCTGCCATTACATCTGCGGTCGCGTCTCAGAGCACGTGTATTCTGCCTCAGAGACACGAGAATACACGCGCTCTGCAAAGAAGAAGCTTTGACTTCAGAGTCGCGTCTCTAGGCGCGTGTATCCTGCATGTGAGATGCGAGAATACACGCACCCTGCCTAGAAGCTTTGACTTCAGAGTCGCATCTCCAGGCGCGTGTATTCTGCACATTCGTGCTTGACCGTGAACACCGCTGAGAGAATTCATAAAGATAATTTCCCTTGAAAGACAATTAATGTAGATGAGACTCCAATGCCCTCTGCAAATTCATAAAAGAGGTGAGTAGAAGGGTGAAAGCAAATGAACATAAATTCTCCTCTACAGAAAAAGAAAAATACCTTTCTACATAAGGGAAAAAGATGTGGTAATTTCTCACACTATCGAAGCTACGAAAAAATGGTGAAATATTAGAACCAGATTTTGCAAAAAGTCCCACAGAGAGAAGTGGATCAACAATGTATATGGTTCTTCGGATATCGAGAGTGAGAGAGGACACCAATGCCCTGCAGATAATAGCAAAAGCTATTCAATACCAATTTCATCCAAAATATAATTGAAAAGACTTAACTTATGCAACAAAAAACCTTACCTTATGCAACAAAATACCACGGAGTCAGATAGTTGGACATCCCTTTTTTCCAACATGGGCTTGTCCTCGGGAGATATACTAAGATATTCCTCCTCAGATTCCCCAGCAACATTCACAAGAATCTGCCCATACACTTTGCCCATCCTCTCGCTGTTGACGGGAGCAAGTGATGCGGCTTTCCTCTTGTAAACATCGTCTTCAGTTTCAAACACCTCCTGATTTTTTTCACTCAAGAAAGCCTCCTGCTGGGTGGCACCCCTTGTAGGGTAAAGGTGACTAACATCCTCAACATTTAGCTTTTTCTCTTTCCTGGACAATTTTGGGGGAACGTTAAGGATTTCAAAGGATTTTTTATCATTGGAAGGCAAGGGCCTCAGGACTTTGTCAAACCTATACCTCACTCTGCTAATGATGGTGAAATCTTTATTCATAAGGGTGATCCTATGAGCATGGGCGGCAGCAATGTAAGTGTCGTTCATGAAATCAATAACAAAATCTTCTGCGGCCTCTTACAGGGCAAGAATGGCTGAGAGTTGCCACTTCTTATTTAGACCAGAGACAGTTGCCACTTGAGACAATCTATCAGAGATCTCTTTAACCACCCTTATAAAAGCAGCTTTTGGAATGACATGTTGTGTAGCTCTCTGGGCTTTCCTGATCTCACTGAAACATCTTTGCATATAGAAGAACCTGGACTTCCTCTTTCTCTTTTGTGGCTTGGGGTGTTCAGTGGCTTCAGCAGATGTGGGCTCAGGTACCATTGTAGGGACTGAATCTTTCACAGGGTTAGCCTCATCCTTTGCTTCCTCAACTTCAGGTGAAGAAACATTTATGGAAGATGTAAGGACAACACCTGGTGTATGAGGGATTTCTGTTGTAAAATGCTCTAGAGCCTGTGATGGACCAGCTTCTTCTACCCCCTTAGATTCATCAAATTTTAACTTTCTTCTACCCCCACTGTCCTTCCCATCTAGATACACTCTTCTTGCAGTTTTCTTTGTCCTTGCCATCCAGAAAATGAAAAATAACAACCAGAAGGACAATAACTGAAAGACAAACTGGCGAGGAAAGTGACGAAATGAGCAATTCCGATACGGCGCGATATGAACAAAGCGAGCAGAATGGAACAACGCCCTCGCTCCGTATTGGAGATGAGAAGCCGATACGGCGTGATAGGGAGAAAACGAGCACACGGTTTGGACGCCCTCGCTCCGTATTGGAGATCAGAAGCCGATACGGCGCGATAAGGAGAAAACGAGCACACCGTTTGGACGCCCTCGCTCCGTATTGGAGATGAGAAGACGATACGGCGCGATAAGGAGAAAACGAGCACACCGTTTGGACGCCCTCGCTCCGTATTGGAGATGAGAAGACGATACAGCGCGATTAGGAGAAAACGAGCACACCGTTTGGACGCCCTCGCTCCGTATCGGCACACCTCTTTTTGCTAGCGAAAAAAGGACTTCTATCGCACCGTATCGGGAAGCAAGGCGGGAAGAGCTCGAGAGATGAAAAGTGTACACGTCGGACAAATGACCACTTATATACCCAGGTAAATCATGACACGTGTCAGACACGTGTCCGATACTGATTGTGCCACGTATCTTCATTTATGGTCCGTATGCTACGTGTCAAGTAATGACCGGTCCACTTGTTCGCCACGTGGTTTTCGGCCACGTGTTGCCCAACGGCTACTGCCACGTGTATGAGACTAACGGATACTGCCAGGTGGCATAATCCGCGCCTACATAAGGGTGTGTTTCTTATCTGTACGGTTTTTTTCGGTTTCTGACCTTTGTTTGTATTGCTGATACGGCGCGAGAGCGACTGTTGGTTTTCTTCGCTTTCCTCTCTTCGCTTCGTTTTGGAGGTTCTGTAGATCTAGTCTTCTTTCAGCGTTCCTGAAGCTCGTGTGACCACCTTTGTTGTGGCTCTAGCGCTTCTTACTGGGATCACCGATACGGCGCGAGGGGGCCTTTCCGTCTGAATCGTTTCTCTCTTATCGCGCCGTATCGTCAGAAGTTGGAAACATGTCTGAACCCATACAATCCAAGGTTTCTTCAGGAACTGGTAAAAGAAGAAGGCTTTCAAAAGGCTCAAGTGCATCAACATCTGATCAGCCTATGCATTCTTTTTCCTCTCCATCCTCTGCCACCAGTGTGAGAAAGCCAAGTACATCTCCAGGGAAGCGAACGCCAGTAGTGAGAGGTCAAGGAGTATCATAGCTCATTGATATCACTCCATCAGAGAGGCTACTTGATTTTATGCTTCAGAATGGAATGGATCTCTCATTCTATGGAGTTGTGAAAAATATTTTTAATCCTGATTGGGAACTTGACAAAGTTCTGAAATCTTGTGAAAAGTATATTGTGGAGGACTTTTTGGAGTTTGAAACTCTTGCAGGTCCTTCTGTTGAAGTTGGCACAATTGAATATGTCCATGTTCCCATTGGGTCAACAGGAAATGAAAAGGCAGCATTTACTAGAAAGTGCAGGGCCCACTCTCTGGAGAGGTTTCATTCAACAGACATATTTTACTGCACTCATTCCAAAAACTGCAAGATGATGAGAAAATCAGCTGCTTTTATTATATTCATCCTTGTCAAATACCCTATGAAAGATGAGGAGCAACAGTTGGAAGGAGTAAAGACTGCCAGCTTTTGCATGTTGGATGATCTGGCAGATGAAAGGGAAACAGAGGAGGTTGTAGATACAGATTTTGAGGCTTCCATTGCTGAGAATTTGGATGTTGCTCACTTCAAAGCTGAGACTATCATTGAGGAGAGCCAAGGAGATACAAACCCTCAACCTGATGAGAGTTCTCACCATATTGTTCCTTCCCTGCCATGTATACCTTTCAAGGACAAGGAGTACATTTTACTATCAGATATTCAAAAACTTTTTAATCTCAGGGAAGATTATTGTCTTGCAATTATTGCAGAGGCATCTGATGCTGCTAATGGGATAATTGACACAGAAAATGAATCAAAGGAAGAGATTCTGAAACTTGATAAAGAAACTCTAGATGATAAGTTTATTGATGCTGGTGAGGCATTCTCTCTTTGTTTTGAAAAGGCCAAAGAAGCTGAAAAAGAGTTGAGTATTACTGATGAGGACTTCGATCGCATTCAAAGCGAGCTCGACATTTCCAATTTTGGAAGAGAGGAGTCTGAATATGTTAAAGAATTGACTAACACCAATGAGACAGCATCATCAATTAATTTATGGAATCCGTTTAAATTGGAGTATGATGAAAATCAAGTGGTAAGATAATTTTGAATTTGCTTTTACACATTGGTAGGTTTACATTTCATGCTCATTCAGTATGGGTTTTATTTGCAGTTGGAGATTGCCGATACAGATAACTTCTTGGGGCGTGGCAAAGGATCGAGAGCTGCTAGTAACACCACCAAAGACATTGCACTCGGCCACTACTTGGCTAGGATTGACCCTGAATCCTTTTTTGTACTTCATAGTAGTTTCTCAGAGGACGCAGCATGGCCGATACTTTGTATTAAAGCTCTTACAAGGCTTCTAGGTTTCTCAGGATTACAATATAATGCCCACTAAATAATATTTTTGGAAAAGACTGCAGCAATTAGGATTTTTGGCTACGGTCCAGGTTACTCTGCTTCCAGAGCAGGATACTTTTTGGCGTTTTCATCCTACGCCTTAGCTGCAGACAGAACTGATGTAAAATCTATAGCTGGCTACAAGAGAAAAAAATTTCTACGTTATAGAGGAAAGATTCTTGAGGAGGAAGAGAATGTGAGAGTTTTGGAAAAATAGCTTTGTATATATTCTTTCTTATATATAAAAGTGCGATTGCTCATGTGTCATTGCCGTCTTTTATTTGCATTCTTTGAAGTTGTCGTCGAAAAAACCAGTTGAATAGCTCCTCCAAAGCATTGCTTTTTGTAACTCCTCCCCCATGCCTTGTGCTTCGAAAATAACTTGTGCGTGCTTGATAGTGGGATTTTTCCATGCCTTGGTTGCTATAAGTTGCTAAGGGGCCATGCTCCTCCACAAAGAAAGGTCCATGAATATGAAGAATATGCTGCAATACAAAGTAACACAAATTTTATACCAATTGAAAAACCTGTCAAAATAAGCCGATATTAAATAATTATTACTTTACCAGATAAAAAGTGATATCTTTTTCTCCCCATGCCTCTTTTATCGCCTGAACAAGCTTTGTGATTGATCTTTTGAACTCTTCCGCATATGTATATGTTGTCTTATGTTGCCTGAGGAGTTTCAGAAAAACATAAAGGTGTATCCAGACCTCCATTCTAAGAAACGCAAGCCTCGGCGTGCTTGCAACATTTGTTGTGATCTCACATAGCTCTCTCCAACACTCCCAAGCCGCATTCACCTGCTTTCCTGAATGGTTTCCTAAGAATCGTCTAGCTTTTGAGCCTCCCATAGAGACATCGGCCAAGATATCTCTTGTTTTTCCTGAAAGTATTGGATCCTTTCTCAAGTGAACTTGGCCCCCATGAAATCCCATTTTCGATAGCAATGCCTCGCATTTATCAATACACTCATCTGATAAAGATAATGGCTTAATGGAATATGCGTAGTCAAGATGCAACCTGAGAAGCTTATCGATTATTCTAATCTCTGCATGCAAAGTACAAATATGAACATTCTTAAGAGAGATGGAAAGAATGGGATCCCAGATGTCTTCTATGTTTTTAAATTTACTCAAATCTATAGAGTCTCTATTTGGGGCTCTTCTTACTGGTCGCAAGCTACTCCAATCTTTGGATCCAATACTTTCCATGCAATAAATGCAAGGATATTTTGCATTTGCACCATTACATATTCCAAGCATACATTTGATAGTTTTCAAATCAACACTCATATGCCATTCCACATTAAATTTACCAACCCCATCAACTACCAACATTTCGCCTTCACTTTGAGACTTAATGATATTTGGAATACCTGTATGGTTGAACAACCATTTCAACGTTTGATGATTTTCAATTGGTACCTGGGCTGCACCAATCCACCAAATCTCCATCTCGGATTGGATCTTATGCAATGGAGCTTTGCCCTCGCCATTGCCATGGTCCAATGCCATGTTCATGAGGCAAATGCTAATTCCTTCCATCTTTTGTCCCTTTTGAATCTGTGCTTCATCCAACTTCAAGGCAAACTTTAGAACACCATAACTTTCTTCTACTGTGATTTTATACATGTGAACCATTGCAATTTGCACATTTTTTAGATCAACCCATATATTGTTAAACTCATTGTAATAAAAAATTGCCTGTTTTTTTTTGTTTTTCATAGGACATAGACCTTTCGATGTGAAAGTAATCTCCAAAAACATGTGGAATCTTGCGATTCATGGAAATTCTTGCAGTGGAAACTGCAAGGGCTCGGGGCAATCCAAATATAGTTACCCTATTGCGTTTAAGATTTTTAAACCATAATCCAGAGATAGCACGGTAACCTTTTCGACTTATACCCACAGTATCGCATGTCTCTACGATTTCATTTGCTTTCACTGTGCCTTTTAAATCCTTCACTAACTCTCTCAGAGTTGGACCTCTCAAATCCACATTTTCTGGTGACTTAAGAATCCTCAAAATGTCTTTCTTATTCATGGTTTCCTTCAAAAGTTTGATTCTTTCCTCATTCTCTTGGATATTTATGCCTAATATGTTAGAGACATATTTCTTTGTAAGATTTAGTCTCCTTTTCTTTGCTCTCTCACACAAGCTGGTTATATTTTTTAACGGTCTCTTCCTCTCTCTAAATCCTACTGGAGTTTCTCTCAAGCGTATTAGCTTATTCTGCAATGAATTGTTAACATTTTTCAAAATATCAATCTGACTTGTCAACTCTAAAATTTTTGTTTGTGTAGTTTCTAGTAATTTTTTCATTTCGTGCACTTGAGCTATATATGTGTAAGATGCAGAGTATAACCTCATACAGTAGCCAAGCATTCCATTGTAACCTTCTCCAGCATATCTTATATAGTCATGGACATTCAAAAAAGGAGATGGTTTACCTGTAGAAGGATCCCTGGGATAGATATTTCCATCCACCCACAAATCTATATGCTTCATTCCTTGTGTTCGCAACCTGTTGGCTTCAATCTCATCTATCAATACTCGATGATGTATACTTCTCCAAGATGTGTAAGTCGGATCTAGCTGAATAGATAGCTTGTATTTACGTGTGCTTGCGCCTGTGTTATTTGAAGTAGTATTGCTAGACATTCTAGCAAATGAACCGAGCAAGAATCTCACAGTGATAGAAAGCAAGTGCAGCAAAAGGAATGGTAAAAGAGAATAGTGTATAGAAAGAAAACGGGGGAGCAAACAAATGCGAAGTTCGTATGAAAATCTCAAAAATACAAAATCTCTCGAGTTCCAAGACAATAAACGGCCGAAAAGGTGACCCCTGACCTGGATTAAAAGATGAGGGCAATTAATGGCCAACCTCTTCAATGAACCAAATATTCTCTCATTAATCACATCTGGACAACCAAATTTAGAGGTTTCATTCTTCCTAAACCTCAACTAATTAGCAACTTAATCACTTTCTTACAAGTGCCATTTTTGAAGCGTTTTTGGCCCTAATGAGACGCAGATTTAGACTCGTAGGTTAACGCAGATATAGATGCACATTTAGCTTTTATCATGAATTTTTGTTTTTAAGATAAGTTTTGATAGTAAGTTCTTATCATAAGTTTTTATGTACTTATGATAAGTTTTGTGTATTTAAAATTGAGATCTTAGAATAATTAATACTCCAGCTTGAAGTTTTTATGTAAACATATGAATGATAAATATTTTGATGTTGTTATGAATTAGGTTTAATCATGTGGTCGTCATCACCTAGTGCGGTGCATGCTGATGAGTCAACAAGCACATCCTCAAGTGAGGATGAAACATTACGTCTTCATAATCGAGATGCATGGCTATGATGAAAAATTAAATGCATGTGTGACCGTTGTCAAGGGTGTATTTTTCAAGCACGTCGAGTTGCAATGTCACACCTCAACATGTATGGAGAATGGGACCAAGAAAAATCACCGGTATTCATTGTTTTTTCTTAACACTAAGTTTGCTAGTCTATGTTACTCAATATATATCAACATACATGAAACTCCCTTTTGTGGTTGATCAGGATGCGGTGCCACATCCTTAGATGCTCCCTCCCGGGCGTCGAGAGGCTGCAAAACATCGACGCAAGGAGGCAAAGTCTTCAAGAAGAGTGGAGACTGACGACCATGATAGTAGCCCCCATGAAATGCCCCATCAAGTTGTAGAGGATGAGATTTTGGACAACATGGTACACCATCTATTTTTGCAACCGGTTCAGGGAGAAGGTCACTCTAGGAAGCCAGATGATCCACTATACGTAGCGTCATCTACTCTGTTGTATGGAGTTTGTACGTACTCCGTTCTTCGTGCGTCCCTCGAGATACTTAACTTGCAAACAATTTATGGATAAAGTAATGTAATTTTGAATGCGTTATTGAAGTAGGTATCAATTCAGTTTGGCTTATGAATCATAATATTAATTGTTCTATTTTGAAATCAGACACAAATATATGTTGGTGGTTTTTTGACTCACTTTTAAAAATATATGTAGGTTATTATCACAAATGCTTCCAAAAGGAAACAAATTGCCAACTAAGAGAGAGGAAGCAAGACATTACTTCATTACTTGACATCTCTGGGAGGCCTCGATTATGTCAAGATCCATGCATGTGTCAATGATTGTGTCTTATTTCGTGGGATTCATGAGTTCGCACGAGAGTGTCCTGTTTGTGGCGAATCAAGATACGAAGTCAAGATTAATTCAATGGATGTGCCTCGTAAGGTTTTGCGACATTTTCCGATTGTTCCACGTATTCAACTTATGTTCAAGTGTAAGTCTATTGGAAAACTCATGTCATGGCATGCTAGTCATCGTTCATGTGATGGAAAATGGAGGATCCCTGCAGACACACCAGCATGGCAACATATAGATAAGTTGTGGCCCGTTTTCAAAGAAAAGCCAATAAATTTGAGATTTGGTTTATGTATGGATGGAATCAATCCATTTGGCATCAAAAGCACATCATACAGTGTATGGCTAGTGGTATTGGTGAACTATAATATTCCTCCATCCATGGCAATTAAAAAGGGACGTGTAATGTTGTCCCTTTTGATTCCTGGAAAGCACAAGGTAAAAAACATGGACACTTACTTAGAGCCTTTGATTGAAGAGTTAGAAATGTTATGGGAAGGTATTGAGGTGCAAGATACAAGCGCATCTGCATCCTCTAGAGATTTCACATTGAAGGCCATGTTGTTGTGGACCATGCATGACTTTCCAGGATACGGAGAGTGTTCATGTACATGTATATAACTCTATATTTGAAATTCAAGACTTGAATCAATTGCATTTTATTAATTCACTTGTTTGTTCAGTTTTAACCACATCAGGATATCATTCATGTCCTATTTGCGGTCCCTCTCTAGTTTCCTCTAGGCTGGCACGTTTAAAGAAGGTTATCTACGACAATCATCATTGATTTCTTCCTATTGACCATCCCAAATATGTTCTCCCTACTAATGGAATGACTCCACAATCTCTAACCATTCGAGATTGGAAGGAGAGATGGATTAATGCCGACAGCCACCCTCCACTCGGCATGAGTCGGTAAGAAGTGCATTTCTCTCGATTGAATTTAAAGTATTTAGCATGATGAATTGTTTACATAATATATTGTTTGTTTGTTAGGTTCTCTATATTTTTTCGTCTTTCGTATTGGACTGAACTCAAGACCAATCACCTGTTGGACCCCATGCACATATTCAAAAATGTTGTATCTACATTATGGGATCACTTGATAGGGGCTCGTGATTCAGTCAATGTAAGGGAGGATTTATGTAACATTGGTCGCATGAGACAAGCCTGGCCATGCATTGGACCCAGAGGAAAGATTGAGCTACCCCATGCACCTTGGATGTTGTCAAAGAACGAGGAAAAAATAGTGAAGGAACAAATATGTAGCTTTCGAACACCCACAGGATGTATGAGATGTCTCAAGGGAGCCTTCATAAAGAAAAAGAAAAGAGGTGTGGAGCAACTATCTGGTTTGAAGTCCCACAATTGGCACAAAATGATTCAAGTAAGGGTATCTCTAACCATGAATATAGTAATTAGTGGAGTAACTATGTGTAAACTTTGGGGTATGATGACTTTTTCCTCAACTAATCATTTGATCTATGAATATTGTTTACATTCAATTTGTACTTCCTACTAGCATATCCCATTGTGTATCCAAAGATGTACGTGATATCATTTACAAGATGGGAGAGCTTGTGAGGTGTGTATACATTGTATTTTTTCATATTATATCTTTGAATTTCTACACAAAAATAAACAATTGTCAAATACATCCTGACAGATACGTGAGCTCGAAGGAAATTGATCCAAACACATTGCAAGATGCTGGAGTATTATTTGTTGAGGTGGTTTGTTTGGTGGAGAAAAAATTTTCCTCGATTCATTTTGACTACTCAATTATATTTACTCGTACATTTGATTGATGAGATCGCACTTTCTGGGACAGTTCATGCAAGGTGGATGTGTTTTCTTGAGCGCTTCATGAAAACCTTGAAAGATTTTGTGAGGCAAAAAGCACGGCCTGAGGAAAGCATGGCTAAGGGTTGGTTAGTGCAATCATCCCTTGTTTATATCTCTGAATATCTTACTAAAGTGGACCCCTCTTAACCACGACTCTGGAAAGATGATGAAGACTTGAGGATGACCTCTATAATACCTCAAGGAAAAGGAATGAGTAAAGTGCTAACAAAAGAAGAACTTCGTAAGTTAAATAGTTTTTGTGTGCTCAATAGTGATGTAATGAGCAAATGGGTGACACTATATAATGAAGAAAGGGCAAGAAGTGGTGCGAAATGCTTGTAAAATTTCACCAAAACAAGAATGACACTTTAGTACTACCTCAACAATGCAAGCAGGTATATATGCAAAAGCTAAATTTTTAATATGTATAGATGTGATACATATACACAATATAATAAGTATTTAAGTTTCTTGCTTTTGTTTTTAAAATACAGGTTGTGTATCATCCAATGATAAACAATAACCGATGGTGGTATGTCATCCCTATATCTAATCATTCAAAACCAATATATGGTAATATTACCGACATAGAGATAGCATATGACAATCCAACAATTAATGATGATATACATGATGACACCATAATGGATGATATGCATGATATAGTACAAGATGAACCTCGCGAGGATGTTCAAGGAAACACAGAAGAGGACAATAATGTGATTGATGATATTGATGAAGTTATTGAGCAATATAGCAACACATCTGATAGTCGGATAGACTTATTTGTTTCGTTACCTCTTGGTAACATAGACCTAGAAGTAGATAGTTTAGCAAGGGCTGATCTCATTGAAGATGAGATGGATCATTCACTGTAATATACTTAATTTGCTTAATGATTCAATGTGTATTCTTAATTCTATGGAAAATATCATGTGCACATGTACATACTCAAGAATCAATAGTCAAGTTTAAAGCTAAATTAAAATTTTCATAATAAAAAGGAAGTATTTTTTATCATCTTCAAGTAGAGAAATTACGAGATACATGCAATGCTTGCTACTAATTGTATAATAAGGTTTCTCTCGCTTGCCGCTAATTACTTATATCAGGCTTGTCAAGTGGAGGAACTGCCATTCATTAGAGAGCAATGCAAAAATAATTATTAACTCTGGTTTTTTAATTATATTAAGTCTAATTTCAGGTGGTTAAATAATTACGCGTATATTTACACAGATATATAGACGCAAAATTCGCGTCTATTTACACACTCTTTTACATGCACATATAGACACAATGATAGACGCACCCGACTTTGC